>NC_136500.1:54517829-54785329 GCF_053919585.1 Euprymna scolopes
AAGCGTTTATTATGTTCATAAACGAGACAGCATATTTTTTTATATTAATATAAAAAGAATTTACTTATTTACTGTTGTTATAAAAGGGTAAAATCGATTTGGGTTTGTATTACTGTACACATAGATTCGAAAAAATTGTCAAAAAACAAATATATAACAAATAAATGTTATCAAAGGCAAGATAAGTTACTTTCCTACCAAACTGGATATATTTTTCGTGTTTTTATTCAATGTAACATGTTTATTCAGCTCGAAAAACATACAGTGTTTACCGATGTATTGGACAATTCAAAATAGCGGCCGACTCTCTCTTAAACACAGTAAGTTCGGGAATAGGTGTTATAAATAATAAACTAGACAAAATACTATTAAAAAAACACCGAATATATGTCAACCTATGTCACGGTAATATATATTGAGCGAATTTCTAACAGTATTTTGTCTAGTTTATTATTTTTCGAATCTATGTGTACAGTAATACAAACCAAAATTTTAATATTTTTTTAAATATAATTTAGAGAGGGGAGGGGTTATATCTCCCTCGGAAAAACAACCAACAAAAAATGAAATTAAAAAGATTCTTGATAAACGATAGCGGAGTTTTCAATAAAATTGATTAATAAATTTATTTAGTGATTACTTTTTCTCTTAATGATTGATTTTAGAATTTTGAAGTAAAAATTTAAAAAATTAAAAATGAGTTAACGAGAGATTGTTAGCACATGGCATCTCTCGCGCCAAAAAAATATTTCGCTTTTGATTTATTAGTTAATTTTTGCAAAATTTGAGAGGACGACAATAAATGTTGATAATTGATAGAATTATAATTTTAAATAACGCATGAGTGCATTGCATTTGGTATGAGAGAAAACGAAAACATAACAACAAAAAACTATCATAATTAAAAAACCAAAACAAAAAAGTAACGCTCCCAGTTTTTAATTTTTTTGTTTTGTTTTTTTATTATTGTTTTTATGACTCCAAAAAACATCGTTAAGATAAGAACCAAAAATTTTTTTAATTAACTTGGTATGAACATAATAAACGCTTTAAAATAAGTGAAACCACTAAGAACTTAGCCAGTTAGGTAGAAAAAAAAAAAAAATTAAACAAATAAAAATATTTTTTAAAAATATTATGGGGGGGGGGCTATAGTCTATTTTAAAAAGCAATATCTCCTTCAAGAACGATCATAAAATGTGTTTTCAATCGATATTTATTCAATACGGGACCAGTTTTCCTACCTAGCGAAAGGGGACGAGTTTTCCCGAGACGAGTTTTCCGGAGACGAGTTTTCCCGAGACGAGTTTTCCCGGGACGAGTTTTCCTAAATTCTTTTACAATAAGTGTCAATCGTCAACTGAAAGTGATTTGTGTGTGTGTGTGTGTGTGTGTGTGTGTGTGTGTGTGTGTGTGTGTGTGTGTGTGTGTGTGTGTGTGTGTGTGTGTGTGTGTGTGTGTGTCACCACGTGCGCGGGTTGCAAAGGCCACACTGTATCTAGCGAAATTGACTGTCGTAAGCAATCATCGTGTTGAGTTATCAACTTTAACATGGAAAATTTCAGAAACGTGAATCATCCTCTATGTACATTATTAATTTAGTTAGTTTATGCGGATAGAGATGTTTTCTTTTGTGCGAGATATTTTTAGGTAACAAATTAGTGGCGATTTAGGATGCAGACACTCAAGATTAAAAGCTTCTAGGATCTTAGCCTAATTGCAGCGCTAAGATAGGAAATGCATATAAAGTATTAGTCAAAGTATTAGTTTTAGTTATAAAGCCTAATTTTCTAAAGGCCCTAGTATATTAGTCATTTTGTGTTACGTTATAGAGACTCTATGCAAGTAAGAAGCGATTAAGTTAGCTAGTCCAAATTTTGAAAATTGTCACTCTTAACCTAGGATAACCTAGCTTCAAACAGAATTGTACCAGGGTGACGTAAGGAAGAAAGCGGAAACAGGTTAAACTCCCTAGACTAAACATAGTCGAGCGATATGAGATGACGACATCACGTTTTCGATGGAGAGAAACAAAAGTTTTCTATTCAGACTCTCTGTTAGAAGCATTGCGAACGGAAAAATTTCAATAATGAATAAATAGTCAAAAGTGAATGTTACCGCGAGACTCTGTCCATCTGTGTAACTCATTTCTTAAGAGTAACTTAAGAAATTTTAAGTGAATATGTTTAGTTATGCCATTTCCCTCCAATAAGCTCATTCTCTCAAATATAAACTTGAAGAACTCAAAAATATCATGGAAACATTTATCCGGCTAAGTTTAACATATGAAATCATTGGGAATCATTAGACGACACGGCTTTACTTGAAAAAGCTGAGTGAAATGGCGACGATGTAGAGAATAAAATAATATAAAAACGTCGGAAGGAAAATAACTGTTTTGTTCATTGATCGCTTGTGAGTAAAAAGATAACATTTTTATCCGTGCTATTTCATTCATTAATGTTATTCAATTAATTAATATGTTATTCAATTCATTAATGTTATTCAATTAATTAATATGTTATTCCATTCATTCATTAATGTTATTCAATTAATTAATTAATATGTTATTTCATTCATTAATGTTATTAAATTAATTAATATGTTATTTCATTCATTAATGTTATTCAATTAATTAATATGTTATTCCATTCATTCATGTTATTCCATTCATTCATATGTTATTTCGTTCATTCAAATGTTATTACATTCATTCATGTTATTTCATTTATTCATATGTTATTTCATTCATTCATATGTTATTTCGTTCATGAATGTTATTCCATTCATTCGTGTTATTCCATTCATTCATATGTTTTTTCGTTCATTATAATGTTATTTCATTCATTCATGTTATTACCTTCATTCCTATGTTATTTCGTTCATTCATACGTTATTCCATTCTTCATGTTATTTCGTTCATTCATGTTATTCCATTCTTCATGTTATTCCATTCATTCATGTTATTCCATTCATTCATGTTATTCCATTCATTCATATGTTATTTCATTCATTCATGTTATTCCATTCATTCATGTTATTTCATTCATTCATATGTTATTCCATTCATTCATGTTATTCCATTATTTCATGTTATTTCATTCATTCATATGTTATTTCGTTCATTCATGTTATTCCATTCGTTCATCTTATTCCATTCATTCATATGTTATTTCGTTTATTCATGTTATTTCATTCATTCATGTTATTTCATTCATTCATGTTTATTCGTTCATTCATGTTATTCCATTCATTCATGTTATTTCATTCATTCGTATGTTATTTCGTTCATTCATATGTTATTTCATTCATTCATGTTATTCTATTCATTCATATGTTATTTCGTTCATTCAAATGTTATTTCGTTTATTCATATGTTATTTCGTTCATTCATATGTTATGGCATTCATTCATGTTATTACCTTCATTCCTATGTTATTTCGTTCATTCATATTATTTCGTTCATTCATATTATTTTGTTCATTCATATTATTTCGTTCATTCATGTTATTACATTCATCTTCTCTTCTTCTATATAAATAAAATGAACTCATTTTTCCTGTCTGATTTTGACCTTAATAGGATTAAAAATCAAGATATTTCATCCAAATATAATATGCACAAACGGCAGAACAATATCTGAGGTGTGTTATAGGCTTATTATTTCTCAAATTCCTCGATAATCTTAGATTCCTATACTTTTTCTGCTGAGAAGTCACGGCCAAAATCGGTTAAGATCAATGGAAGTGGTAAAATATTTTCTCTCTTATAAGTTCCTCCTCCCCCTGCCACCACTTAACACCGTTTGGGGATCGTTCACAAGGAACAGTTGAGAAGAGAACACCGGTTTGGCTTCGTAGTTCTTTCATGTGAAGTTATTTAAAATCACAAAACTAAGTTGCAGTGCTCTGTGGCGTAGTGGTTAGCGTGCTGGACAATTCACATTATATTTTCACGTTCGCGCCGACCTACCGTAGTCGTTTTTTTTTGCTTTTGTTTTTTTTTTTCCTAAACAACTGGAATGGACTTTTCTTGGTGCCCGAACTGTTAACGTTGGAGATGTTTTTTTTTTGTTTTTTTTGTTCACACTTTATTTTCCTACTTTTACTCATGACTCCGGGTTTGATCCTTCCTACTTACCTACCATAACATTTTTTAAAACTCCCCCCCCGTCCCGGAAACAAACACTCGGGCAACGCCGGGTACCCCCACTAGTTCATATTATTTTGTTCATTCATATTTTTTCGTTCATTCATACGTTATTCCATTCATTCATATTATTTCGTTCATTCATGTTATTACATTCATTCATGTGTTACTCTATTTTTTCGTGTGATTTGGTTCATTCAAGTATTGTTCCATTCCTTTATATGTCATTCTATTTATTCATCTTATCTCATTTATTCATAGGTTATTCCATTCATCTATGTTATTCTATTGATTCATATATTATTTAATTCAGTTTTATATTACGTCATTCAGTCTTAGATTATTCCATTCTTTCATATCTCATATATATATATATATATATATATATATATATATATATATATATATATATTCATTCCTTCATATATTATTCTATTCCTTCATATATTATTCCATCCGCCGCTGTTTTACAATTTGCTATTGTTCCGAGGGAGGCAACTCTTTTATTAAGAGATTCGTTTATTTTTTATTTTATAATTTAGGACGCTAATGGGCTGTCATTGATCTTTTACGAGCGTTTTCCAAAAACATGATTTTATGTTTTTATTTGTTTTTTTAGGGTAGGTATACAATTATAGATATTGTATAGTTATTACTAGGTACTTCTGCAGTTTAATTAACCGGTTTTTTTTTTGGTTTTTTTTTTTAAATAACGCACCGATCTTAATCGAGCAGAAGAACCGTTTAATATTTCACAAAAAAAGACTGTTTACATTGGGGGAAGGGGCGGTAATGTTGTGAAATATTAAACAGTTTTTGTGCTCGGTTTATGTATGCGCGTTACTTGCGAAAAATAGCGCTTTACGTTGCCGAAGCACCTGTGGCCGCCACAACAACACACGCCTCTCCACCTGTCCCCTATGTAAACAGAATGTTTGTGAAATATTAAACGGTTCTTCTGCTTGATCAATGTCGGCGCGTTACTTACGGAAAAACGGTTAATTTTACTGCAGAAGAAGCACCAGTACCTGCACAACACCACCCGCTTCTTCATACATATTATTTAATATAAACAGAATTTTTGTGAAATATTAAACGGTTCTTCTGCTCGGCGCGTTACTTACGGAAAAACAGTTAATTAAACTGCCGAAGCACCTGTGGCCGCCACAACATCCCTGGCTCCCTCCCTCCCTTGCTCAGAGCCTGTCGGACACAGGCCAACGAATTGGCCAGTCATTAAATTAAGATAACGTTTTCCTAGACCAAAACAGATGGGAAATCTTAACCGATCAATTACCCAAGTTCCTGGCTAGTTGCGCCAATACGAACGTTGTGCAAATGTTTACACAATCTGAGCATAATACATTGGACTATATTTAGTGGTAAGTCATCAAGAATGCGACACTGAATGATCCCCACTTCCGGTCACGATTGTATGACAGATCTAATATATCTTCTAGAGCATAAAGAACTGAAGGGTTGTTAACCCCCAACTCGTTACTTCCCTTAATGTTGCATTTTTATTAATTTGCGATCTCCGTCTGTCCACCACGTGGAAATAGGGATGTTTTCTTTTGTACGAAAGATTTTTGGGGGGTAGCGTGTCATTCTTAGTGCAACTTAGGATAACCTCCGGATTGTAGATAGTCTTTAACACAGTTTCATGCTTCAAATACGTAATTGTTTTCTGGTCAAAGAAAGGATTTCTTGAGTCATGATATTAACTTTGCCTTTAGTTTTACCCACAGTCACCCAGTGGGTGTTTCATAACGCACATTCGCTAGATGTCAAATATCAATCCAGTTGTTGAACATTCTAATAGAAAATTTGTAGGATCATTCTCCAGTGTAAATCATCTATTTGTACACATCAATTACATTTTGATGTAATACCAGACATCGACGGTCACCGATCTCAAATTTCGTATGTTGTGGTTTTCTTCTCTTCTGTCATCTTGATCTGGCCATGTCGTCTTGCTGATGGCCGAGGGTGCATATACAGGTTTACAACAAAAGTAACGCACACTCACAAGATAAAATACAAACTGAGATGCACTATGTATAAGTTCGTTGTGCTTTGGGTGTGTGTGTATATGTGTGAGTGTGTTTGTGTGTGAGACACCGCCCTGGAAAAGAACCCCCACACGCTAAAGACTATATCTTAAGTAAGTTCCATTGTATCCGCTAGGATCCAACTGAATTAATTTGTCTATAGACACATCATTGTCGTTCGATTGTGCAGCTCATCTCTCGAACTAAATGTCTTTCGATCTTCCATTTCTCGGATCTGCCCCTATATGCTCCGGACCGAACAACCCCAAGTAATTTCTCGAGACGCAAAACTAAAAATAAATAAATATATTAAATTACGACCGGAAATCTTATATCCTGCCTTTTGTCTTAGTCATTCTCCGCCTGGTCAACAGTAACTGACTACTGCCGCGCTCGCACACTCGGAAATTGACCACCAAAAGACACTATTCTGTCTCAAGAGTTCAAAAGATTTTACCGGCGCTTTATTTTCTTTTTACGCATTTCATTTACTTTTGCTTTTCTTGGAAATCATTTAACTTAAATTCTCTGGGAATCTGACTTTAGGTGGAGCAGATTGCATAACATCACATCTGAGGTGGTGCCCCTTGATAGATTGCAAAACCAACTTCGCAATCTAGTGGGAATGTTCTCTTCACTTCCCTACATTCTCTTTCTAACAGATAAGACGTTTCTAGTCTTTCTTTGCTATCGTTATATCTATGATACACACTCAAATGAACTATGATTCTTTATGTAAAACCTACACATCAAGTATCCGTTTAGCTATCACCACAAGGAACTATCCTATCTATCTCTATGTACGTAGAAAAAAAAAGGACTTTCTATGAATTGATCTTCTTTTTAACTTCTCATCTTTATGTGTGTGTGTGTGTGTGTGTGTGTGTGTGTGTGTGTGTGTGTGTGTGTGAACTGTGTACATGTGTCAGTGTCCATATATATATATATATATATATATATAATCTTCATGTTTATTCATTTACACACACGTAAGTGCACACTAGCATGCGTACCCAACTTTACAACTAAAACACTTTCTTTCGCCAGAACGTTCTCGGAGTCGTTTAACTGACATTCTTTTGGAACGCTTTATTTTGCATTGAAATTGCTTGTCTTTACAAAATAATTATTTTGTATGGATAGAAGTTGTCCAATCCATTTCAATATTCTACACATTAAAGTATCAGTGTTCTGCTAGTAAAAGTCAATAACGACGTATTTCATATATAGCAATTAAAAAAACAGTTGACCATCGTAAGATTAAATTGACTAACTTCTGAGCACGCATACATATACATTTTTGGATTGAAGTCGCCTTTTTTTTTAAAGGCGTTTTTAATCCATCTGGTGTGATGCTTTGATTTCGATTCCAGTTTATAAAACCAAAGTCATTCTTTTAACTTTGGAAATTATATTTGCTCTATAATAATAAATATGCAATCTACATGAATTAAAATATCATATTTAAGCGTATTTTAAGACTGGGACACCTGTTAGTTTCTTATACAGAAACCGGGTCATATAGATATTCTTTTAACAAAACAAAGATATCCGAATGTGTGTGTATGTATGTATGTATATATATATATATATATATATATATATATATATATATATATATATATATATATATATATATATATATATACACACACACATTCGGATATCTTTGTTTTGTTAAAAGAATATCTATATGTTCATTCCGGCTAGTCCCATGTGCGTTTATGTGTGTGGGGGGGGGTGTATGAACTGTGTACATGTGTCAGTGTCCATGGTGCCAATCACATACACCTTATCTAATTAAACTTTTCAGATTTATTTTCCTCCAAGCTGTTCCACGGCTCTTACTTTTGCAGATTGCATGTCTATACGATATGACCCTATCGTTTCCCAGGGAGAGTTTAAAAAAACAACGTCCTTGGAATGCAACCAGCTCCCCGGGGGAATAAGCGATATCAAACTATAGGCACATGGAAACATCAACGCAACGGGTTGATATGTCGTCGGCTATAGCCGGCTGGCATGGGTCGCTTCTTGTGTCTTCATTGCGTCGTTACAGGCAGTATTTCCATCGTCGGCATTAATGGCAGGGACCACATACTGAAATTTAACGGTTGTATAGAAACAGTGAACAAAGGCATTTTTATTAAAAAAAATATATCATTTATTTTACGTTTAACAACGAGGGAGCATATTCAGTCGATCCATTGCGTGCGAATAAAACTGTTATGTGCGTCTGGTGCGTGCAGGAATCCAAGCTTAAACTGTTTAAAACAAAACAATTACAATTCACTTCTCCTCTTCATTGCAAGAGAGAGAAAGGGAGTGAAAGAACGCAAAAGAGAAAGAGTGAAAGAGATAAAATGTCATGCATAATGTGTGAATAGTGTTTTGTTTGACGAGTTCTGTGGGTTTGACCGTTCGTTTTCTAGAGTTACAAATCGTTTTTGATTCAGGTGAATATTATAAACAAACTGTCATTCTTGGCTTGAGTCATCCCAGGTTGATATATTCTAACATTTTCAAAATCACAAAGCATCTACTTAACACATCTGCACCTCAGAAGTACAGACAAGTTAGGCACAAGGTTCATTAATGTAGATATCTCCAGCTCCCCCAAAAGAAGCGCTCTCCATTGTTCCACATTTCGCCCCCCACCTCACCCTTTTGTGACCTTTGCTCTCACTAGCAAAGGTCATAACATCGTCGGGTCATTGGTAGAATGATTATTTTTAAAAGTCGTTTTCTCTTCTCTAAATCATTCTTAATTATTATTCACTCTTTTTTTTTTAAACATTAATTCTTTTGATCGATTTGTTTAATATTTTATGATTTTTTTTTGTTTTTGTTTTTGTTTTTTTTTATGAGAAAACATTAATTGTCCCCTGTTTAGTTTTATAGTCATTTGACTTTTTTACTTTCATATTTCATTGTTCTTTTCTTTTTTTATAGAAATAACAAATCATATTTTCTTCTCATGTGTTCGACGCTTATTATTTTATTTTATTCTTTTTTTTACATTCTATTCTAGTGACTTTTTGTAAAGCTTTACTTGTTTTGAATATCTTAAAAATTTTCGTGAGTGTGTTGATGACAATTTCTCTTTGCTCCTGTGTAGTTTTTTTTTTTTTCAAAAGTTCTTTGTTTTATAGCCGACAACTACTTATAATGTTGGAGAGGGGTAAATTCGACAATCATCGAAGTTGAGGTTTGAGAGTGCTTGGATTTTTGTATGAAAGTCTCTTTTACCGAAAGGAAAAGTCCTGTGAAAAGCTAACAATTTTTCTGAGGCTTTTACTGCTCAAGTTCTGTAGGTTTGATCTTTCGTTTTCTAGGGTCTCAAATCGTTTTGACTTAAGTGAATATTATAATAAATACACTTCAAATAGTTCTGTAGAATCTACATAACGTGCGTGCAACGTTACATAAGAAAACAAGTTTTGAGCAAATATTTAATTCTGAAGCCTATAAGGTCTGCAATCAGATGCACCCAAAAATAGACTATTGCTACCACATCTGAGGAAGTGTAGCACATAAAGCTTTTACTCTATATAAAATCAACTTTGAAATCTAGTAAGAATGATCTCTTCTCTTCTATCCAAAGTTGCTAGTTCCCCCCGCCTCTCTCTCTCTCTCTCTCTCTCTCTCTCTCTCTCTCTCTCTAAGGGAAGAATTGTAAATCAATTGAAATTAGATCCTGAAGGCAATGAGTCGTGTGGCTCAACACTCCGAGTTGAGATCCGATCACAGATAGTGAGGCATGTAAAATTCAAGTCGAGAGACCGTCGCGGGCGGTCGTAAAAGTAAGAAGTTGGAAAGTTAAAAACGGGTCTCGTGCCTCAATTCTCTGAGTTAAAGAAAATGCTCCTTCTTAAATCTCTATATATAAAAATGTAACTGTTTGTTCGTTCGGAATTAATTGTCTAAAAAAACACTGGACGGATGGCTTCCACGTTTTGGTATAATATGTTTACTATATCCATGTGTGTTTTTATATATTTCTTTTTAATTATAACATTATACTTAATTTTTCTATGATAAATAGGTGGATTTCTTTTACCGAGAGGCCATTTTTTTTATTTAGGGACAATTATTTATTACCGCTTCCTGTCACGTGACCAGTGTTACAATTTAACGGTTTTCCTGCTAGATCTAGAGATTTCGTTTACAATCTAGCGGGAAATTCTAGAAAATCTGGAGGTATTTGGCACCCACACACCCGCATTAGATTATTAAAAAATAAAGAAAAGCGCTTGAAAACATAAAATAAACTCACTCATGTAAGTAAAAAAAAGTAGCATTTATTGCCTTTGGTAACAATTATTTATTGATTATTTGTTTTGTTTTTCACCTTTTTTTCGACTAACCATTCTTAAATCTCACTATAAAATCGATTTTTCCAAGTACATTTTAGGTGGGGGGCATTCCAACCTCCGAAGTTTAGTTTAAAATACGATCTAAAAGTGTAAAAAGCAAGAAACAACAGCAAAAAAAAACAAAAAAAAAACGGGTTTGTATTACTGTATACATAGATTCGAAAAAGTTGTCAAAAAACAAATATATAACAAATAAATGTTATCAAAGGAAAGATAAGTTACTTTTCTGCCAAACTGGATATATTTTTCGTGTTTTTATTCAATGTAACATATTTATTCAGCTCGAAAAACATACAGTGTTTACCGATGTATTCGAAAATTCAAGATGGCGTCCACACCCTCTTTAACACCGTAAGTTTGGAAAAAGGTGTTATAAATAAAAAACTATACAAAATACTATTAAAATCCCGCCGAATATATGCCAACCTATGTCACAGTAACATGTATTGAGCGAGTTTTTAACAGTATTTGATCCGGTTTTTTATTTATAACATCTTTTCCCAAACTTACCGTGTTAAAGAGAGAATCAGACTCCATCTTGAATTTTCGAATACATCGGTAAATACTGTATGGTTTTCGAGATGAATAAACATGTTATATTGAATAAAAACACGAAAAATATATCCAGTTTGGCAGAAAAGTAACTTATCTTTCCTTTGAAAACACGGAACATTATGGAGTTATTTGGGGGGGGATTAGCGATTTTTGAAAATTTCAGACGATAAGTTAAAAATCTAGCGATTTTTTGGATATTTCTTTCTCCTGATCTCGCGGGTTTTTTTTAAATCTCAGTTGACAACATTGCATCACTAAAAAAACACTACAAGCTTAATGTAAACAGAATGTGCTTACAATATCGGTAAATTTTCAATGGGTTTAATTACATGATTATTGATAATGTAACTATATGATTGAAATTTAATTTAAATTAACCACACGTGGTCGCAAAATAAATGCCGATGCTCAAAGTGTATACACATTTTGACTCCACGCTTTACTTAAAAATTCACCAAAAATCAGGAAATTAACGAATTTTAATGAAAATTGCAGTATTTTTCAAATAATGATTGCAGAATATAATGAACTAATTATTTTTACTTAACTCTTAGTGAAAATGTTTTATTTTGTTTAAACAAAAAATACCTTTACTAAAGTTATGGCTTTCAGTAGTAAATAAAAAAACGCAAGAATTTATTTTTGCTTTTTTTAAAGCATCGTAATTTGTAACAATAAAAAATAATTTTTACAGTAACATTACGAAAAAAGCCCCTAAAATCCGTATTAATGAATTCAATATAACTCGAAGAAAAATGAATTTCTCACATACTATTCAAAAAATTAAAGATTCAATTAGATTCCTATTTAAGTCACCTAAATTATTTAGGGTGAAATGAGTTTAGGAATTTATAGCCAAACCTAAATATTTTTTTTTGGTAAATATCCAGATACGCTACTACAGAACACCGACCACTCTAATTTGTTTGGGGGGGATGTGATGTTGGGGCGCGCGCGCGCCAACATCATATCCCCCCCGCTCGCGCCCCCAATGTACAAAGTAAAATCTTCGGAAAATGTTAAATGGTGTTCTAATTGGTAAATGTCGGTGCGTTACTTACGGAAAATTTGAAAATTCGATGTTCCAGGTAAAAAAAAAAACATAAATTACCCCCCCTACTCCAACTTGGTGTGCTTTCCTTTCCTTATTTTATTTCTTTTTCAGCTAATTTTAAATTTTCCACCCAAAAAGCGCTATAATGTATTTTTGAAAATTAGAAAATTCTATGTCCTGGAAAAAAAAATCCCCTCCCCCAACGAAGTTTGCTTGGTGAAGCCGTCGTTTATGCTACAGCGTGCATGCGCGTAGCATAAACGGAAGCTGCAAAATGGTGGAAAGAAGTTCGTGGGTTCAAGGGTAAATACCATGCAAACGGTAAATTTGCCCCAAGTTTGACTATCAGATTCGTTGTCAGCGACCTCAATTACCTATAATAAAACAAATTAGAGTGGTCGATGTTCTGTAGTAGCGTATCTGGATATTTACCCTTTTTTTCTTGCTTAAAAAGATAGCATTAATACAGTAAGTTAGGTAAACTGACTTTTTCGTTTAAAAATGGAATTATTTCCCTTTCGTTATTAACTTCTTTTTTTTTATTTTTTTTTTAATAAATATTTTGTAGGGTTTGTATTACTGTACACATAGATTCGAAAAAGTTGTCCAAAAAGAAGTATATAACAAATAAATGTTATCAAAGGCAAGATAAGGTACTTTTCTACCAAACTGGATATATTTTTCGTGTTTTTATTCAATGTAACATATAAATGTTTTCAGCTCGAAAACCATACAGTGTTTATGATGTATTGGAACATTCAAGATGGCGTCTGATTCTCTCTTTAACACGGTAAGTGTGGGAAAAGATGTTATAAATAAAAAACCGGATAAAATACTGTTAAAAACTCGCTCAATATATGTTACCGTGACATAGGTTGACATATATTCGGCGGGTTTTTAATAGTATTTTGTATAGTTTTTTTATTTATAACACCTTTTTCCATACTTACGGTGTTAAAGAGGGTGTGAGACGCCATCTTGAATTTTCGAATACATCGGTAAACACTGTATGTTTTTCGAGCTGAATAAATATGTTACATTGAATAAAAACAAAAAAAATATATCCAGTTTGGTAGAAAAGTAACTTATCTTGCCTTTGATAACATTTATTTGTTATATATTTGTTTTTTGACAACTTTTTCGAATCTATGTATACAGTAATGCAAACACCCATTTTGTGTTTTATATACATAAAGTACAATTGTTGAATGTTACTGTTTTGATTATATTCGTTGGGGGGGGGCACAATTAAAAAATTAAGAAAGATTAAAATGAAGCGAAATTTAAGTTTTCGTTCCATTTTTACAACAACCGTAAAACAGTGCATACTCAGCAAGTTTTATCGTAATTTATAAGCATATTGAAACACTAAATCAACATTTTATTTATATTATTTGCATAATTAATGATGGAAGTATTTTTCTGTTTATTTTCTTAACATCTGTTAAAAAAAATAAATAATTTGTACATTCTCTTGAAAAAAGAATCAAACTTTTCTCTACTTTCACATGTGTTCCATTTTAACAAACTGAGCCACAGCAACGCGTGGCCGGGTACAGCTAGTGTTTAAATAAATTTCTATTTATATAAAAACAATGGTGTCATGTTTGTTCATCTCATACGATGTTCAATTCCTGTACAGCGGTCCTGCTAGTAATGGCGCCGACAGAGATCTAAAAAGGAAGCCCCCCCCTCCCCCAGGAGATATATCCAACGACATATCAACCTTTAGTGTAAGGGACGTTTTATAGTTTAATCCCCCCCCTCATTATTCCTGTCTTCTTTAAATCTCTTATGCCATTCAAAAACTCTTTCTCTCTCTCTCTCTCTCTCTCTCTCTCTCTCTCTCTCTCTCTCTCTCTCTTTCTCTCTCTCTCTCTCTCCTCTGATCTTGAGCGAGTGGTACAATGGGGGAAGAGGTGGTTGATTACTTTTAATGCATCTAAAATCAAGCTTCTATCTTTACATCATCAACGCTTCGATCCCCCATCTAGTATCAATTGAAATGGATGGCTCTCGTCTTGGGAAGCCTCCATGTTTTGACAAGCTTCTGGGATTGACCTTTACTTCTGATCTGAAATGGAACACGTACATCAAATCTGTTACCAATGTCTACTGCTCCAGTAGATATCTCAATACTGATGCAATTCTCTATCTATATAAAAGCCAAGTACGTCCAATGATGGAGTACTGCTGCCACATCTGGGCAAGATCTGCTAAAAACAGCCTATCCTTCCTTGACATAGCACAAAATAGACTTCGTAGCTTAGTAGGGATGCCCTTTTCTCTTCCATGAAACCTCTCTCCCACAAAAGAGACGTTGCGAGCCTGTCTTTGTTTTATCGTTATTTTCCATGGCAAGTGCTCGTCTGAGCTCAAATCTCTGGTCCCCCCTCGCCAATCTTTCACGAAAAACACCAGTCTAGCTGAAACCACTGTCAATAATTTCCCACACTCTTTATCTCTGCCTAAATCAAAACGTGGATTCCATGAACAAAGCTTCTTTCTCAGAACTGCACACCTGTGGAACTCTTTCCCGTTTGCTTGTTTCCCTCCTGACTTCAACTTGGATGTCTTCAAGTCTAACATAAACAAATTCTTGATAAACCGTCCCCTTAAGTAATCCAATTTTATCAAATCTCCATTACTAACGATTACTATGATATTATCCCATTGATTACTGTACACGCAATAACCTTTATCCTCGAGTTGTCGTCCGAGTCTTGATAAGTGGTAACTCCCATGTAAAAAAATAATGATGCTTGGTTCATGCAAGATGGTCCAAAGGCAGTATAAAGCATTCCATACGTTTCTGTAGCAATTTTTCCAAGTTTAAAACAGAATTTTATTACATACCGTACTTTGGGGTAATTGCGCCAAATCCGGGGGAAATTGCGCCAACTAAAAAAAAAAAGTGCTCTTTATATGCGTGGTTGCCAAAAGAGCACATTTAGCTAGTTGGCGCAATTAAGGTACGGTATCGTTCTTCTAACGTGTCAGATAGCATTTTTTTAATTCACCTGCTGTTATAATTAGGCTTTAGTAGGGTGTATTTTAATTCCTGCTGAAGGTGTTCATTTGAACCTGAAATCATAAAAATTGGTAAGTCATTTCATAAGATTTATAGCTATAACATATTGAATTTTCAAGAGTCTATGACAATTTTAAATGCTCGTACAAAAGAGTCTGGAAACTTATTGAAGGTGTCTCGTAACTTTCTAAACAAACTGCTTAATCGATAAGATAGAATAAGCATTGAATCGTGTTCTAA
The DNA here is from genome assembly GCF_053919585.1 of Euprymna scolopes. Lineage (NCBI taxonomy): Eukaryota > Metazoa > Mollusca > Cephalopoda > Sepiida > Sepiolidae > Euprymna > Euprymna scolopes. The sequence continues at coordinate 54,533,286 of NC_136500.1, forward strand.
AAATGTTTATTTCCAATAAATTTGTAACTCTATATATTTAAATGAAAATGTCGGATTTCTGCGCTAGCAAATTTATAATCTATATACCTATCACGTTAAGTTTGTTTCTCGCTCTGACATTGATATTAAAAACCTACTTTTTCTATTTAAAAATCATTAAAACGAACTTAATATACCCAGTCATGGATATGCGAGCGACTACGTAAAGGTTAACTAATCTGCATATTCGTTTAAAAATCGAACGTTAATTAATTAACTCGCGGGATCTGGAAATTCCATAGGATACTCCTTCATATATAATATATTGATGTTGGCTTCTGTAGATGCTTAGCATAAATGAAGACGTTCTGATATTATTGTACCTATTTACAATGTCTCCCCACGGACAGAGTAAGACACCAGGGTCGTTTTTTAACGTGGAGAAAAGGTACAAAAATAAAAATTGTCTTAGTCGTGAAGGATCTCTCCTCCACTGAAAGAGAACGAGAAACGGGAATGCCGCATCTGAAGAACAGATACTACACCTTGACCTTGGTACAAAGGCCAAGTAACCTATTATTGTAGCTCTTTCGTTAAAACTGCAGAGGAATTTATCTAAGCTAGCAGGAGCACTCGCCATAGCCCGGCCGTAAAGTACACTTAAATATGATATTTTAATTCTTGCAGATTTCGTATATATTATTATAGAGTTAATGTTCTATCGATTTTTATATATTATAAAGATACGATTTCAAAATATATATATATATATATATATATATATATATATATATATATATATACACACACATGGCTTGAATGCATCAGCTTGAATCGAAACCGAAACCAAAACCTCTGGAATATATATATATATATATATATATATATATATATATATATATATATATATATATATATATATATATACCTAGAGTTCCTTTAGTTATAATCGAAACCGAAACCAAAACTTATGTAGAATTCTTGGTAAAATTATTTATTACAAGGAATGGAAGTCCATAACAATTAAACAAGTCACTGTAAGTGTGACACACAAAATAAATAACACACACACTATCCTATTAATATATAGATTATTTATGGTTTCTTATAAGATGATTCGTATCATTTCACTATTATGTTGAATTCTGTCTATGCATAGTTTCTACATTCTGCATGATTGCGTAAAATTTAAGATGAAAACGTTCTAGTACACGGAAATAAGATTGTTGAATTTTTATATATTTTTATTAGCGATTAGTTTCTTTCTTTTTACTTCGCTCCCTGAACGTTTTATTATAAGAAAGGAGTTATTTGCCCTTTGTTTACATTTTTTCTTCGACCACATTTTTAAGACGTATTTACTTTTTTTTTAATTTCATTTTAAATATTAATTATTAATTATTAATTACTACGTACATAAAAGTAAGTCATCTATATACATGCATGTTTCAGAGTTTATTCTTCATCTGTATTGCTAGACTTTTTATTGACAAGGATCGATCCTACAACGGCTCGATAAGTAGTCTGGTGTTTTCCCACGGGACCACATGGTCCTTGCCAATTTTATGCACGATTTTTATCGCTTATGAATATAAGATCGTTGAATTTTTAATTATTATTGGCAAGGACCCGGTGGTCCCGTGGTAAAACACCATACTACTTATCGAACCGTTGTAGGATCGATCCTTGTCAATAAAAGTCTAGCTTTTTTTTTACAAGGTAGTCACCACTTATCAAGGCCCGGAAGCCACTCAGGGATAAGGGTTATAGTGTGTACAGTACGTTAGTTTTGGAGAGCTGATAAAGTGTCTTACTTAAGGAGGCGGTTCATCAGGAATTTGTTCACATTGGACTTGAAGACATCCAGGTTGTAGTCAGGTGGGAAACAGGTAATCGGAACAGAGTTCCACAGGCGTGCACTTCTAAGAAAGAAGCTTTGTTTATGGAATCTACGTTTTGATTTTGGCACAGATAAGGAGTGGGGAAAAGTTTTTACAGTAGTTTCAGCTAGACTGGTGTTTTTCGTGAAAGATTGGCGATGGGGGACCAGAGGTTGGAGTTCAGACGAGCACCTGCCATGGTAGCAACGATAAAACAAAGACAGGCTCGCAACGTCTCTCCTGTGGGGGAGAGGTTGCAGAGAAGAGAAAAGGGCATCACCCACTAAGCCACGATCTCTGTCAAGGCAGGATAGGCTGTTTTTTAGCAGCTCCTGCCCAGATATGGCAGCAGTACTCCATCCTTGGACGTAGTTGGCTTTTATACAGATAGAGAATTGCATCAGGGGTGAGATATCTTCTGGAGCGGTAGAAGGATCCCACCATTTTTCCAGCGATCTTCGCAACTGACTTGATGTACGAATTCCATTTCAGGTCAGGGGTAAAGGTCAAGCCCAGAAGCTTGTCAAAACATGGAGCTTCCCCTAGACGAGAGCCACCCATATCAATTGATGACAGATGGGGATCAGAGCGTTGATGATGTAAAGATAGGAGCTTAGTTTTAGATGCATTAAAAGTAACCAGCCACCTCCTCCCCCACTGTACCACGCGCTTACGGCCTTTGATGTGTTGCCGTAAATGGTCGTGTCGTCAGCATAGATATTAACGAATGATTTAAGTATGTGTTTTGGGAGATCATTGATGTAAATCAGGAAGATAATTGGGCCTAGGATGGACCCCTGAGGGACTCCAGCATTAATATTGATGGCCTCCGATTTCTGCCCATCAACTACTACTCTTATGAGCCTATCGGAGAGAAATGATTTTATGATCGAGAAAACATTTCCAGTTATACCGTAGCTGGACATCTTGTGAAGTAGACCCTTATGCCATACCTTATCGAAGGCCTTTGATATGTCAAGAGCAATTTTCCCTACAGAGGAAGCCTTTGTCAAGAGATTCGCTAATCCTATGAGATATAACAGTCTAGCTATACTGATGAATAGTAAACTCTTAAACATGCAAGTATATAAATGAATTACTTTTATGCACGTAGTAATTATTAATTAATAATTAAAATTTAATATATATATTTAAGTGATCTTGTCGGTGTTTGTGCGAAAACTCCTCTCTGGATATTTAGTCAATATAGTTAAAATTTAATATATAGGATATTTGGACCTTTTGATTGTGTTTTAGCGGGCAAACACATCTGATCCAAATTAAGAACAAAACAGTTAACCTTGGAAGAGTCGGTCGATTAAAACATTACTCCTGCTGTTACTTTTGCACATGCGCGATATTAAACATTTATAGCTCAAACTCGTTTAATCTTAAACCTTTCGTAACTGTAGCTCAGACGGTAACGACGCAGGCGAGATAAATAACGAGTAATGTTGAAGCGCTTAATGTTCTAGTTTTGATTCTAGCGGATGGTACCCAAGACATTTTTTTTATAATTTTTAAAATAATTAATATGCATTGGATAATAATCAATAGAGATCCATCAATAACGTTAATCTTTTAAAAGCCAACACACAATAATAAAGGGATTTGTTTAAAATGTATCGATTAATTTATTCTTACTCAACTATAGGCTTATTTCAGCTTCCGGATTTATTGGTTATAAAAGAGGAATCGCGTGGCGAATCCCCATTGAAGCATTAATTTAGTTTCATTATTTAGAATCGTTTGATTTTCTTTTTTTTTTTTTCTATTATTTATGTTCGTTCCTTTCAACGGCGTGTGTCGTTAAGCGATATTTCCAATGTCAGCAAACCTGATGACCAATATACAAAAGAAAAATGGCGACGATAAGTTAACGTTTTGATTTCCAACCGCTTATTTTCTTTTCTGGATATTTATCAACATCACTCGAATAAAAGTCCCTATTAATCAGCTTGCCTTGAAACAGAATTTCAGTTTGAAAAAACCCTACTCTTAAATAAAAGGAAAAGAAAACAACCATTTAAATTTCAATCCTCGTTTTAATGAGAAAATGAAGACGAAAACCAAAACAGGAATAAAAACAAGAAATGATCTTGTTTGATTTAATGTGAAAAAATTCTCTTACAAAACACTGTCATAGTTGCATGGATTTTGGAAAGACTGTTGCCAGGAGTCCTCTATTGTTCCTTTCTTAAAAAATGCTAGTGGTCGATCTGGCCTAACTATCGTCTTGGTAGTATTCTCTATGCTATTAGGAAATTTTTTTTTAAAAGTTGGTGAACGGCAAATTTGTTAATTGTCTGGGAATCTGAGCCTCTTTAGTGATGTTCAATAACTTGGTTTCGTTTAACTGCTAATCTGCCGGTTTTGCGATTGTTCAAGAAGAAGTAGGGCCATTGCGCTTGGCATTTCGAAGGCGCTAGATAGAATGTGGCATTCTAGTCTTCTAGTGTTATTGTATTCGTGTGGTTTCTTTATTTTATTTTCTTATCAATGCTGATGTTCCTCTGAGCTCTATTCTAGGTAAACTCTGTTTCTTATTCATATCAATGATCTTCCATAGACAATTATTTAGAAAAGGTATATCTATGTTGATAAATATCACTTTCTATTCTGGTATTGTGTCTCGCCTATTCTTTTTAGATCAGTTAGAATGTGCAGGTAAACTTGAAGTTGATCTAAGTTCAGTTGTGAATTAAAACACGAAATGGTTTATTTTATTTAATCCTCAAGTCATGTCTTTCAATCTTTCTTGAGATTTTCATGGATGGTTCTTCTTTTGAGAAATCGACTCTAAAATGGCTTTGTCTTTCTTTTTAAATAATACTTGCGGTTCATACTTTAGATCTATTGCTCTTTCTGCTTTTCATAATGTCAGTTCTCTCTATCGATCTGAACACTTTCTCACATCTGATGCTATTCTTTATCTTTACAAATCTACTATCAGAAACTTTCATCATATTTGGGTTAATGTCATATTTGAGAGTTCTCAGTAAGATTATGTAATTTGATTGGTCCTGCAATCTCTTCTTCTCACAAATGTGATTTTACTATATCTCTTTCCTAAAAATACTATTATGTCACGTGTTCTTCAAAAATATCTGCTCTATTTCCTGTCTCCTTTAATTCCATCTGGTTTGGCTTGTTGGTCTAGCTGTTTCCATCAATTTGTTGTTCTCATATCTTATTGTAACACAGCGTTCTATTCTAGTAGCCTGTTTCCAAGAACTACATGCGTGTAGAACACTCTTCCTGCTGACTGCTTTCCTCCTACCTATTGATTTTATCAAGACTAACGACAATAGGTAACGTTTCAGTCGGTGTACTCTCCGGCCTTCTTTAAGTGTATTTCGTCGAATTCGAACATGTTTCTGTCGAACTTGGGAATCTGCACCAAATTTCGAACGGAAATCTTTATTTATTGCACGAAGGTAGTATACTCTGGTTCCGTCAGCCATCACTGGATAGAGGTTCAAAGTAATTCGCACTTGTATTTTTCGGTCGCCCACAATGAGGATTGAACCCTCAACCATTAGGAAAATATCATTTTACAACTTAACTTTTCCAAGTATTCTAAACACATATCTTTTAAAAATTAAGTGCGAACTCCCGAGCTCCACAAAAACTTTGCCGAGTTCGACAAGATACACCTGAGGAAGGTTGGAGGGTACACCGACCGAAACATTATGAAAAATGACACTCAAGATGAGAACTGATCCAAAGAATCAAAATTATGCGAATAACCAATCTTCATCTTAAAAATTTAGAAATGTTTTATCAAACATATTTTTGTTTTTATACATTTCTTCATTAAGTAACAAATAACAATTTATATTTTTCAATTCAACCCGTAACTCATGATGTGTCAAAAACATGTGTCAAAGAACAGAGATAGTAAGGGGGGGAGAGGGGAGAAAGAGAGATAGTTACTCTTGTTTTCAAATTGCTAGTATATTGAATTCCTTTTTGTCTCCCCTTTTATGGTCAAGGAAAAAAATATAGAGGTTGTTCTAAAAGCCTTGTGCACATTTAGACATTGAATATCTCGAGAATTATTTATGATATAAAAATACATCTGGTATATTTAGAAAGCTTGTAATCTCACGTTTTTCTTGCAATGTTCAAAGATATTCAACGTACGTACCATTGGTCACACGACACACATCAAGCTGATAGTCCAATTCTTGCAAAACGCGTCCTAGCATTGCGTTGTCAATGGTTGCAACAACTTCTGTTATTCGGACTTTCAGCTCATCAACGTCTCTTGGAATGGGAGGCACATAGACCAGTCTTTTCACAAATCCCCACAAAAAAAATCGCAGGGTGTGAGATCTGGAAATCTGGGAGGCACGTTGAACAAGTGTCCATGAGTTTTTGCAAATTCAAGCACACAAAACGTCTTTTCTGGTTGAGTGAACGCCATTACTGGGTCTGAAAAAAAGTGAAAAAATCAAATGCCTTACAAAAAATTAATGCATTTAGCTTTAAAATGGCACCCGTTTCATCTTACAACCATTCATAGTTAAGCAGATATGAAGACTTGAAATGTTCCCAAGACTTTTGGAGCATCCTGGATTTTCAAGAGTTATGGAAAATGAAGTTAAACTGGAACATTCAGATTATTTCCGCGAATCAGTCATTGGAGAATTGAATAATTTGAATATTCCATGTTGTTGGAATCTTTGAAATTGCCTTGATACATGGTTTGAAATTAACACCAGTATTTTTTAGATTTCTCGTTCTGTGAAGTTTCTAGAGAAGGGATTTAATGTACTAGCATTTTCAGAACAAGAGTTACTATCTCTCTTTCTCCCCTCTCTTCACACCCATTCTATCTCTTTCTTTTTCTCCCCCCTCTCTCTTTCTCCCCTCTCTTCACACCCATTCTATCTCTTTCTTTTTCTCCCCCTTCTCTCTTTCTCCCCTCTCTTCACACCCATTCTATCTCTTTCTTTTTCTCCCCCCCTCTCTCTTTCTCCCCTCTCTTCACACCCATTCTATCTCTTTCTTTTTCTCCCCCTCTCTCTTTCCCCCCTCTCTCTCACTCTCTCTCTCTCTTTCTCCCCTCTCTCTCTCTCTCTTTCTCTCTCTCTGTCTCGTTCTCTCTTTACTCCCAGTGGTAAAATGCCGCTCGTAAGCAAATAATAATAGTTAAAATTTAGTACAAGCCTCTGATTTTGTGCAACATCTAGACAAAAGCAAAAACAGACACAAAAATCGATGTTTAAGCGTCGCAGTTACCGTGCTATTTATTAAATAGTACTTTCAAGTTAGATTCGAATTTTACGATATTTTTTTCTATTAAATTGTTCGATGAAATTACAGAATAGTCACGAAACGTCCTCCCTTTCTCATGTTAAGAATGGATTTCTAAATAATAACGTTATTATTTCAGCACGGTAACTTATTTGCATAAGTACCAAAAGATCAATGGCTGCTGCGTCTAATATGCTGGTGGGTCTCATGAAGTAACGAGATTTCTCGTTATGTGATATGTAAATGAGATGATGCCGGCTTTTTAAAAAGAAAGCTTGTTTTGGGTTTTGTTTTCAGAGACGGGGGCGAATTTGTAGTCGTGTGTTTGGCTAGCAGTGATACGACTTTAACCACAAACATTGGTTGATGAAAGCACAGAATAGTTAACAATCTATTTTTGAAATAAAAAAATAATTAACATTTTATTATTTAACGCCCTTCTTTCAATCCTCGTGTCAGCACAGAGAGAAACCCAAGAAAAAATCAAAGTTTAACTTTATCTGGGTCCTTCTATATCTTAATCATAATAAAATACAAACTTTCTGACGTCAGTCATCGGCGTATGTTTCTCGGCCCCCATCTTTAATAATAATTCCAACACATCATGAAATAACCGACACCCAAATAAGCTGCTTTATTTAGAGGAAAGAAGCCTCTGTCTAAAATATTGTCTAGTTACATATGGACATACATGCGTTGTCCGGTCGAAATATACGCATAAATATTATATTTTAATTAATGCAGATTTTTTTTTTTTTTATATACAGAAATATATAACGTTAAATTTTTTTTAAAAAATAAAGTAAAACGGAAAAAAAATGAGACATGTGCATGTGAATATTATTTTTTGTTTGTTTGTTTGTTTGTTTGTTTTCTAAACAGAGAACTTGTAAGTTAAAAATACTGGCGCTGAGATCAAAACCAAAACATAAAGAAAGTGAGTCAAATACGATAACCATGTGACCAGCTTGCCATTTAACCTTTAAAAAGTGTTTTCAAACCTCGTGAAAGAGTTGACAAACAGATAAAAATCCGATGACCCCTAAATACATTTTTTTCCAATTCTGACCTCTTAACAGCCCTTTTTTTCGAATGAAATCAAGTTTCCCACATGTCTGAATACCCTATATACCAAATTTCAAGTTTGTAAATCAAAAATTCGTCGAGTATATAAGTTTAGAAGTGTATTCACACACACACACACATACACACATTCTCACTTTTATTGATACACTAAAAGATTACCCGGCGTTACCCGGTATCAAACTAATAACTAACTTGTTACACGTGAGATATATTTTTAAAAGATCACACAACAAATTGAGAGTATCTCTAATTTAGGGATTCAGCCACGCAGAATTTGACTTCTATTTGAAGATCTTTCCTTCAACTCTGATTTATACTGAGAGATGAAGAAATGTTGTCCGTTTAGATAGGAGATTCCCCGCTGTAGTTTTGACCTCTTTGGAGACTTCCACATTTAATAGCTGCTTAGATACGAGGTACCTGAGGAAAAGAGTTTTGTGTATTCATAGATAAGGATGGACATTATCTCAAGTGGTCAGTTTCCGAATGATCGAATGGTATGTTTGAGAAGACTATACATCTAGGTTTTCCAGTCAAAAGTACATATATTCCAAGAGATAGGTATGAAAGGTCGGTCAGACTGGGCCTTCTGAGCACCACATAGACAGATTGTTTTTCGAGGGTCTAACAGTTGATTGAGTCTCTATGCTTTTTCAAGCAAGATAGTGTGTTGAACTTTTCTTTTAATTTGGTCAGGCAAAAATCTCGCAAGTTTGTTGTTCAGAAACGACTATTATTAATCTCTGTTACTGTTTTGGGGGAATCACCCTCCAAATGGGCTGTTCTATCAATTATATAAACCATAGACCTTTTGATCCCAGGTGTGGATTAAACACCAGAGCGACCCTCGCCTGCTCGGTGACGTTTACTACTCTTTTCAGTTGTAACCTTTTTACGTTGTTGTTCCAGTAATAAATTGTTTAAACTCTATGCCGTTTTCTGTTTTCTTTGTGGCTTATTGCAAGCCATAACACTGGCGACATTAGATTCGGAGAACGTACTTACGTTTAAAAACACTGTTCTAAAAAACTAAACATTAACGACATTGGATTCAAGGAGCATACTAAAATCGAAACCAGTAACGACATTGAAAAAAAAATACTCGCGTTGCAATAGTATTCTAAAAATACTAACGACGTCGGACTCAAATGTTATCAAGCCTAAGGAAGTGTCTAACATAACACTTGCAACTGAAAGATTCACGGTAACTAAAAAAAAAAGCAGATCATTACGGGAAAAAAAGAGTTGAAAAGAAAAAAGTTCGTCACGACTTTCAACGATAGCGTTGTACTTTTGCAAAAAGAAAAAGGTTCGTCGCAACTTAGAAAGGTAAATTTTTATACTTTTGGAAAAAGAATTCGTCACTTGTGGTTTCGCTGCTAAAATCGGGCGTTATTTTTTTTTTCTTCTCTCCAGAAAAATATACACATGATTTTTTTTTCTTTAGACAATGAACTTTTTATATATTTATGTTTTTTTCTGTTCGTTTTATTGTCTGGAGGAAGAAATAAGAAAGAATGAAACGGTTTTGTAAAATTCAGCGAAAGTTTGGAAATTGCTAATGCTGGCAAAGCAAAATGGACGAATTGAAAGTAGCGTTAGAACATTTGATCAAGTTCCATATCGATGCCGAAAAGCGTCGGTCACAATCCGAAAAACACTGGACTGAACGTCAAATACGATTCGAGGAACAGCAAAAGGAATTGCAAAAACAGTTAGCGGAATGTCAAATACGAACCGAAAAACAGTTAGGTGAACGTCAATTACGAACAGAGGAATTACTTACAGAAATTGTTAAAAATAATGTGAACGCGGAAAGCAATTCAGCATTTTCTCAGAATACAATATGGACCGCGATTGACAATTCTAAATACGAGGAAGAGGAAAAATCATTCGCAGCGTATTTTCGGCATCATGAAGATTTTTTTAATATTGACTGCAGTAACTGGTCTGATCAAAAGAAAACCAGACTTCTACTACGAAAATTGGAAAGGGCTGAGCATGATAAATTCGTGGATTACATCTTGCCTCGGGAAACAGCAGATTTATCATTCAATGAGACGGTAAATTTGTTAACAGAACTTTTCTCGCCGAAAACGTCTCTTTTCCATAAGCGTTAGAGATGTTTGAATGTGGTAAAAGACGATAATGACGATTTTGCTACCTACACAGCTATGATAACTTTAAGTTGTCTGAACTAACAGCAGACAATTTTAAATTTTGTTTGCGCAAACTTTGGGCCCTGAATGATGTATGTAACATGGCCGATTCTTCGTAAGATCGTGCCCTGTTCCCAAAAAGAAACGTTATTTCTAAAATGTCTAAAATACACGTTATCTCCGCTGTTAAACCGTTTCGTTGTAGAGGTTCTGTTGTCTATTATGTGTTTGGGTAGCAGTTTATCAAATACGGATTTTATTTTTCGTCCAAACATGATTTCTGCTGGGGATCCCGCATCTGGTTTGTTCGGATTTCTCGTGATTCTGTAAACCTGCAGAAATTGCTGGGGGCGTTTTCTGTTGGTGTACCGGACGCCTTTTTTAATGACCTTTTAAGCGTATCGACGAAGCGTTCGGTATGGCCGTTGCTTCTGGCATGGTACTGGGGTGTCGTAATATGCTTGACTTGATACGTCTCGCAGAATTCTCTAAACTCTGTCGAGGTGAACTGTGTAGCGTTGTCGCTAACCAGTCAGTCTACAACCCCAAACCGAGCAAACAATTCCAATAAAAAATTTGTCGTTGTTGCCGTGGTCGGTTTTTTGCATCTTAGTACCACTGGCCATTTAGAGTAAGAGTCAACTACTATCAGGTAGTAAAAATTCTCCACAGGTCCCGCATAATCGATGTGGATCCTCGACCATGGTTGTTCAGCCTGCTACCCAAACACATAGTACACAACAGAACATCTACAATGCCAACGAAACGGTTTAACAGCGGAGATAACGTGTATTTTAGACATTTTAGAAATAACATTTCTATTTGGGAACAGGGCACGATCTTACGAAGAATCAGCCATGTTACATACATCATTAGGGCTCAAAGTTCCAGCATAAGAGGCACCTGAACCAAATCAGGAAACGCTTCTACAAGGATCAAGAAGAACCACCGCAGGACGGCAGTGAGGCGATTGAAACTGTGTATGACTGTTTTGACATAGACCCTCCAAAAGGGATGTCAGAACCGAGACGCTCCGACAGAAAGAGGAAGCGCACAGATCCTTTGGTGGTTTGCCCCAAAAGGAAGAAATATTGATTTTCACAACCGCGGAAATCAGCTTGGGAGGTGGTGTTGTGGGAGAATCACCCTCCGAATGGACTCTTCTATCAATTATATAAACGATAGACCTTTTGATCTCGCCTGCTCGGTGACGTTTACTACTCTTTTCAATTATAACCTTTTTACGTTGTTGTTCCAGTAATATTGTTTAAACTCTATTCCGTTGTTCTGTTTTCTTTGTGGCTTATTGCAAGCCATAACAGTTACTTGTTTTGACTAGGATCATACGGTTGATATTGTGGCCGGTGTCGGAATCGAAACAAAAACCTTGGCTTTAGTGGGGCGATTACTGAAAGTAAGTTGGTTGGTCAACCTCTGAATGGGTCATGTAAACTAGATATTTTCTTTAAACCGAGAAATAGAGTATCAGAATTTTTCCTTCAGATTTCTAGTTTTCTCGTTATCGATCTATCCAGCGCGGCCATAGCCGAGATTGAACTTATTACACAAATTTGTAGTGTACTTCTAATCTTGTCGGTAGCTGAATATGTGATGCTTAGCCAAGGCTATCTAGGGTATTTTTATCGTGACACCATCACTAGATGGAGACCTACCACGATTTAAGAGAGTCCCATCTACCCTCGAGAGAACGATAGAACACGCCAGTTTCTCAATCTGGTATTTTACCTCACGATACATACAGCGCCTGGCCTCCTCAAATGGTCACCCATCTGGTACTGGCCAGGCTTAACGTTACTTAACTTCGGTGATCTGGTGAGAACGGGTGTGTCAACGTGATTGTGTCGTATATTTTCTTGTAATAGTCGTTCATATTTCTAATTGCTTCTAAACTCGTTTGCCTTCAACCATCCAGTTGCTTTAAAAGTGCTTTGTTTTTTTAATTTTATTTGTTTAAAATAATTTTAAAAAGTTAAGTTTCTTTCAGATATTCTCTGATTAGGCATCTTTTTACCTCATTATATAATTCCCTGATGATTATTTATTTGGAGTATTTGTTTTGGATATCTTTGTACTACTAACATTCCATTAATACGTGTATCAGTTGGTTGCATCTTGAACAATTTGATGTTTTAACAACTTCAAACAGGTGCCCGTCTGTTAATTTGGCGGGTTCTATTATGATCCGTTTTAGAACACTAATTTTTATTCGTCTTTTTGTTATTGTTCTATTGGTTTTGTGGATTATCGGTTGGGCTTCATATAGTTAATTTTGAGTACGCATATTCCACTCAGGCTGCCACTTGCTTCTGATGTATTTCTTAATCTTCCCTTTTAGATCTGTGCATGGGGTTTTAATACTCATGTTGATGAGTGTAGTTTCCTTGGGTAACCTATCTACTTTTTCATTGCCTAGTATACCAACATGACTTGGTTTCCCAACATGACTTGGTATACCAACATGACTTGGTATACCAACATGACTTGGTTTTCCAACATGACTTGGTATACCAACATAACTTGGTATACCAACATGACTTGGTTTCCCAACATGACTTGGTATACCAACATGACTTGGTATACCAACATGACTTGGTATACCAACATGACTTGGTTTCCCAACATGACTTGGTATACCAACATGACTTGGTATACCAACATGACTTGGTTTCCCAACATGACTTGGTATACCAACATGACTTGGTTTCCCAACATGACTTGGTATACCAACATGACTTGGTATACCAACCTGGCTTGGTTTCCCAACATGAGTTGGTATACCAACATGACTTGGTTTCCCAACATGACTTGGTATACCAACATGACTTGGTATACCAACATGACTTGGTTTCCCAACATGACTTGGTATACCAACATGACTTGGTATACCAACATGACTTGGTTTCCCAACATGACTTGGTATACCAACATGACTTGGTTTCCCAACATGACTTGGTATACCAACATGACTTGGTATACCAACATGACTTGGTTTCCCAACATGACTTGGTATATCAACATGACTTGGTTTCCCAACATGACTTGGTATACCAACATGACTTGGTTTCCCAACATGACTTGGTATACCAACATGACTTGGTATACCAACATGACTTGGTATCCACACTAAAACAATTTTTTGTCCTTTTTCGTTCATTTTGCTGTATTCATTCATTATATATGTGATGTATGGGTCTTTGAACTCTTTCCCTTTCAGGACTAAAATACTTGACAAATGAGCTTTGTTTCGTTGTTTTTCGTAATAAATTCAAACGCCATTTTAAATATGCTGTAGTTTTATCCATCTGTGGATAATTCATTTGTTTACTTAGTTGTTTTGAACCGTCAGTATAACTTTCTCTATATTTTATATATGAGAGTAGTTAAAGTGAAGTCTCCTATTTTTTTAACTAAAAAAGTTGACGAGCTACGAAGACGGAAATGGTATCATTAAAACGATCAACCTTTTGTGCTCCAATTTTTTTTTTCTACATATTCACCACGATTCTCAATATATTTTTCCCAATATTTAACGATAACGTCTGGAGCGAGCTTTGTCATGCGAAGATCGTTCCAAAAGTAAAACCTCCTTTTTTTTCACTTAAAAAGTTGAAGAGCTACGAAGACGGGAGTGGTACCATTAAAAAGGGGCGACCGTTTGTCCTCCAGATTTTATTTTTCTATGTAGTCACCACCATTCTCAATGCACACCAGAATTCAATGACGCATCTCTGCTTCTGATACACGTCCATAAAATGGATTTCATACTATCAATACCTGCAACAGAACGATGAAATTTTCAGGCCATGATTGCATGATCTCAGACATCATGACAATACAGTTTGCAATCCCCTCTGATACATTAGAGCGGAATAAAAAAATTAGAAGCATTACTTTTGAAACATCTCTATATCTTTGCCAGAGTTTTTCAAAGTTATTTCTGTTTATGAGGTTGTTTGTGCTTTGTGTTTTATTTTTGTAATTTACTGTATGTTAGGTTAATGTTTGGTTTAGTTTGTGTTCAGGGTGTGTATTGTTATGTTGGCATGATATTCATTGATTTTAGTAACAAAATTTATTATTATTCAGTGTCGAAAAACGAGTATGTTTTTTAGTTTGTTGATAAATAATACGGCGGCAGTTAATGGGAAGCGTTCAAAATCTGTCGCTATCTCATGGTCTGTGCGCCAGGGCTGTTAGCTTTCAACTCTGTTCTACATCATTGCGTTTGAACCACTACTTTGCAAGCTAATGTGCGGGGAGGCAAGTTTGGTCGTACGCAGAATCCCTTTGACTGGTAGAGCGAGAGTCAGTTTCCGCGTTCGCTAATGACATCACCGTCGTGTTGTGCTTTCAAGAGATCCATATAGTGACTAAGGCGCTCACTCGTTACGAAATGATCGCATAGGCTAGAATAAACCGCAGCAAGTTAGTTGGCCTGCGGTTGAGTGCTTAAGGCGGTAACACCATCCTTCCAGGTCCTTTCAGCTGGACAGATGGCCCGCTTCAAATTCTTGGCAAGTGGTGCAGACCGGGCTTCCAGCCTGAAAGAAATTGGAATTGGTCAGTACAATTAAAGGTCAAAGCGTCGGTTCACTCTTTGCTTCGCAAGAAACTCTGTTTACATGGTAAAACTAAGGCATGAGCTATTTATATATTTCCTGTCATCATACCAGTTTGCCTGCAGAAAATCTGAAGTCCGCCAGCGCTTCTTGTTTTCGCTTTTATGAGACAGGAAAGGGCATTTGGGTTCGCAGACAGTTCTGTATCTAACATCTGTGTGAGGTAAGCTTGCAAATGTTCGACTTGACGTGTTATTGCGATGCCAAGAGACTGGCTTTTATGAGTTGAACATTAACAAAAGAACCTGCATGGAACCCCATGATCGACAGCTCTCTTCTCGACCTCATTCTCGTCCATTCGGTCAAGGGTCGTTGTAGACCGAGGAGGATACACAGTTCCTCAGAGAGTGCCAAGCCGTACTCAAAACACTTCCAGGATTTAGTGGCCTTCCTCTGACTTCTAGAAAGTAAGGGACGGCTGATGACCCGCTCGTCGGGCTGTTGAGGTGTTCAGAAGAAAGGAACAACTCTCTCTTACCTGGCGATTGGCTTGGAATGCGTAACCTCTCAATACCATACAACACAGTTCCAGAAATTTGGATTCGCTTGCGTGTCCCCACTGCGGGATGCCAGCGAAAGAAACGCTTGAACATACTTTCTTGGAATGCTGAAAACTTTGGTGGTATTATGGATATGTCAGCTAGGTAACGGCTCGTATCGATCCCGATTATACTCGCCCGCTAAACATATCCTGTGTAATTGACATTGCCAGGCCGCCGTGAGATAGGGAACGGCAGGTAGTGTTTTTCGCCATCTTGGCCGTAGCGCGAATGGTGGTGTAGGATAACTAAAGGAATGAATATTTTCTTCAGGATCTGATCGCGTTTTTCAAGCTCTAATTGAGGACGGAGATCAGATTTAATAAAAAGAAATTCGATTCCGCAGTTTTTGAAAGAAGGCGAATAAAAGTCGCGAACTTGTGCGTATGAAGAGGAGTGGAGTATGAGTACGTTTTCGCTACCTGAGCATGACACATGCGGTCCTTGGCACTGTCGGGTCCCAGCACTTCGGATAGGGTTTGAGTCTCTTAGCTAGTCGAATAATTGAACCCACTCCAGGGCCAATACGAAACTTCTAGGATGCCTACTTATTGTTGACAATTTTTCTTTTCGCCTTTGGTCTCTCCCAAGTTGCATTCATCTTAGGATATAATTCATTCCCCAAAGTCCCCCCACTTCATTTTGTTTTTCAGTTTCTTTCCCATTTAGATCCCACCCCAACTTAAAGATTGTTCAGCTTGTTTTCGGTTCTCAACAAACCGGGAAACAGTGAACGGTCTATTATTTAGAAAAGGTTGGGAGGGTCTTAAAACCCAAATATTTTGATCATTGTTTTCCCCACTTAACCCTAATGAGATGATTGTATATAAAATCAAAATTTTTGAACGATTTAGAAAGTTTAAGTAGGAGTAAATGTGGTATTATTGTGAGTAATGAGTATAGCGAAAAAAAAGTAGGATAAACATTTGCTACGCATGCTGACAAAGGATGATTAAAGACACCAATTTTCCCACACTTTCAAATGGCTTTGTGCCTATTTTTATTTTTATTATTATTATTACTAGCATTTCAGCCCGGCGTTGCCCGGGCGTTTTGAGGCTATGTTGAGCAAATAAAAAAAAGCAGTCAATTTTTTTAACTTTGACCCCGATTATGACCCCCTTAAAATTTATTGTTTGGGGGCTCAAATTGAGTTATTAAGTTAGATCCATGTCCAAGGAACCTATATCTAAAATTTCAAGTGTTTAGACCCAAAATTAGCGTAGGAGTTTGAACTTTGACCCCTTAACAGCTAAATTTCTGACCGAAAATGGTTTACAAAGATGTCCCCAAATCTCAGTACCCTGTATATCAAATTTTGAGTCTGTAGACTTAATATTGAGATAATTATTGCGTAGGGAAATGAACACACACAGACAGACACACAGATACACAGACACACAGATACACAGACACGTTCACTTTTATATATGTACTAGCATGGGTGCCCGGCGTTGCCCGGGTGTTTGGAGGTGTGTGCTGAGCAAAAAAAAAAACGGTCAAATTTTTAAAATTTGACCCCTATTATGACCCCTTGACATTTACTGTTTTGGGCTCAAATCACATTATTAAGTTAGATCCATGTCCAAGGAACCTATATCTAAAATTTCAAGTGTTTGGACCCCAAATTGTCGGAGGAGTTTGGTAGAGTTCTCAAAGATGAAATCCTTGAACTTTGACCCCTTAATCGCCAAATTTCTGGTCGAAAACCGATCACATCGATTTTTCCAAATCTCAGTACCCTGTATATCAAATTTAGAGTCTGTAGACTAAAAATTGACAGAGTTATTGCGTAGGGAAATGTACACACACAGACAGACACACAGATACACAAACAGAGAGATACACAGACACGTTCACTTTTATAGATATAATAGATAGATATAGACTTCCTTCAAATAAATAATACAAAGTGTAGTGCCTGTTCTGATGTTTCACTTAGACTATTCGGTTAGTGAATGACAAATACTCTAGAACTGTATCATTTTTTTTTTAATACAGAATCTTTCTTATTGGTAATGTTGATTGAGCTTCGTGAGAATAATTATCAGTAATTATGTAGAATATGGACCATACTAAAACCGACGTTTTGTCAACATATGTCGGCAGATTACGTAAACTATCGAAAAGCGACGGAACGCTTAACCAATGAGATTGGAACAGTCGATTGGTAAAGGCGTTAAAAATATTGCGGGGGGGTATTTGTTCAAATTACTTTGCAATGACTGTTTGTCGTTTATTTGGAAATGTTTGCTTGCGTGTTAAAAACATTGGCCGGCGTTTTTGTTCAAAAAAAAACAAAATCACGAAGTTTTCCTTGGGCACCTTCTAGCGGTTTACGTCACTTGCTGGAATATGCTGTCCGTATTCTGCATATGATAAGAAAGAATAAGAACTTGAATTTTACTTGTACTGTAGTTCTCAATGGAAATTTAAAGTTGATCTTATGATTTTTCGCCTTCTTTAGTTTCGCAACAGTAAACGCCACATGATTGATTAGATTCCAATAAACAATGAAAAAACTGTGGGGATTAAAAAGAATTGACTGCGGACTGGAAGATGCGGGACTTCCGGTGGAAAAAGGAAGTTTGGTTTTTGGCGCGTTTTTTTCTGGGTTTTTTTAAGAAGAAGAAGAAGAAGAAGAAGAAAAGAAAGGACGGTTGATTTTCTACGCGGCCGGAAGAGCCCCGAAAAGGTTATGAAAGTCAAAAACGACGTACTAGCCCCACGTTATGGCTCGAACGCTTTAAATGACTAAACACTGCTTCATTCACGAAAACCAGAAAAGGTAGACACCGAAGTAAATTCGAACCAACTTTGTTCCCACCTAAACCGATAAGTACAACCCAATGATCATTCTTTCTGTTGATTTTCTCACACACATTTCACGAACATTCTCTTCTGCCACAAAACGAACCTTCTCTATATATCTCCCAAATAGTAAATAAAGTTGCCTTTTTTTATTCACCCTTAAAATATTTTTTTTTTATTTATTTCTATGGAGTCAGAGAGTTAGACACAAACCTGATAAACCTCTATAGCCCATAAAACTTTGTCAAAAAAATCAGAGTAAATTCGTCCACTCAATAAATTTCGTGTAGGCCGTGTAACACAATGCTAGCATATATGGATTAATTCACAAAATCCTAAAGAAATTCATTTCCAGCAACCGTTTTTTTTTTTTTTTTCATCTGCCTAACAGTGGCTTCTAACAAATGCCTTTAATATGCTAAAGAATTCCTAGCTAATTAGTTGTGTATTTGATGCTAGATTGACCCGAATGGAAGCTGGGGCTATTCGTTAAGCCACGCAGAATCTTTCGTGAAACGAGACAAAAAAAACTTTTATCGACTCTCTCTCTCTCTCTCTCTCTCTCTCTCTCTCTCTCTCTCTCTCTCTCTCTCTCTCTCTCTCTCTCTCTCTCTGTGTCTCCCGTGTGCAAATTCAGGATAAGGCTTATATATTGCTTCGCAAGCGATATGTCACAATACACTAATTAAAAAGACCAATTAAAACATCGAATTCAGCAATTTACGATACGTTATCTCCTGGTAATAGCGTTTGTACACTCAGCCCTTCCGAAAAACACGTCGTTTTTTGTTTTTTTAAGAACATCAAATGAGGTTTATGTAATTATTATTAGGATTTAGTCTTATCTCTTCTCATCAGAACACTGAGTTTATATTTCGTTGGAATAAGCGTGTGTATGCAACCTGGGTCGTCGAGTGTCTATTCAAAATACAGCTGCGTTCAAAAGTGGATAGACACTAAAGATGAATTTGTTTCTCCGACATAAAAAAAAAGAAATTAGTAAGACATTAAGTTTATTCAAATACCGAGATGCGATCCTAAAGTATCCAAAATGAATCTATGTTTATCAGGATACAAGAAAAATCTACTTTTTTTTTTTTTCTTAAAAATAGTGTTCAGAAATTCTTCACATCGTACAGGTATTTTCAGAAAAAAAGAATGGATGGAATGTTTCGGAATTTTTTAGATGAAGATTGATAACTTGTATTATTTATTCGGGCTGCTGTTCTCATCTTGAATTTTATTAGCACATTGTCTCAGCCGCCGTGACCTTTAATCTCTTACGAACGTGTCTTGTCGAACTCGGGAACGAGGTATCTTGTAATCGTTCCATTTGAAAATAAATATCTTATAAATCTCACTATGTTTGTCTGCCTGTCCGTCTGTCTCCATTGTTTTCAAATTGTGTCTCCTCCGAAACGGTAAGTCGCAGAACGATGCAAGACGGCTCAAATAGTTGCATCTTTTGTCGACCGTTCTTTTATGGATCGATAGTCGGTTAAAATAACTTTTTAAGGGGGTCAAAATTGAAAGAAAGCATAACTTGCCAAGCGTAAATCAATTAGAACTATTCTTATACGCATGCGCAAATCGTTATACATGTTATACAGTTATGTTAGCTTATTTTAAATGACTTCGAGTAACGATGGGCCAGTGGTGACGTCATTAGAGTTTAATGCTACAGTTTTACGTTCGATTCCAGCTGATGTAAACCAAGTCATTTTTTTTTAACTTTTGAAATCACTAGACATTAGGTAGAATATCATATGAAATAACAAATAGAGAATTGACTTTCTAATAATATATACGAAACGAGAATAAATTAAAATATCATATTTAAGCGTATTCTACGACCGCACACCGCCGGGCGCAGATCGAATTTCGGAATGAAAGCTGTATCGATTTATTTGCATATTTTTAACTCACTACTATAAATTGGGTACAATCTCAACTGGAAAGAATTTACATGATTGAAATAGAAATTAATTCCTGAAAAAATATCGATCGACCACGAAAACGTATTTGTTTCCTCGTGGGAAAAAAAAAAAAACAGAAACAAAGCTTCGACGCCATTTGTTCTCAAATCGAAATAACTTACGTGACTCAAATAGGAATGAATTCCTGCAACAAATATCGTTCGGTCACGAAACGCTTTATTTTCACAATCCATAAGATTTTCCAATTTGGTTTTGAAACTTCTAAAACAAGCTTCTTTTTAAGTTGGTTGTACAAACATTTATATATATTTACTTTTCGAATCCGGAAATGGGCGAAGCAGTTTACGATTCAAACGTCATATATTTTGTCGGGAAGGGGGGGGTCAACTATTTTGTAAAAGGCTAAAATATTTTAATAAACATTAAAGATATGCAAATATTTTTATATATTTTACTCACGAATATTAGAGTATAAACATTAATTTTAAAAAATCCAATGAAAGTGTCAACATATTCACTCACTGTAATCAGTTAGAAAACTCACTATATCTATCTGTCCCTATATTTTGGCTTTCGGTTTCGATTCTGGCTGATGGCACACAAGTCACACTTTTTTTTACTTTTTGGAATCCCGACTATATATTGGGTACAATATCATAAGAAATAATCGATAGAGAATTGACTCTATTATATACGAAATATGGATAAATTTAAATATATTTTAGCGTATTGTACGACTAGCCCCCCCCCCCCCCCCGCTAGTAGTTTATAAAAACAATTTGTAATTTATATGCATTGAGCAACAAGTGCCCTTGTATCAGGTGTTTGTGGACCTGACAAAAGCGTTCGACACAGTTAATAGAGATGCTTTGTGGAGGGTGTTTAGTAAGCTTGGTTATCCGTCGACATTTGTGCATATGTTTAGGGAATCGCATCGGGATATGAAAGCTAGAGTTGCATTTAATGGTCAGCTCTCAGATGAAATATGGTGTAAAGCAAGGAGATATTCCTGCCTAAACTCTTTTTTTTTCTATTTTGCGCTTCTGTTGAGGTATGCATTCTCAAGTTGTGACGTAGGTATCCTGTTACACTTCAGGACATCTGAAAAGGTGTTTAATTTTAGGAGATTCAATGCAAAATCAAGTGTTCCAAGATCTGATCACGGAACTTCTTTTTGCAGATTATGTAGACTTTCTCGCTCACACTGAATATGACATGCAGATAATTCTGGACGACTTTTCACGAACCTGTGATGCATTCGGGCTCAAAATCAGCTTGAAGAAAACTATGGTGATATTTACGCCTCTCCCTGGAAAGGAGTACATTGAGTCAAACATCTCGGTTGATGGTGCTAGCCTTTAAGTGGTTGATGTTCTTGTCTACCTTGGCAGTGTATTGTCCAGGGATGTCTCCTTGGATGCCAAGATATACGCCTGCATTCAAAAGGCTTCTGTTGGAGAACTGGAGAAGAGGGTGTGGAGTGATCGTGGACTCACCCTTAAGACCAAGGTGGATGTGTATATGGCGTGTGTTGTCACAGTGCTTCTATATGCTGCAGAAATATGGATGATCCACCAGAGACACATTAAGGTTCTAGAAGTGTCTGAGAAGAATTTGGAATATCAAGTGACAAATGCGCATACCGGATACAAAGGTACTTGAAAGAGCACAGTGCCCGAGCCTTGAAAACATGGTTATCACTGGGCAGTTTCGCTGAGCAGGTCACATTGTACGTATTGGTATGATCGTCTCCCAAATTGACTCTTATATGGAGAACTTAGGAGTGGTAAGCGTCCATAACATAAGCCTCAAAACAATCTGAGGGGTACAGATATTGGTACCAACATCTGAGAAGAAACTGCGGTTGCTCGTGGCGCTTGGCGGAAATTGGTAAAAAACGGCTGTGGTTCTCTTCAGCTTTAGAGGATGGAGTGTGCAAAGCTAAAAAGGCATTTCGGAGGGGAGATCTGGAATTTTTGCCAAGCAACCATGCAAATTGGATCTGTGAAACGTGTGGTCGCATTTTCCTTTCAAAGGCAGGGTATGTGAGCCACCTGAAATCTCACAATAACAGATCGTCATTCAATGTTCCACAGCGACCTCATAGCACAGTGTGTGTAATATGCAGGAAGGTATGAAGGTATGAATCTACATAAGGAAGGTATGAAGGTATGAAAGTATGCATCTACATAAGGAAGGTATGAAGGTATGCATCTACATAAGGAAGGTATGAAGGTATGAAGGTATGCATCTACATAAGGAAGGTATGAAGGTATGAAGGTATGCATCTACATAAGGAAGGTATGCCGTTCGACATAAGGATTGAGAAGACACAGGGTTGTTCACAAAAACAATATTCCGGATCCAATCAGCCCCATTAAACCATTGAACTTGGTGTGTCATGTATGTCATCGTCCCTGTAAATCAACTGCAGGCCTTAAAAGTCACCTGCAGACACATGAGAGGATACTTAATAAAGTACAGTAATCTTCAGGCGGCAATCATGCGTGCAGATGCTGCACTTTTTAAAAAATCATTGAAAATGTTATATCTATATCATTAATTGCTAGATGAAAGATAATGTTTTTAAACTGCAACAAAATGTACATTACATAAAATAAATCCAAGGTAATTTTTTGATTCAATTTAAATTAAATTTTGTACCTTACTTTATAAAATTTATAAAAGTGCATTTTGAAGATAAATAAATTTCAAATTGAATCTTGTACTTTTATTTTTAAAGCCTATAGTAAAAATATTTTGTTTGACAATTTTCATGCCTTGGATGAAATGCTTTTCTAACTTGTATCTTATCTTTTTAAGATTATATTTTAAAACTCTCCTTCTCTCTATTTCAGTTTGTATTTCTCCTCACACCACAATTCATTTTTGCAACCCCCAATTTGTATTATTATAGATCTGAATATTCTCTCTGCTTCAGTTTGTATTTCTCCTTAAACCACAACTCCATCCATTAGATTTTCCTGAAACTTGGCCAAAATGTGAAGGCCATTGTTCTTAATATGAATTCAGTATGGGTGACCCTGGCAAATTTCTGATTCGCATCTCTCTGGGACTTTTAGGGCTAAAAAACATGCATTTTTGGAGCTCTTTTTTCATATTACTCAAGAACTTGATATGTATGTCTGTATAGTAGTTTTCCATGGTTCTGATTCAAATATACATGTATTAAGGCGTGAAACTGCATCGTTTGTCCATTTTCACTGGGATTCGGCGTTCTCAGGAGCTCACAAGGGGTCACAAATGCCCCAAAATTGTAAAAAATGACACTTTTTATCCCATAACTTTTGCCCCATCCATTAGATTTTTCTGAAACTTGGAGAAAATGTGAAGGCAAGGTTGGCCCTTCACATTTCTCACATTCATCATTTCTTCACTATTTTTTGTGGCGTCATCTCACATGCAGCACCAGAGGGGGACCATGCACGCGCGACTTGTTCTAAATGCTTTCCCATTGGAAGATTGAAAGCATCTTAGATTCTGCTTTTCCTGGCATACAAGGCCCTGTCGCTAGTGAGCCCCCACATCCGATCAGCTCGACCAGTATAACTCCCTGAACAACTCTCTCTCTCTCTCTCTCTCTCTCTCTCTCTCTCTCTCTCTCTCTCTCTCTCTCTCTCTCTCTCTCTCTCTCTCTCTCTCTGTGTGTATATATATGTAACCCTAAATATTTCTACAATTATGCCAAGAAATTCTCAAGTATTAAGTCAGCGATAGGTCCTCTCATTAATCATGCCGGGCAATTAACCGCTAATAGTGCTGAAATGGCCAGTTTACTTGCTGATCAATACGAATCGGTTTTCAGTAAGCCCATTAGACCAATACCGTCAAAACCTGAACCTAAACCAGATGACGACACTAAACCAATGCTTACTGGTGTGACGTTTACACAAAGAGACCTGACCGACGTGATAGATAAACTCAGAGCCAACTCTGCGGCAGGTCCCGACCGTTTCCCAGCGCTACTCCTTAAGGAATGTAAAAAGCAGCTGGCTAAGCCACTATTCATATTATGGAGGGCATCACTGGACAAAGGGATAGTCCCAGCCGACTCTAAGCGCGCTCACATTATCCCAATATACAAAGGTGACGGTCGATCTCTCCCCAAGCAATATCGACCAGTGGCACTAACATCCCACATTACAAAAGTATTCGAAAAGGTCCTTCGAAAGTACTTGGTGGAATTCCTCAACAACCACAGTCTGTTCAATCCAGAGCAGCATGGATTCAGAACCGAAAGATCCTGCTTAAGTCAGCTTCTAATCCATCATGATAGGATCATTGATACTCTAGACAATGAATGTAATGTCGACGTGATATACCTAGACTTTGCAAAGGCGTTCGACAAAGTGGACTTTGCAGCAACCATCGAAAAGCTCCAACATCTTGGAATTGGAGGTAAATTGATCCTATGGATTAAATCATTCCTAACAGATCGCTACCAGACAGTTGTAGTAAATGGCTCTGCATCTCCCCCGACCAAATTGCTATCTGGCGTTCCCTAAGGTTCAGTACTTGGTCCGCTGCTGTTCCTCGTACTAATCGGCGACATAGACGAAAAAGTCAAATCGTCTTTCGTCTCAAGTTTTGCCGACAACACCAGGATTGGCAGGAAAATAAAAGATTCTTCTGATGTACAAGCTCTCCAAGATGATCTAGACGCTATCTACCAATGGGCGGATGACAACAATATGCAGTTTAACACCGGGAAATTCGAGTGTATCAAATACGGTAGAAGGAAGGACCTGAGAGAAGCATCTAAGTACTCGACCCAAGACGGGAAGCTAATTAAAACCAAAGATACTGTGCGCGATCTGGGAGTAACGTTGGATTCTGATGGTACATTCACCTCCCAGATCGACAAAGTTTGTTCAACTGCACGGAGCCTTTCCGGTTGGATTCTATGCACTTTCAAAACGAGACAAAAAAACCTAATGCTGACACTCTGGAAGTCGTTGGTGTTGCCGCACATTGATTACTGTTGTCAGCTGTGGACTCCGGACAGAAAAGGTCATATTCAAGCATTAGAGGCCATCCAGAAGTCGTTTCTAAGAAAGATAACTGGTTATAGTCAATTGAATTATTGGCAACTGCTGGATACATTGAATATCAAATCGATTCAACGCAGGCAAGAAAGATATTCAATCATCTATACCTGGCGTATGATGGAGAACCAGGTGCCCAACGCTGGTATACAGCACCATATCTCAAAACGTGGCAGAAGGTGTGTGGTACCACCCTTAACCAGTGCCAGGGACAACTGGATCCGACAGCTCAGGGAATCCAGTTTAAATTCCCGGGGTCCTACGCTCTTCAATTGCCTACCACGTAACATCAGAGAGATCACGAACTGCAAAACAGAATCGTTCAAATCGGCGCTGGATACCTGGCTGAAGTCTGTATCAGACGAACCTCAGATCCCCGGTTATACCGCTATGAGACGCAGTGAATCCAATAGCTTACGCCACATGCTTGTCTGTGTAAAGAGGGACAGCGAAACGGTACAGCGGTCTATTGATTCGACGCCGCCTATACCGTCCCAACTGGAGGCCGCTTGCCGCAGTGACCTTGGAGGGCTCTGACCGCCGAAAGACATCACACAAATCACACAAAAAATATATATTAATACTCGGTTTCTATTACGTCATTCAACTCACATCTTTTAACATGTGATTTTTAATCCCTTTTCCTTTTTTTCAATTTATTATTTAAAACCAATCTGTTTGGGTATTTTAACATTTATTTCGTTAAGGTCATTTTCCTGGTTCTTTTGTTTATTTCTCCAGAACCCGTTCTAAACTCCAAAAACCCTATAAACGTATTTACCTTTGTATACACACTAATTCTGAATACTGATAAGTAATAACGTTCTCTATTCAATGCTTTTTTAATGTTGCCGGGTTTGATAAATTTGGTCATTTTAAAAGCAGTTTGGCCTTCAAACGTCGACTGATTCCATTATGGGCAATCAATTTACTAGAACATTGTATTAGAAAATATGCACATCATAAAAAAATTTAAATATTGATTTTTCTTCTTTTTTTTTTGCATTTGGGGTTGAACAATCTAGTAGATTAGTGTCTAATCGTGACGAATATATATATATATATATATATATATATATATAATAGTTTATATATAATAGTTTATATATATATAATAGTTTATATATATAATAGTTTATATATATAATAGTTTATATATATATATAATAGTTTATATATATATATATAATAGTTTATATATATATATATAATAGTTTATATATATAATAGTTTATATATATATAATAGTTTATATATATATAATAGTTTATATATATATAATAGTTTATATATATATAATAGTTTATATATATATAATAGTTTATATATATATATGCATATATATATACATACATACATATATATATATATATATATATATATATATAATAGTTGTATAGATTGGTTTCTTAGATATAAGTTTAATGAAACCAGCATGATTATTTAAGAGTGCTCAATGGAGGACAGAGTATATAGTCTGTTTATTATACAAATATTATTGTAGGCACCGCCAAAAATGGCCGCAAAATCAAGTTGTTGTTGTTTTTTAAAATGAAATTACATTTATTAAAATCCATTATTTCTGAGTAACTTTTTTTTCCCAGAAAGATAAAACCCTGAATTTTATCATATAGAAAACAGAATAATGTAAAACTTTTTCTACTATTTTTAATTAAATTTTTCAATGTTAAATTCTCCCAAAAAGTTAACAATTGACATTTTTTGTCTTGCACAAAAAACGTACATAAATATTTAAAAAAAAAAAAAGGTTTTTGAAATAATTAATTAATTATTTATTGTCTAACTAAGATTTAGAATGATTTTCTAAGAGAATATGCAAAAATATTATAATATAAGTACCTGGATTTCAAATAATTCCACTTATTCATATAGGTAACCGGTTATTTCGCGCCAATCTAGAGTCTAGATCGACACTGTTTACGTTTGTGTTTGATAAGAAGCAAACTATGAAAGACCAAACAGGCCAAAATAACTTATTTTTCAGTGACGAAAATTTCAATGTATTATTAAGCTGAGGCTGGCCAGTACCAGATGGGTGACCATTTTTATGAGTTTGGTTTTTAATGTGTATGTGTGTGGGGCCAGGCTCCCCAAAATGGGGGGGGGGCAATTTAAAGCAGAATAAAAAAAAATTATTTCAGCGCGTTTGGTCCACCGTAATCGAAAGGCGGCAAACGTTTTCAAACAGGATCGAAAAAATGATGCTATTTTTAACACAAAGGGCACAATATTTATCGAATTTTTTTTTTGTATCGATTATTCAAAGCATGCCCTGTTTAATAATGATCATGCATTATTCGGCTCGCTAAAAAAAATTGTTAATTTATTTATCAAATATTTTAAAATGGCTTTTTTCGTATAAATATTAAAAAAAATTTTTTGTTTTGTTTTGCTTAACTTAAATTAATTATTTTACTTAACATATTTACCGAATTTCACACTTCAAAACTCAAAAGCGGGATAATTAAACACAATCGAAGTTCTGATATTCAGACGTCAAAATAAGGTATTGCAAACAATTTTTTTTTTTTTAATCTATAATTCTGTCCCTTACAACAACACAATATGTTGAGTTCAGTTTCAGATGATTATTTTAAGCATATTTGTTCCCACTTCAAAACAAGGGGGGTTGTAAGCAAAAATATATATATATAAAAATATCGTTTATGAAAAATAAGTACACTGTTATAAAGTTCATTCTTCTCTTAATAATCGCTGAAAAATTCGTATTGATCGGATAATTACCTGATTTTTGGTAGATTTTTAAAAAGACGGTCCGTCAAAAAGTACTGACCTGCCCCCCCCCCCGTTTTGGCGGTGCCTGTATTGGTTGCATATGTGCATACATGTTTCGGTGGAGTTCGTATTTAAAAAGACCACACCCTACACCTCATCAGACCAATAAATAGGGACTCCTACGAAGCATGTATGCACATATACAACTAATAATATTTATGTAACAAACAAATAAATATATATATATATATATATATATATATACATATATATATATATATATATATATATATATATATATATATATATATATATATATATATATATATATATATATATATATATATATATATATATAAGGTGGCTGTGCATTGTACAGATTCCCTGGTTTTCGGTTTATGAATGGAACACAACCGTAACCAAACCCTTTTTTATGTCGTGTCATTAAAATAAATATGTTCTGTAATTTTGTTTTTAAAATGCTCCACCCAATTTTCCAGGCTAATCTTCTTCGCCGATGCTTCTTCAATTACTAACATGTATTTCTCGTGAAATAATTCCCCCCCCCCTTCCCTGTGAGAGTGGAGGAAGAGGATTACAAAGGATGCATTTTAAACGTTATTTAAGAAGTTTCAGATACAAGAATTCAAATTGTACATGATCCAAGGGAGGTAATTCGTGTTTTTATTTGTTATTGCCTCCCTTGAATGATAAAATTTATTTGACCGTATTTTTTCCTCGTTGGCAACAAGACATCAAAGATACTAGATCAAGATTGAACTTGTTACGCTGAATTTCACATAGTTGTCTTAAGAAGAAATAGTAAGAAGAAAAAACAAAAAGCACTTAAAAGGCGTCATTAAATCGCGCATTATAAACAATAATAAACAAATTTTATTCAATTGTAGCCGAGACCGTTGAAATCTCTTACCCATTTTTTTTTTTTTTTTTTTCGAAATTGTAAAGAGACCTGATTGTTGTTTCATTTCTTGTGATAAATCAAAATTCGGTTCAAGTCCAGTGTTCAACCTATAAAAAACAAAAACGTAAATAAAATTTTTATGATGTCCGTACCCGTCGGAAAACGAAAATATTGTATTTTAAAACGCACTTCTTTCTTTTTTTTTTTTTTTTTTTTTTTTTTTTGAGAAAATTAAATTTTCTGTGTAAGTGATAATGCTGTGTCTTGATGCGCCATATTTAAAAACAAAGGGAGGCAATTCCATTCTAATCACCGAAATCAAAATCGGTCTGGTTATAACTCGCAGAAAATCGTTTAAAAAAAAAATGATTACTTGCAAGGTGTTACAATATTTTTGTTTATAAACATGGCTTACACTTCTAGACAAGATGCCTTTTAATAAATTTCTAGACTTTTTGTATAGGCATTTAAAGTTGTCGTAGTCTCTTGAAAATTCAGTATGTTATTGCTGTACATTTTATGAGATGGATGTTCAATGTTTATGATTTCAGGTTCAAATGAACAGCTACAGCAGGAATTGGAATACACCCTAATAAAGCCTGATTGCCATAGCTGGTGAATTTCAAAAATGCAATCTGGATATGAGGACACTTTAGAAGAATAATATGGCCGGCTTTGGGTAGGATTGAAACCGCTATCTCCAGATAATTCTCACCTGAAACGTCGTGAAACAAATAATAAAAGATGAAGATAATAGTCCGCAATAAATCAAAATTGATAAATAATATTCATCTGAATGAATTCCAATTAAAAAAATAATATATACCATTTGATATGGACTCGACCATGGAAGATCAAATGATAAACATAAACTTATAAGACAAAAAATTCAACCTTAATCGCCCTTCAGGGCCCATGACGCAGTTGATAAAGACGTTGAATCTCTACGGTTCCAGGTGAGAATTGTCTGAAGATAGCGGTTTCAATTCTACCCAAAGCCGGCCAGAGGCTTACTTCACCAAAAACATGGTGAGACGACAACAACTATGGAAGGCAGTAATTGCAGTGAATGCGGTCAGGAGATTCAGAGTTCCTATCCGTCGCGATTACCACCTGACGAAGGCCAGAGGAATAGTTGGCCGAAACGTCGTGAAAAAACTAATAAAAGATGAGGATAATAGTCCGCAATAAATAAAATTAATTCCAGAAGTTGTTGGAATCATACAAGTGCATTGCAGCCAAAGGAGATTACTTCGAATTGAGATTAGATTTTTATGTGTGTACTATCAATAAAAGTGCCCATACGAAAAGTCTGGAAACTTATTGAGGACACCTCATATATATATAAATACTGCTTTATCAATTTTATGTGATATTTGGCATTTTCCTTCCATTATGGGTACGTACACTACAAAGATTTTTCTGTACTTTTGGTTTTGTTTGTTGTATTTGTTTTTTTGTTTGTATTTTTGTTTTTCAATTATGTTAAATTCTAGACTTACATGTGTAATTGTAATTTGCTTTTTAATTTCTCAAAAAAAAAAACCTCAGTCTTTTAATCTGGAGCAGCCATATTTTCATGTAATATTTTTTTTTTTTTTTCATACCAAAAATGTTTTTTTGTTTTTCAAAAATGTTATACACACCCCCAAAAATGGTCCAAAATTTGGACACTGACAACCTTTACTACTCCACCTTCAACTTAATAAGATTCTGCTTTTTTAAGCAATTACGGGTTAATATCCTAAAAACAAATAGCTTCACAGAATTTTACCTTGACTTTTAATTGAAATATTCTAGTGTTCAGGTCAATTTAAAAAATAACTTCAAATTAAGGAGGCAAAAAGAAAGTCCGCACTATGGAAAATTGTTATTTAAATGTAACTTTAGAACATTAATGTAACACAAATACAACAGGAACACAATGAACAAGTTAATATTTAGTAGCATAGCCCTTCTGCAATTTGACAGCCTGCAATCTTTTGGGAATTCCTTGAATTTGACTGTAGCAATACTCCGGGAAAGGGCATCCCACTTTTCTTTAATTTTTGTCCAAAGTTTTTCCAAATTTGAAATTTTATCATTGCATAGATGTTGCTTCATATAATGCCATAAGTTTTAGATAGGATTAAGGTCTGGAGATTGTGCAGGCCAATCCAAACACAGAATATCATACTCTTCCAGGAAGTTGTTGACATTGCCAGCTGTGTGAATGGGAGCATTATCCTGCATGAAGATGGGATTATCATCCAAATTCCGATCAAAGTAGGGTAGAAAATGCTTAATGTACTTGGTCAAATTAATTCGACCTTGCAAGCGAATTATAGGCCCCAGACCATTGGTACTAATAATGCCCCACACCAAAACTGAACCTCCACCACCTTGCAGCTTTGAAACTGAGCACCTAGGATTAAATTTTCATCTTTTCTTCAATGGACATACTGTCTACCATCACTACCTAGCCTATTGAACTTGCTTTCGTCACTAAAAAGCACTTTTGACCAATATAAAGAGTCATGATCTTCATTACATCTAACAAAGTCCAGACGGCACTTTCTGTTCTTGACAGTAGAAAGAGAGCACTTTTTAACAAGATTGCACTGTTGTTGGATTTGGTGAGCCATTTCAAATCTGTTTCTTAGGCTGCGGATCTTGATAGCATTGTCTTCCTTGTTAGAACTAATTTTAGTACAACCAGATTTAGGAGCATCACAAACACTGCCGGTGTTTTGGTACTTTTGCACAGTCTTTTGTGTCGTTTTCTCATCACATTTCAATTCACGGTCGATTTCTCAATTGGATAAAGCAGAAAGGTGTAGATTAATGAGCTCCTGACGATCACTAAGAGGAAGTTGTGGCATATGGACTAAATGTTACGTTGTATAACCTGGAACAACAACTACGATTAGAGATGCTTTGTTGCCTGTTGGTGGATATTTTAAACTGATTTAGGGGCGAAAATTTAAGGTGGTTTTAAGCAAATTTGTTGCTGCGGACTTTCTTTTTGCCTCCTCAATTTGAAGTTATTTTTTTTTAATTGACGTGACACTAGAATATTTCAATTAAAAGTCAAATATGAACAGGTAAAATTATAGAAGAATAAAAGGCCGATCAAATGAGGTATAATTTGTTTAAACAGTTACATTAAATTTAGCTTAAATTTGCAGTTTTTGAAAAAATTATAAGTGCAGACTTTCTTTTTGCCAGCACAGTATATATTTACGAGGTGCCTCCAATAAGTTTCCAGACTTTTTTCATATCAGCATTTTTATTGATGCTATACATATGAAACTCTAGTCCCCTTTCAAAGTAATCTCCTTTGGCTGCAATGCACTCGTTGTACCGGTCCAACAAATTCTGGAAGGTGCTATTGAAGTCCTCTTGTGTGAACGTGTCAATGGTCCTCATCACAGCCTTCTTCGTCTCCTCAGTTGTCTCATAGCGACAGCCTCTAAGGTTTTCCTTGAGCTTAGGGAATAACCAAAAGTCACAGGGAGCAAAGTCTGGACTATAGGGAGGGCGAGGAACTGTCTTGATTCCGTAAATATACATAGGTTTTTGTGACATTTTATTTATAATGAATGGTTCCCATATCATGTTAAATTCTGTACTAGAGCTGCTTAGTAATTGATTTCTTTGATTGCTTAGTAATTGATTTCTTTGATTGCTTAATAATTGATTTCTTTGATTGCTTAGTAATTGGTTTCTTTGATTGCTTAGTAATTGGTTTCTTTGTTTGCTTAGTAATTGGTTTCTTTGATTGCTTAGTAATTGATTTCTTTGATTGCTTAGTAATTGGTTTCTTTGATTGCTTAGTAATTGGTTTCTTTGTTTGCTTAGTAATTGGTTTCTTTGATTGCTTAGTAATTGATTTCTTTGATTGCTTAGTAATTGATTTCTTTGATTGCTTAGTAATTGGTTTCTTTGATTGCTTAGTAATTGGTTTCTTTGTTTGCTTAGTAATTGATTTCTTTGATTGCTTAGTAATTGGTTTCTTTGTTTGCTTAGTAATTGGTTTCTTTGTTTGCTTAGTAATTGATTTCTTTGATTGCTTAGTAATTGGTTTCTTTGATTGCTTAGTAATTGATTTCTTTGTTTGCTTAGTAATTGGTTTCTTTGTTTGCTTAGTAATTGATTTCTTTGATTGCTTAGTAATTGGTTTCTTTGATTGCTTAGTAATTGATTTCTTTGATTGCTTAGTAATTGATTTCTTTGATTGCTTAGTAATTGATTTCTTTGTTTGCTTAGTAATTGGTTTCTTTGATTGCTTAGTAATTGGTTTCTTTGCTTGCTTAGTAATTGATTTCTTTGATTGCTTAGTAATTGATTTCTTTGATTGCTTAGTAATTGGTTTCTTTGATTGCTTAGTAATTGATTTCTTTGATTGCTTAGTAATTGATTTCTTTGATTGCTTAGTAATTGGTTTCTTTGATTGCTTAGTAATTGGTTTCTTTGTTTGCTTAGTAATTGATTTCTTTGATTGCTTAGTAATTGGTTTCTTTGATTGCTTAGTAATTGATTTCTTTGATTGCTTAGTAATTGATTTCTTTGATTGCTTAGTAATTGGTTTCTTTGATTGCTTAGTAATTGATTTCTTTGATTGCTTAGTAATTGGTTTCTTTGATTGCTTAGTAATTGGTTTCTTTGATTGCTTAGTAATTGATTTCTTTGATTGCTTAGTAATTAATTTCTTTGTTTGCTTAGTAATTGGTTTCTTTGATTGCTTAGTAATTGGTTTCTTTGTTTGCTTAGTAATTGATTTCTTTGATTGCTTAGTAATTGATTTCTTTGATTGCTTAGTAATTGATTTCTGTGATTGCTTAGTAATTGGTTTCTTTGATTGCTTAGTAATTGATTTCTTTGATTGCTTAGTAATTGGTTTCTTTGATTGCTTAGTAATTGATTTCTTTGATTGCTTAGTAATTGGTTTCTTTGATTGCTTAGTAATTGATTTCTTTGATTGCTTAGTAATTGGTTTCTTTGATTGCTTAGTAATTGATTTCTTTGATTGCTTAGTAATTGGTTTCTTTGATTGCTTAGTAATTGATTTCTTTGTTTGCTTAGTAATTGGTTTCTTTGCTTGCTTAGTAATTGATTTCTTTGATTGCTTAGTAATTGATTTCTTTGATTGCTTAGTAATTGGTTTCTTTGATTGCTTAGTAATTGATTTCTTTGATTGCTTAGTAATTGGTTTCTTTGATTGCTTAGTAATTGATTTCTTTGATTGCTTAGTAATTGGTTTCTTTGATTGCTTAGTAATTGATTTCTTTGATTGCTTAGTAATTGGTTTCTTTGATTGCTTAGTAATTGATTTCTTTGATTGCGTAGTAATTGATTTCTTTGCTTGCTTAGTAATTGATTTCTTTGATTGCTTAGTAATTGGTTTCTTTGTTTGCTTAGTAATTGGTTGCTTTGATTGCTTAGTAATTGGTTTCTTTGATTGCTTAGTAATTGATTTCTTTGATTGCTTAGTAATTGATTTCTTTGATTGCTTAGTAATTGATTTCTTTGATTGCTTAGTAATTGATTTCTGTGATTGCTTAGTAATTGGTTTCTTTGATTGCTTAGTAATTGATTTCTTTGATTGCTTAGTAATTGGTTTCTTTGATTGCTTAGTAATTGATTTCTTTGATTGCTTAGTAATTGATTTCTTTGATTGCTTAGTAATTGATTTCTTTGATTGCTTAGTAATTGATTTCTTTGATTGCTTAGTAATTGGTTTCTTTGATTGCTTAGTAATTGATTTCTTTGATTGCTTAGTAATTGGTTTCTTTGTTTGCTTAGTAATTGGTTTCTTTGATTGCTTAGTAATTGATTTCTTTGATTGCTTAGTAATTGGTTTCTTTGATTGCTTAGTAATTGATTTCTTTGATTGCTTAGTAATTGGTTTCTTTGTTTGCTTAGTAATCGGTTTCTTTGCTTGCTTAGTAATTGATTTCTTTGATTGCTTAGTAATTGATTTCTTTGATTGCTTAGTAATTGGTTTCTTTGCTTGCTTAGTAATTGATTTCTTTGTTTGCTTAGTAATTGGTTTCTTTGTTTGCTTAGTAATTGGTTTCTTTGTTTGCTTAGTAATTGGTTTCTTTGCTTGCTTAGTAATTGATTTCTTTGTTTGCTTAGTAATTGATTTCTTTGATTGCTTAGTAATTGGTTTCTTTGTTTGCTTAGTAATTGGTTTCTTTGATTGCTTAGTAATTGATTTCTTTGATTGCTTAGTAATTGATTTCTTTGATTGCTTAGTAATTGATTTCTTTGTTTGCTTAGTAATTGGTTTCTTTGATTGCTTAGTAATTGATTTCTTTGATTGCTTAGTAATTGGTTTCTTTGATTGCTTAGTAATTGGTTTCTTTGATTGCTTAGTAATTGGTTTCTTTGCTTGCTTAGTAATTGATTTCTTTGATTGCTTAGTAATTGATTTCTTTGATTGCTTAGTAATTGGTTTCTTTGATTGCTTAGTAATTGATTTCTTTGTTTGCTTAGTAATTGATTTCTTTGATTGCTTAGTAATTGGTTTCTTTGATTGCTTAGTAATTGATTTCTTTGATTGCTTAGTAATTGGTTTCTTTGATTGCTTAGTAATTTATTTCTTTGATTGCTTAGTAATTGGTTTCTTTGATTGCTTAGTAATTGGTTTCTTTGATTGCTTAGTAATTGATTTCTTTGATTGCTTAGTAATTGGTTTCTTTGTTTGCTTAGTAATTGGTTTCTTTGATTGCTTAGTAATTGGTTTCTTTGATTGCTTAGTAATTGATTTCTTTGATTGCTTAGTAATTGGTTTCTTTGATTGCTTAGTAATTGATTTCTTTGCTTGCTTAGTAATTGATTTCTTTGTTTGCTTAGTAATTGATTTCTTTGATTGCTTAGTAATTGATTTCTTTGTTTGCTTAGTAATTGATTTCTTTGTTTGCTTAGTAATTGATTTCTTTGATTGCTTAGTAATTGATTTCTTTGATTGCTTAGTAATTGGTTTCTTTGTTTGCTTAGTAATTGATTTCTTTGTTTGCTTAGTAATTGGTTTCTTTGCTTGCTTAGTAATTGGTTTCTTTGTTTGCTTAGTAATTGGTTTCTTTGATTGCTTAGTAATTGGTTTCTTTGATTGCTTAGTAATTGGTTTCTTTGTTTGCTTAGTAATTGGTTTCTTTGCTTGCTTAGTAATTGATTTCTTTGTTTGCTTAGTAATTGGTTTCTTTGTTTGCTTAGTAATTGATTTCTTTGATTGCTTAGTAATTGGTTTCTTTGATTGCTTAGTAATTGATTTCTTTGTTTGCTTAGTAATTGGTTTCTTTGCTTGCTTAGTAATTGATTTCTTTGTTTGCTTAGTAATTGGTTTCTTTGATTGCTTAGTAATTGGTTTCTTTGTTGGCTTAGTAATTGATTTCTTTGATTGCTTAGTAATTGGTTTCTTTGATTGCTTAGTAATTGATTTCTTTGTTTGCTTAGTAATTGGTTTCTTTGCTTGCTTAGTAATTGATTTCTTTGTTTGCTTAGTAATTGGTTTCTTTGATTGCTTAGTAATTGGTTTCTTTGTTTGCTTAGTAATTGATTTCTTTGTTTGCTTAGTAATTGGTTTCTTTGCTTGCTTAGTAATTGGTTTCTTTGTTTGCTTAGTAATTGGTTTCTTTGATTGCTTAGTAATTGGTTTCTTTGATTGCTTAGTAATTGATTTCTTTGATTGCTTAGTAATTGATTTCTTTGATTGCTTAGTAATTGGTTTCTTTGATTGCTTAGTAATTGATTTCTTTGTTTGCTTAGTAATTGATTTCTTTGATTGCTTAGTAATTGGTTTCTTTGATTGCTTAGTAATTGATTTCTTTGTTTGCTTAGTAATTGGTTTCTTTGCTTGCTTAGTAATTGATTTCTTTGTTTGCTTAGTAATTGGTTTCTTTGATTGCTTAGTAATTGGTTTCTTTGTTTGCTTAGTAATTGATTTCTTTGTTTGCTTAGTAATTGGTTTCTTTGCTTGCTTAGTAATTGGTTTCTTTGTTTGCTTAGTAATTGGTTTCTTTGATTGCTTAGTAATTGGTTTCTTTGATTGCTTAGTAATTGATTTCTTTGATTGCTTAGTAATTGATTTCTTTGATTGCTTAGTAATTGATTTCTTTGATTGCTTAGTAATTGATTTCTTTGTTTGCTTAGTAATTGGTTTCTTTGATTGCTTAGTAATTGATTTCTTTGATTGCTTAGTAATTGGTTTCTTTGATTGCTTAGTAATTGGTTTCTTTGATTGCTTAGTAATTGGTTTCTTTGATTGCTTAGTAATTGGTTTCTTTGATTGCTTAGTAATTGATTTCTTTGATTGCTTAGTAATTGGTTTCTTTGATTGCTTAGTAATTGGTTTCTTTGATTGCTTAGTAATTGATTTCTTTGATTGCTTAGTAATTGGTTTCTTTGTTTGCTTAGTAATTGGTTTCTTTGATTGCTTAGTAATTGATTTCTTTGTTTGCTTAGTAATTGATTTCTTTGTTTGCTTAGTAATTGGTTTCTTTGATTGCTTAGTAATTGGTTTCTTTGATTGCTTAGTAATTGGTTTCTTTGATTGCTTAGTAATTGATTTCTTTGTTTGCTTAGTAATTGATTTCTTTGTTTGCTTAGTAATTGGTTTCTTTGATTGCTTAGTAATTGGTTTCTTTGATTGCTTAGTAATTGGTTTCTTTGATTGCTTAGTAATTGGTTTCTTTGATTGCTTAGTAATTGGTTTCTTTGCTTGCTTAGTAATTGATTTCTT
Organism: Euprymna scolopes; assembly: GCF_053919585.1. Lineage (NCBI taxonomy): Eukaryota > Metazoa > Mollusca > Cephalopoda > Sepiida > Sepiolidae > Euprymna > Euprymna scolopes. The sequence goes on from NC_136500.1 coordinate 54,571,049, forward strand.
TGATTGCTTAGTAATTGGTTTCTTTGATTGCTTAGTAATTGGTTTCTTTGCTTGCTTAGTAATTGATTTCTTTGTTTGCTTAGTAATTGGTTTCTTTGATTGCTTAGTAATTGGTTTCTTTGTTTGCTTAGTAATTGATTTCTTTGTTTGCTTAGTAATTGATTTCTTTGATTGCTTAGTAATTGGTTTCTTTGTTTGCTTAGTAATTGATTTCTTTGATTGCTTAGTAATTGGTTTCTTTGTTTGCTTAGTAATTGGTTTCTTTGCTTGCTTAGTAATTGATTTCTTTGATTGCTTAGTAATTGATTTCTTTGATTGCTTAGTAATTGATTTCTTTGTTTGCTTAGTAATTGATTTCTTTGATTGCTTAGTAATTGATTTCTTTGATTGCTTAGTAATTGATTTCTTTGTTTGGTTAGTAATTGGTTTCTTTGATTGCTTAGTAATTGGTTTCTTTGTTTGCTTAGTAATTGATTTCTTTGATTGCTTAGTAATTGTTTTTTTTGTTTGCTTAGTAATTGATTTCTTTGATTGCTTAGTAATTGATTTCTTTGATTGCTTAGTAATTGATTTCTTTGATTGCTTAGTAATTGATTTCTTTGATTGCTTAGTAATTGATTTCTTTGTTTGCTTAGTAATTGGTTTCTTTGATTGCTTAGTAATTGGTTTCTTTGTTTGCTTAGTAATTGATTTCTTTGATTGCTTAGTAATTGTTTTTTTTGTTTGCTTAGTAATTGATTTCTTTGATTGCTTAGTAATTGATTTCTTTGATTGCTTAGTAATTGATTTCTTTGATTGCTTAGTAATTGATTTCTTTGATTGCTTAGTAATTGATTTCTTTGTTTGCTTAGTAATTGGTTTCTTTGATTGCTTAGTAATTGGTTTCTTTGTTTGCTTAGTAATTGATTTCTTTGATTGCTTAGTAATTGTTTTTTTTGTTTGCTTAGTAATTGATTTCTTTGATTGCTTAGTAATTGATTTCTTTGATTGCTTAGTAATTGGTTTCTTTGATTGCTTAGTAATTGATTTCTTTGTTTGCTTAGTAATTGGTTTCTTTGATTGCTTAGTAATTGGTTTCTTTGTTTGCTTAGTAATTGATTTCTTTGATTGCTTAGTAATTGTTTTTTTTTAATCATCTTACTCTCCATTCTGTTTATAATTTTTTTTTCATCCCATGAGGACAGATGATTTCTTTTTTCCTGCCATATCTAGTCAGTTATACTCGACTTTTTAATCTCTCCACATCGTACTGCTTTTCGGTGTTCTTCTTACTTTACTTTTAGTGGGCAACATGTTTCACCTTTGTATAGTTTTTCACATTTACATGGAATCACATACACAGTTCTTAGTCATGATTCTTTCTGCCAGGGGCTTCATTTTAACAAGATGCTTCCGGAAATGTGCGTTTTTTTTTTTTTTTTTGCTTTTTTTCACCCCAAACAAAGCACAGTGCCACTTTGAAGTGGGGGAGGGGACTATTATGGGGGACATAAGCTGCAGCTAATCCCAAACTCTATCCGATGTCTTCCAAGTATGTTCCGACAAGTTCTACCAGTCTTTCCATTTCCTGCTCATTTCTACTGAATATTTTCAAATCATCCATAAACAGTAGATGGTCGAGGCATCTGCCACCAGATCCTAAGCTGTGAAAAAAATAGAGAAGGCTTACCGAAAAAACGTCCTTGGGTCTCTGTTGTGCAGGTTGAGAAGGAAAAGCGAAAAGATCCAAGATGGTGACCATGGTCTTTTAATGTCTACGGTCTCGAACAATTCTCAAAAACTCACATCTCACACGTGATTTTGAGGTGTGCCCAGGCACCATAAAAGCAGGTTGCTGGGGGAAGTGGGCAGAAGCGTTCAAACCTGTGTAGAGTGAACATCATCAGACTTTTCTGAATTTGTTTACATTGGGCTTGAAGGCAATGATATTGTAGTCGGTCAAGAAGCAAGCCAGCAGATAGTGTTCCATAGACGGGCAGTTCTAAGAAAAAAAGCGTTCAGACCTATGTAGAGTGAACATCGTCGTGTGACTCAAACTTTTCTGATTCTCTCTCTTCAAAAGGATGCGCAGTGGTATCATTATCATTACAAAAAGAAGTGGAGATAACGAATCTCCTTGGAATATTCCACGTCTAATGCCAATCTGCTCAAGTACCTCTGTTTGCTGTCAGCAGCATTTTTCCATTGAGTCAAAAGCCCTATCATATTCCTAGCAAGCTTCATCATCGATAGTGTTTCACGAATCCATGAATGAAGAACCATGTCGAAAGCCTTTCCATGCTACACTCAAATTCCTCTTCTTCCTCTTTGCATCCTTATCAATCATTCGTTGATCCTTGGCATCCTTCCTGTTCATCAGGGAGACCACCATTACTCCAAAGATGTCCATAAACTTTTTCTGCAAAGATTCTGGTTAACAGCTTCCACATTAGTGATAGACATGTAATAGGTCTGTAATTGTAATAATAATAGTAATAATAACTAGCAGGACCTGTGGAAATTCCACAGTGGCATTTTTCATATGTAATATATTGTCGCTGGGTATTCTGAGGTCCTTCTCTTCAGCATGAAGGAAGGCATAATCATATTTTTCTAGCCCTTTTATTAAAACTGTATCACCCCCATTACTAAAATAATAAATTTGATATATTTCCTGGGCTGATTATTTCATTACAAACACACCGGTCAATTAACTCACATTTCATCATTTCTCATAATTATTAAATATGTTACTATGTTCGACAATAATTTATCATAATTTTAACCCACATTATCGCCTCTCCCATCACTAAAATAAAAAAAATTGATATATTGTATGGGCTGATTATTTCATAAAAAACACAACTATCAATTAATTCACATTTCATCATTTTTCGTAATTCTTGGATATGTGACTAATTTCGACAATAATTTTTCATCATTTAAACTTACCATATCGAACACCTTACTAAAATAATAACTTTGATATATTGTCTAGGCAGATTATTTCATTACAAAGACACCAATCAATTAACTCACATTTCATCATTTTTCATAATTCTTGGATATGTTACTAATTTTAACAATCATTTTTTTATGAGTTAAACACACCTTATAGCTTCCACCCTTACTAAAATAATAACTTTGATATATTGTCTGGGCTGATTTTTTCATTACAACATACCAATCAATTAACTCACATTTCATCATTTTTCATAATTCTTGGATATGTTACTAATTTTAACAATTTTTTTTATGAGTTAAACACACCTTATAGCTTCCACCTTTACTAAAATAATAACTTTGATATATTGTCTGGGCTGATTTTTTTCATTACAACACACCAATCAATTAACTCACATTTCATCATTTTTCATAATTCTTGGATATGTTACTAATTTCGACAATATTTTTTAATCATTTTAACCGACATCATCGCCCCTTACTAAAATAATAACTTTGCGATATGGTATTGTATGGTCTGATTATTTAATGCAAACACACTAATGCATTAAATCACATTTTTATCATTTTTCATAATTCTTGAAAATGTTATTAATTTCGACAATCATTTTTCATTATTCAAACTATCCTTATCGCCCTCTCTTACTAACATAATAACTTTGATATATTGTTTGAACTGATTATTATATTCACCAATCAATAAACTCACATTTCATCATTTTTCGTAATTCTTGGATATGTTACTCATTTCGACCATATGTTTTTAGAATTAAAAGCATCCCTATCGCTTTCTCTTACTAAAATAATAACTTTGGTATATTGTCTGGGCTGATTATTTCATTATAAATACACCAATTAATTAACTCACATTTCATAATTTTTCGTAATTCTTGGATATGTTACTAATTTCGACAATAGTTTTTTATAATTAAAACCATCCTTATCGCCCTCTTTTACTAAAAATTAACTTTGATATATTTTCTGGGCTGATTAGTTCATATAAAACACAACTATATATTAACTCACATTTCATCAATTTTTATAATTCTCGGATATGTTACTAATTTCGACAATCACTTTTCATATGTTTAACCCACATTATATACCACCCTCTACTAAAATAATAACTTTGATATACTATCTGAGCTGATTATTTCATTTAAAACACACTAACTGATATATTCACATTTCGTCATTTTTCATAATTTTTGAATATGTTACTAATGTTGACAATTAGTTTTCATCATTTTATCCCACATCATCGCCCCCCTTTACTAACATAATAACTTTGATATATTGTCTGGGTTGATTATTTCATTCCAAACACACTAATGCATTAAATCACAGATTATCATTTTTCATAATTCTTGGATATGTTAATAATTTTGACAATCATTTTTCATAATTAGCCCATCCTTAGCACCCTCTTTTACTAACATAATAACTTTGATATATTGTCTGGGCTGATTATTTTATTATAAATACACCAATTAACTTACATTTTATCATTTTTCATAATTTTTGGAAATGTTACTAATTTCGACAATAATTTTTCATCATTTAAACACACCTTATCGCCCTCTTTTACTAAAATAATAACTTTGATATATTTCCTGAGCTTATTATTTCATTACAAACACGCCAATCAATTAACTCACATTTAATCATTTTTCATAATTCTTGGATATGTTACTAATTTAGATAATAACTTTTCTTAAGTCTGACACACTTTACAGCCTCCCCTTACTAAAATAATAACTGATATATTGCCTGGGCTCATTATTTCATTACAAACACACCAATCAATGAACTCACTTTTCATCATTTTTCATAATTCTTGGATATGTTAATAATTTCGACAATCATTTTTTATAATTAAAATCCCACATTATGTCCCCTCCTGCTGATATAAGAACTTTGATATATTGTCTGGGCTTATTATTTCATTACAAACACACCAATCAAGTAACTCACTTTTCAGCATTTTTCATAATTCTTGGATATGTTACTAATTTCGACAATAATTTTCTTAACTGTAACCCACTATGTCTCTTCCTCCTTACTTAAATAATAACTTTGATATATTGCCTGGGCTGATTATTCCATTAAAAACACATCAATCAATTCTGGGTATTCTCATAATACATATGTTCCACCTATATTATCCAATCTCGGGTGACACTGCATATTCTGCTAGTATATATCTTTCAAATATCTCATTCAATCCCGGGGCGACACTGGGTATTCTGCTACTATATGTTTTCCACCTATCTCATTCAATACTGGGCGACGCTTTCTGCTAGTATATATTTGCACTTTTCTCATTCAAACCCGGGACTGAATCATGTCCGCCACCCCACTATTAAAAATATACATGAAATAAAGTAATGTTTAAATTATAAACTGTTTCAGCCATTTTTGGAACTAACTTTATATCCCCCAACCAACTGCTAAAAATATACATGAAATAATTTAATGTCTAAATAGTAAACTGTTTCAGCCTTTTCCGGGATTGACTTCATATCCTCCACCCCACTGTTATAAATATACATTAAATAAAGTAATGTTTAATGTGTAAACGGTTTCAGCCATATACGGGACTGATTTCATATTCCCTTACACTACTGTTAAAATATACATGAAATAAAGTAATGTTTAAATCGTAAACGGTTTAAGTCATTTTCGGGACTGACTTCATATCCCCAACCCCACTGTTTAAGATATACTTGAAATAAAGTAATGTTTAAATCATAACCTGTTTCAGCAGCTTTTCGAAATTAATACATAAAAGCATTAACACAGTTAGAAATTAGGCAACCATTGCTTCAACATGAATTTCTGAGTGTAGTATCAGTCTCGGCATTCCAGTAACTTTTTTGGTCATGGTAAATGGAGGAGAAATCCTTCATTACTGATACAATTTTTATTTTTGTTACTGACCAGAGTGCCCCTTTTGGGGGGCTGGTCCTCCTCAATTTTTAACCGACCTCATGTCCAACTCTGTCCTTGAGGGGAGGCAAGTAAACAATCAAAAATAATCAGAAGGAACATTTTTATAATTAATCAGAAGAGACATTTCCAGCGCATTTTATAATTAATCAGAGAGAAGGGACATTTCCAGGGCATTTTGTAATTAAATCAGAAATTACTTTTCACGGTTACTTTTGTAATATTAAAACTTTGTTACATTAAATATAGTACCTGTTTACAATGCATCCCCACGGGACAGATTTAGACACCAGGGTCGTTATTTAATGTGGAGAAAAAGAACAAAAAATTGTCTTAGTCGTAAAGGATTTCTCTTCCACTGAGAAAGAAGAAATTGAAATGTAGAGTCTGGGGAACAAAAAATTGTCTTAGTCGTAAAGGATTTCTCTTCCACTGAGAGAGAAGAAATTGAAATGTAGAGTCTGAAGAACAGATACTACACTTTGATCTTGGCCAAAAGGCCAAGAAGAACAAATCATTTTTATTAGCTTTGCGTCAACAGCGACACCAATTTTTTTTGTTTTAATTGACCGAATGTAAGCACAAAAAACACATAAATATATATATATATAGATAATAAAATAATAATACTATTACTACTACTACTTCTACTAAAAATAATATTTAATAATAATAGTAATAATAATAAATACTATAAATAATGCCAAATAATAATACTAAAAATATTAGTAATAATAATAATAATAACAATAATAAAATTAATAATAATAATAATAATAATAATAATAATAATAGTAGTAGTAGTAGTAGTAAAAAACGTGTGTAGTGTCCACATCAAATGACATCACACCAAATAGTCAAGAAAGGTCGAGATGAATGGACAGACCAAAGAGATAAAGTACTAACAAGACCTCCACTAGATGAGTGTAAAGAGAATTGGGACATTGGGGTGCTTATTGCCATCCAAATTCCAATGTAGATCAATGGTCATTGCTAGCAAGAACTCAATGGCAAGTGGCTGTTGCGATAATGCAAATGAATGTGCAAAGAGGTGGAAATTACTGGAAATTTCAGGAAACTTGTTGTTATTCAGATTCCAGGAAATACCATCGATTGTTGTTAGTAATCAATTTCTGGTTATGAACTGTGTGAGAACTCCTACATATTAACAATAATAAATAATAATAAATAACAATAAATAATAACAATAAATAATAAAAATAAATAATAAAAATAAATAATAATTATAATAATAAATAACAATAATAACAATAAATAATAAAAATAAATAATAATTATAATAATAAATAACAATAATAACAATAATAATAAAAATAAACAATAACAATAATTAAAAATAATAAATAATAATAAAATGCTTTTTAAGTTCCAAGAATCAAATCTGAAAATGCTTCAAAGCAAATGAAATAATTGGATGGAGGATTATAGAAATTATTTCAAAGAAACCAAACGTTGTTTTAACGATATATAAAGTTCTCCATAATTTTTTCTTCTTTTATTAAATCACTAGCGGAGGGTTCCCGGCGTTGCCCGTGTGTTTGGAGGTGTGTGTGTTGAAAATAGGTGTAAAATAAAAAAAAAAGTTTTGGTCGGAAGGTCGGATTGAACCCCGAGGCCTTGATGCGAAGGTGGAAACAAAAGTGAAAAAAGCCAGTGACCTAACCAATTTAACTTTTGACTTTATATTTTGTTTTGTTGTTATTAATGATACAGAGTTAAAACACCATCTCGTCCGATAAAATGTTTTAACACTGTCTCTTGTTAGTAACCAAGATTATAGTAATTGAAGGCATGAAAGCTGGAAATATTGCTATATCTTGCCACTCTTAATTTTCCTGAGAATTTATTAGAAAATTACTGATGGAAGGAGGAGAGGGGGAAAAACTGGGGGAGCATAAATTATTACTGGGGGAGGGGTATATGCCCGCCTATGAAACTGAACACATGAAAGCTGAAAACATTGCTATTTTTCCTAGTCACAAAATTCACATAAATTTATTAGAAAATTTCTGACGAAGGAGGTGGGACAAAACTGGGGTAAGGCATAAATTATATCTGGGAGGTTATATGCCCGCCTGTCTCCACCATTGTTTTCAAACTACTTTTATCACCTTAGCCTGATTGCACCCAGGGTGGTCCGCCCCTCCTCGCCCCCTCTTAGTTATGTCACTATATGACATTATTAGCTTCCCAGAAAATACCGAATAATCTTGCTGATATTTGATTATGATAATTAGTGTTGTTCAGATAGAAAAATGTTATCGATGCGAGAAGTTATGTTTTAGAAGAATAAAAATATTTACAGTAAATAGATTCCAGGAATGTAACTTGATGGATGAACTTTTATTTTTTTATTTTTTATTTTTTACATAGGCATAACTACTTAAATTTTCATATGTTTTCACCAAGAATCTCATTAGGCAGTTTAGGAATTTAGCAGACAAAGAAAATAATGACAAATAGATTTTGTGAAAAAACAATAGGTGATGAGTTTTGATTCTTTGATTACATGAGTGATGACGTAATGAATTTTAGATTTACATGTAAGAAGTTAATCTATAATGAGGAGTTGGCAATCAGAGGTCGAGAGAAACAGTCAATGAATCATGATGGTTCTAAGTAAAGGAGTCGATAATTAAGATGTAGAACTGAAGACCAGTGTACTTTTTTTAATGGGAAAACTTTGGAAAATAAAGACTGTAAACACAAGCAAGACTTGTGTCGTAAGAATCTTCATGTTGTATTTTTGGGGTTTTTTTTTTTCAAGAATCCGTCAACACAAGATCAGCCAGATGGAAGGTATGTTTCCCTATTCCCCATTGAATTGTATCTGTTCTTTTATTGTTATATGTGAACACGCATGCATACATAAAAATAGACATAAAAATATATACATAACTAGAGACAATCACATGAAATACATGAATTGTCTCCCCATAATTAGGGGACATAAGGAATCCGGAACATACGGCTTACCACACACACAACGCCATAAAAAATCTGGGAGGGGAAAAAAAGAAACACAAGTCAAGAAGAAATATGTTATTGATATGAGAAAAAATATGTTTGTGAAAAAATAAATATGTAAGAGAAAGTACTTTATGTGTAAACTAGTGAGAAAGGCAGAAAAAATAGAAAAAATATAGAAGAAAACAAACGCCAGCACACAGAAAAGATGTATTTAAAAGAAACCGGTATCGTTTTAAACCTCAAACTTTCCGACGACAAATATCGAAAAATTGACTAAAAACATTAGTTTTTTCCAAGGAATGGTTGCTTTTTTTCGCTGATTGTTTCGCAAGTCATCCCCTCTTTTCGATTGACTGGCCTTAATTTCGACGTTCACCATTTCCGGTTTTGCGATCGATGCAACGGCAAAGATGTCACGTTTCTTTCACATCCTTTTCATATTTCATGGTACGGGTTCGAGCCTGCCTTCCTACTACCACTTTTTTTTTTTTTTTGCTCAACAAACACCTTCACACACTCGGGCAACGCCGAGCACTCAGGCTAGTGAAAAATATGACCATGAAAAAAAATTGTTGATTGTGTCAATTTTTACGTTGAGAATAACGAAAAGAAACATGTATGTGTCGATATAAGAAGAAAAAAAAAGGAATCAGTATTTAAATTAGAAAGAAATAAACGGAGTGTGTATGTGTTTATTTAAGTAAAAAAGAGAAAAGAAAAAAATGTAAACGTTATCGCTGTTTAGAAAATTGGGAGATGTTTTGATTACTAATTGAATTCGATCAAACACTATTGTTTGTTTGCCACAATTGTCTGACCAGAATCAACAAACGGCAAATAGTCAAGCCAGCAACTTAATGCTGATCTGATCTGAGCCAAGTTGGCAGAAAAGGTGTTAGAGACTGGAGATGACCAGCTAGATTGAGGGTGTGAAAAATTTTACAATTATAAGCAAGCCTCTCATTGGCTAATTGGCTACCCACTGTCTTTAGACCAATCAGATTGGTCGAAGTTTTAACCGCTGAGCGATGAGTTTGGCGGGGTTTTGAATGACTTTTCTTTTTTCAGTTCGAAATACAGCAACCGTAGAAGAAAAATGAAACTCAACTTTCTATGGATATTTGGGTGCCTCTACTCTTTGTCTCCTTGAGACTTTATGTTTAAAGCCTAAATGATTAGGCTACATTATTATTATATATGTCTCCCAGAGACTTTTTAATGTCAGAATTATTGACCTGTCTTTAATGACAATTCCTTCAAATGAACATGCTTTATAAATTTCTCTGATGTCGACTCTAATCGAAAATTGAATCCATCATCAGAAGGCATCATGCCTACCCTTTCAAACGTCTGTAATTAATCCGATCTTCAAACAGTGCTGAACCCAAATTCCAGTTCCTGCTGAAGATTAAAGGACTACTACCTTTTGAGGTGTTACCTACTTTATTCAAAGGCAAAATAGACATTCCCTTTTTGCAACGAAGAATGAATAAAATTTGTGTCGAATTTTAGAGGTATGCTTTGTTGTAATTAATTTTTTGCCGCTGTCTTGGAGCTAAAGCAGGTGAGGAAAAAATTCTTACAGAGGAGACATTTTTTCTGTTATATACTGTATAAAGTTTCATGTCAGAGATTCTGGGAGGAAACATAGTTAAATGTATGTATATTTTTTTTTCTGTGGAAATAGGATTTTTTTCAATTATATTTAACTTTTTTCTTATAAATACCAATCCTTAATTTGTGATGCTTAATGTTAATACAGAGCATATAACAAACAAATGACAAAAGTCTATATTTCAAATTTCATGATGTTGACCATCTTACAATTTATTCTTTTAATTATGTTGACATTTACCATTCTTGACAGCAACTGTTTCGTAGCACAAAATCATTCATTTAATTATATCAATCAATGAATCTATTCTGCCCTTAACTCGTCCAAAGAAATAGCAACTGTCAATCCATTAAAAGAAAATAAGATGCATTTGGGCATAATTACAAAACTAAAAACAAAGTCATGAGATTGCGATTCAAAGCTTTGTTCTTTATTTGTGGTGGTTTTGTTTAATCAAAATATATTTCTTGGGATTGTTTGCAAATTGAATTTCTTGGCTTTATTGAAAACAAAAACAAAAAAATGAGAAAGAAAGACAGCGTTTTTCTAATAGAATAGAGAATGATCTCGTTTTGGGGACTGATTTTGTGAAAAAGTACTTGTGTTTTGTCTTTTAATTAACGAACTGTGAACCGTTTTATTCTTTGTGAAATGTATATAAATGTATTTGAAAATTTAAAATGTAATTTTGTGATGTATTTATTCTTTGGAAGGTGGCACACTGGATATAAATTAGATTGAAAAAAATGTTAAAGAGGAAATATAGTTAGGAGAATTTGACGGTCAGCGTATACGTGAGGTAATAACGATAAAGGACAGTTATGCGGCGGCAAATGTTTTTTTATTATTTTCGAAAAGTGATTTGCGAAAAGAAAGCTTTTTTTCAGGATTATTTGATATCGAGTGGAGATCAACTTGGAATGGAAATGAGAAAGTTCCAAGAATAGAAATCCGATTTTTCCAGAGTTATGGGCTGGGAAACATTAGTTGCAGCACGATGAGAGCAAAAAAGATACTCCCTCACATAATGTAAGGATGAATAGGTGTCATCACTGGTCGTAAAATGTTCAGCTTTAGAGGACACGGAGACTCCCCTACCACAGAATACTGTTGGCAGACAGTTATAATGGGAAAAGCAGACATTATGTTGCGAATCAATCAGAGGAGATATAAGGAAAAAGGAGAACACAGTAAGAAAGCCATCAAGACGTAACAAGTAATGTATGAGATATGGTCCTAAGCATATGTTAGTGGGATGATCCTAGTTTTGAAATCTGGAGCACTCCAATGGAGATATTAGAGAAGTCGGACATGCTTCCGAAATAATAGTTAAGGGTTTAGAAAGCGATTTCCTGGTCTAGCGCAATGGGAATAAGGATTTTAGTTAGGGAGTGTGACGTTTTCCAGGGGTCTGTGTTGGAGTTGCAGAGATTCTAGAGCTTGGAAGTCCGAGTAAATGCTTATAATAGAAGGTTTCTTGTGAACTTACCAGTGGAAATATTGTAGGTAGAGTTTTTTGTTTTGATCCCCAAACGTAGTCTGTATAAATGGATGGAAATGATTGATTGAGATAAATGATTAGGATACAAAGAGCCTAAGTTAGAAACACCTATGGGAAAAAAGGGGTCAGAGAAACCAACAGACGAGAGAATCGTCAAGTTGATGAGAGGCAAAAAAAGGGCCTCTATTTGACTATGGCAAAAAGGTGACTGGAAATAAACGACTGACATCGGTCATAGGTAGAGTAACCTTCACCCAAATGGAAATGCCATAAGATTGAAAAGAGATTTAAAAGGAATTTAGCAAACAAAGTTGGTTGTTTGGTTATTGTTTTTTTACAGCATATCCATCCTTTTCAGGTTATTTAATGCCGAATCCAGTGATTTTGAAGAAAAACTTTTTAATAGAATATATTTGTTTGTTTTTTCAAGTCGGTTTCTATTTAACCCATAGTTGAGACCCTAACAGGCACTACCAGTCCGGATCAGAGTGGACCTGGGAGAATGGCAATTAAAGAGTAGCTACACAATCCCCAAACCTGCAAGCTGGGACCTCACCATTGGATATAGTTCAAGGTCATATCCAGGACCAGAAAACTAAGAAAATAATAACAAAATGATTTTGTGAAAATAAATAGGCGATGAGTTTTGATTCTTTGGTTATGTGAGTGATGACATAATGAATTTTAGATTTACACGTAGGAAGTTAGTTAAGTCAGTCCGTAAGGAGGAGTTGGCAATTAGAGGTCGAGAGAGACGGTCAACGAATCGTGATGGTTTCATGTGGGGAGTGGGGGTGATAATTAAGATGTAGAACTAAACACTAGTAAGCCTTTTTTCAATGGGGAAGCATCAAAAAATAAAGGCTGTAAATACAAACAAGACTTCTGTTGTAAGAATTATCATATTACAGTTTTTTTGCAAAGATCTGTCGACACAAGATCAGCCAGATGGAAGGTATGTTTCCCTATTCCCCATTGAATTGTATCCGTCCTATATTTGCTTTCATGTGAACATGCACACACATACACTAAATACACACATAACTAGAGACGATCACATGAAATACATGAACACAAATAGACAACACGTCAATAGTAAATAGAAACTCGTGTATACACGCATTATATACACATCATATGTACATATACACTCCGACCGAGTTCATAACAACTGATCCAATGTCTACTCTCCTTAACTTGCTAATAACACAGCACTGTCACATTTAGATAAGTTCTGTTTTATTCCAAAACAACTAAAACTTGTACTGAAATCGGACATGTTGAATTGGAACAGGACCTGCACAGCAACAATTACCGATTTCAATCGAATGTTATAATAACAATCTACTTGATTGCATGTGCACCATACTCAGAATTACTCAATTATTTTTGGTAATTATTATTTTCTCAAATTCATATTTTGATAAGGAATTTTTTTTTTTCAATTCAGACCTTCATATGTGATACTATCGTTATTCTGAAAAATATAAAAAAATTAAAAATTAAAAAAAAGAGGAAATAAGTTTATCAGCAGAACAAAGGTATAGACAGTTATTCACTAAGGGGCACAAAAGAAAGCTAAATAGAATTGTTAATCAAGGTGTGGCAGACAAAAGAACGGACATCAATCAATATATTAGCTTTAGAAGTGGTAATGAGTTTTACGATGGGACAATTTACAGACAGTCTTGAGTTTGCGACGGTTGACAACAGTTTGATAGTTGAAGGCAGGTCATGACTCAGAGCAGATTGAGATGAGCTGACAATTGACGACCTCACCCTCTACAAACTATGTAGACGTAGGCCTTAATGTTCACAGAGTTACTGGTATCACACATAGCTTGAATGCAACTGATATTTGCACGATTTTGTTGGGGTTTGTGTCTGTGTTTTGTTTTATTTTATTTTTTATACTCTGCACCTCTTGGCATCCACCAATGTGAGAGACAACACCATGGCCAGAAGTGAAGATAAAAGAGAAGACCATGCAGCTTTGGGATCAGTTTGCTGCCGAGTAGAGGCACACATGGTATCACACAATATCATACAATTTTGCTGAAGTATTGCCTTGGCCCTGTGCTATTCCATTGCTGAATATGATTCTCGTTTTGGGAAGAGATCAACACTTGCCAAAAAACTAAACTTAGCATTGACCAACACCTGCTGTTTGATCACTGACTGCCTAAAATCTACTCTGAAAAATTTCCGCCTCATTAGTATTGCCCCTTCAGATGTGAGATGGGAAGTTGCCAGTCGAGTAAAGATCACAAAGGCATCTCCTTCATTGACATCACTGACAATCCAACGACTGAAGTCAAGGCAAAGTTTCCTTAGTCATGTCAAACCTGTAATAACATCTCAGGAAGAGACAAGACAACAGCTGTGAACCAGACGGCTAGAAAATGACTCCACTCCTACTGATATGGGAATCTCCCATTTTGAGGCTCTCTCTTCCAGTTCAGAAGCATTCTGGCTTCACTCAGCTGCCTGAGAACAGGAATGAAGAGGTCAAAAGTTGCTATGATCAGACAGAGCTATAAAACTGACTCAAACATCTGTGAATGTGGAGAGGAGGACCATACGATGCAACACCACCTTATCTGCACTCGTTACTGCTCAATTGGTACAACTTGAAAGATCTTACAGAACACAAAGGAATGCATAAAAACGTGGGAAACTGTATGAACACGTTTCAAAGGCATACACAAAGATGAAGACGTAATAAAATTTATAGATTTTTCCTAGATGTACGGGTTGGGTGCAGGGGTAAACATTGCTTTGATGTTTGTGAGGCTGATTATAAGACGAAATCACGTACAGCTTTTGACTTAGCATCATTTCAACCTTGTGCGGAAGTTATATCTGTTACAGAAACATCACAGTTCACAAGTAATATTCATACCTTCGTTGCCAATCGTTCCTCCTTGCAGCTTAAAATCAAAGCTGCCTAATCATACTTGCAAAAAGTTAAGAAAAACTGTTGATGACAAAGGAGGTTTATTCTTGTTTTTATTTAAAATCTTTAACCATTCTGGTGGGGAGGTGATAGAGTGAGATTGATAATTACCGTTTAATCGTATCTCACCAGGACATTCTAAAATAACATGAATGCACTTCTGGGCATGCAATCACACTGACGATTTCTTTTGGTCACTTTCTCTTTCAGCCATGTGATGTCACACCCGTTTTTATCAATTCCCATGGGCGAGTAAAGCTAACTTTCAAGTTCACTAAGTTGACCCCAACTGACCTTTCATTTCCTGTTATTTTCAACTAATCAAATTATGTACTAGCAGGGTTTCCTCACTCAATATTTAGTATTAACCCATCTCGAATTGAAGACACGTTAACCCAACAATAGTAAATCACAAACATATGCACCTGACGCAGTTATGGAAGCGTGTGAAAGTTCAGCAACAAAGAAGATAAAAGAATTAGAACATGAGTATTTTTTTTTATATAGATATCGCTTCAGGCAAGGCATGAAGCCATTTGGTGTAGAGAGCTTAAAAGAAAAATACCATTCATGGTCAAAAACTAGTCAACGATCAACATTAGATGAATAGATTTCTACCCAGAAACAGCAATTTTCCCCTTTTGTCAGAAACATTGCTCATGAAAAGTGAAGATTACACAATCACCTAGAGTTGATTTTGCAATAAAAACCACTGGTTCCCATCATATCACTGGGTTAATATTAGGAAGGGTATCCAGCACATAAAAATCTTGCCTTAACTAAGGAAATGGCTTCCAAAGAAAATGTGCTGCATTTCAGGACATATAGCCTAAGTGAAGACCTGGCCAGAGATAGGTTGATTTGGAAGTTAAGTTTTAAAAGTCATCCAAAACATACCAGCATGTAAAATGGATATTAAATCAACTACGGTGATGTACTGATGTATATTTGGTTCTTTTTCATTATTGAAGCGAAATCCAACAAAAATTGAGTTTTCATTAAAACCAATGATAACCACTTAATGCTTTTGTCAATTTCAACAATGACAAATATTATCTGTCATGTCGCAATTAGTTAAATATTTCTGGAATATTACACAAAACACATATTTACATGATTCAACAGGAAAAATAGTGTTTCGCCATGTTTGTTTTGTCACGTTTAATGCAACACAAGGGAAATAACCCATAATTTGAATTATTCTAAGTTTTTGACAGTTTTTAAAAGTAAATTACCTCCCCTGCTAATATAAGCACAATTCAGTTATTATGTAAGCTAAAATTGCTAATTTCTTTAAAAAACTTTCTTTAATAATTTTCTACCTTATCGTTTTTAGTAATTTTGGGATATTTTCATTACCGTGACATGGTAATGCAGTAGATACTATTGATTTCACTTGAAATTTAATATTTTAATTTTCGAATTTTGTTACAATAACGAAGAAGAACCGTACATTTTTTTGCCAATGAGCTTTGTAACATTTTTTTTATTGGGCTCTTGAAGGGCTTATCTTTTAATTAGTCTGTTTAGAGTTTGGTGGTTGGGTCACTTTTAGGCTTGGTTTGTCAGATAACTAACAGATGATGAAGGTGGTTAAGTATTCTTAGCAGAGGGTAAAACCATAGTGCTTTTCTGGCTGGCACTTCAATACTTCATTGGGTAATAATATAGATGACCAAACCAAGGGATAGTTCTTTGAAAGGCTTTTCTATGAGCACGTTAAAGATCAAAGTATCCTAAGGCGCCATGTTGCACATGGCTGTGTGTCCCTTGAGGTATTTCCAACATGAATGACTTAATATCATGCTAATAATTTGACCTCTGAATTTATTATAATTCATCATATTATCATATTATAAAAGACTACAGCGTTTTGAAATTATTGCACCTTCCTGTTTAGTGATCATTTTTCATTCATTTTTGCAATTTACATCAAATGGTGTTAGAGCTCATGTCAAGTGATTTCCATATACAAAAAAAGGTGGCTGTTCTTATTTACTTGCTTCCATACAAGGGCAGAGTTAGACATGAGGTCGGTTTTTAATGTGGGGAAAATCTAGCTCCTCAAAAAGAGGCACTCTGGATAGGAACAAAAATAAAAAAAATTGCCTCAGTCATGAAGATCTTCTCCGCTGACCAAAGATAGAAAAGGTCACGTGCAGCATCAGAACAGATACTACACTACTAAAGGTGGCTGTTACTGCTATTGCATTCTTACTTCCAACCTTCAGCTGAGATAGCATTTTGAACAGATGCTTGGTCAGATTTTATCTGATTAGCAGGCACTCTTACTGTTATATTGTCAATCTATATAACTGGCTTATATGACAGTTGTGACGTCAATAGAATTTCGGGTCGCACTTCTCATTATAAATTTTCCTAATGTCTGTGTAGGGAAACGTGTGACTTACCTAACTAGCACGTGTCTATAATTCAACGGGTCGGTCGTGGAATGAAATGAATGAAGTAGAAAGAAACAAAAATGGCTGCCTTATCTCTTTATATGCCTGCAATGTGACCACCCGATATGCAAATGAGATGCTCCTGGTTGGAGATAAAAGAGGGTTGATTTTTTAGAGGGATGTTCATTTTGAAGTTGGATTTCGAATAAATAAGTTGAATTAGCAGAAGTTCGTTTGGAGTTGAGAGAAGGTGTGTTACGTATACAGAAGTTTGGAAGTTGGAAGTTTGGACAACAGTGTCAACCTTACCCAGGAAATTATTGGTGTGACAGGCGGAAGAAATAGCACTCAAGTTATTGAATTATAGTCTGTCTGGGTGTGTGTGTGTGTGACGCAGTTTATTTCAGCCTACTGGCAACCCACCCAGGCAAGTAAGGTACCGAAATGAAGCTTATGACCTAGCGGATGTTTTAGTGATATTTATATCCATGTTTGGTGTATGGAAATGCAAAAAAATAACGATTACTTAACGTTTTATTTACTGGATATTTTTCTGGTATTCAACACAAGTTATTATCTCCCTTAGTAAGTTCGATTTACTGTGTGTGCATGTCTATGACGCGGTTTATTTAAGCCTAATAAAGATTTAAAAAACGTTTTATTCACTGGATATTTTTCCGGTAAATTTTCATTCCATGTTATTCTCCATTAATCATTTTATATACTCTACGTATATCTTATCTTTATTATTATAAATTTTCCTGATGTCTGTCTGTCTGTGTGTGTGTGTGTGTTGCGGTTTATCTCCGCCTACAGGCAATCCGTCCAGGCAAGTAAGGTACCGAAATGAAGCTTATGACCCAGCGGATGTTTTAGTGATATTTATATCCATGTTTGGTGTATGGAAAGGCAAAAAAAAAAAAAAATGCAAAACGCAAAAAAAAATAAAAAAATAAAAACGATTTACAAAACGTTTTATTTACTGGATATTTTTCCGGTACAGGAACCAAGTTTGCTCAGCGGGGCAAACTTGGGTTCTTGTTTGGCAAACGCGTGCAAAATTATATACACTTTCTTTTTCTTAAGTTTTTAAATTCACAACAACGAATCATTTTAATCAAAACAATACAATTTATTTACACTTATCGACTCAAGACATAATAGAGAGCAAATAATATATGAAGTGGAAGGATGGTGGATGATGTATCTATTTACAATTCCTCCCCATGGGGCAGAGTTAGACACCAGGGCCGTTTTTTTTTAACGTGGAGAAAAGGTACAAAAATAAAAATTGTCTCATTCGTGAAAGACTGCTCCTCCACCGAAAGAGAACAAGAAATGGAAGTGCAGCATCTGAAGAACAGATACTACACTTTGATCTTGGCCAAAAGGGTAGTGGATGATGTAATGCTGACACATCTCCCTGCGTTCTCTTTTTGTCAATTGATGACTTCTCTTTTTATGTCATAAAAAACAATTATTTTAGTCTCATGTTAGAATCTTTTTATAAACACACAAACAAGAAACAAAATCACTTTTATAGAAAAATAATTTATTTTACAACTGGGATTACAATGAATATAAAAGAATAATTTTACAATCGTGTTTTTGTTTTTAATTAATTTAAGATTGGTTTAGCTGATTTCCTTGCCATAAAAAGGGAGATAATTATACCAAATTTAATGTAATTTCTAAGAAGCAAGCTGAATTTAGACTTACTATCAAGATTCTGGCATTTTCAACCACCATTTTTTTTTACAGGATAAGTGCTTGCATTTGCATCATGAGCAAGTAAATCTTCACTTGACATTTTCTTTTTTCTCATTAAATCGTGCAAAGTTATCTCCCTTTTATTTTGAAATCCGCTCAATAATCATCAGGCCATATTAAAAAAGAAAACAGAAAAAAAAAAAGACAATATTTAAAACAAGCATTTTTTTTTTTTTTTTTTTTTTAAATAATTATATAAATTGATAGTGGCAACAATTTTTTTGTTCTTGTTTATTGAGAGGGGGGGAGAAAGAGATTTAAAAAATATATTTTATTCTTTTCTTAACAGATCATATTTTACAAATTATTTAAGAGAATAAAATCTCGAAAAATGTCCATTTAAACAATCTTAACATTATTTTGTAATCAAAACAAACGTTCCACTATTGTCCCACTTACATTTTCCATAACCAAACACACAAAAATGAGAACAAATAAAGGGTTCAGTTTTAAATTATAAACGATTATGATATCAGGTATCCTCTAACGATAACCAACTGCCACCTATGTTTCTAAAATCTATAATTTTGCGATTGATGAAAAATATGGATTTTGAATACGGATTTTTTTTTTTTACATAGGCATCACCACTTATCAAGGCCAAGAGGCCACTTGAGGATAATGGTTAAGAACTAAATTACAAGTTTATTCATAAAGATTATTAAAAAGAAAATTAAAAGTTAGTAAAAAAAAAAAATTATTTCTTATGTACATCAAGGTCAGTTTGCCAAGTTTTGTAAAATATCCAGACTTATTGATAATTAATCAAATCTTATTACAATTTTGTGATAAAACTTTAAATCCTTATTAATAATTAAGACTGCTATGAGAGGATCTCAATATAATATTAGTTATTTTTCCTTGTTTATGAATCAAGCAATTGCTCGGCTAACAGTGGAATCCCAATGTTTACAGCAATTTGATAATGCTCAAGTCCCTGTTCAGATTAACCTATAATATGTCTCTTCTGAAACTGAGAATTTGAAGGCTACTTCATCATCTGCCATACTTAGTGATATATATTCTATTATATAAAAAGCACTGTGTGTTCATGTGTGTGTGTGTCTGTGTGTGTAAGAGAGTGTAAGTTCCTTTATAGGTTCCGAATCAGCTGAGCCTATCTTTTGCAAATTTCACACTAAGCTAATTTATATATCTGGCAGCGTTCTTAGATAAGTTTTGTAGAGAAATTCATCCAATATCGAAAATCAAAAGTTGAAAAAACTACGGTCTTAAAAACAGGTTTTCTCTCATATAGATAAAAACGAATCATTTTTACAGGGGAATATTTAATGTTACATCGGCCAAGCAAGATAATAAAATTTCAGCAAATCATTTCTTCTTAAAAAAAACTTCATCATTCTATTTTAATTTTTCCTTATTAATGAGTTCAACTTAGTATAAAAGAGGTACCATTTAAAATCACCACAAATCATTGATTTGTTTGCATATTTTAAAACTAAATATTGATCAAAAATGACTTTTCCAGGACATTCATTGTCAAGCTCAAACATCGGCCAACATGATATTGTAAACAAACACAGATGGAATTTGATGAACAACATTAGCATTATTATTATTATTTTAATTTTTTTTTTTTGCAAATTAGTCCACCAAGCAAATTATTCTTTGTAATATGTAATAATTAATAGAGGATTTATTCTATAATAATATATATGCAATCTGCATAAATTAAAATATCATGTTTAAGCCTATTGTATGACCAGGCAATGCTGGGCTGCCAGCCAGTTCATACATATTGATACATGACACACAACAAAATGTCACTTAGTGTAAACTATCAATGTCTCAAACTTTTATTGCTGCTTTGTAGGATTACTAGATTGTTGGCTTCTGGCATAGAAAGCAGAATCTTTTGTGCTTGTTAAGTTATAGTCGACAAATCGATGTTTTAAAATATATCGTTTTAAGCAAAAACAATATTACGTGCTTAATTGTAATGTTGGAAATAGTAACATATCCAAAAATTACAAAAGTTCATCGAATAGAACAAATGCCATTGTCTTTTTGATACTAGTGCACTTATTGATCCGTGCTGAAATAATAACGTTATTATTTAAAAGGCCATTGTTAACATGGGGAGGGGAGGGTGTTTTGTACCTATTCTATACTTTAACCTTACAATTGAATAAAAAAAAACATAAAACTTTAATTAAACTTGGAAATACGATTTAAAAAATAGTGCGGATCAGTAAGTGCACTAGCACCGTTTTTTTTAATTAAAAAAAACAAAAAAGTCTGTCACTATAGACGACAAATATTGCCACCATGACACAAATAATCTAAAACATTCCTTTCAGAGTTATATCCCGTTTTTCGACTCCTACTGCCTACTTTATAACGTCTAAGAAAATTGCAATTTTACCCAATTTTCTGTAAAAATTACTTTTAATGATTTTTTTGTAATTTTTGGATATATTACTATTTTCAGCACAATTAAGTACGTAATACTGTTTTTGCGTAAAACGACAATATTTAAAAGAAATTGATCTGTCGCCTGTATCTTAAGAAGCAGTGAAACTTTAAACACGAATGAATTATTTTTGTAGGATGCGTCTTTCTTTTTTGCAAATCAAACTATCAAAAACGATGAAGGAAACAGGTTTTGACATTTGTTTCGTTAGGTTGTGTCAATCAAAAACATCTCCATTAAATTTTAGTCAAGTTTTGGTGGCATCTGAAGAAAGCTGAAAAGTACAACAAAGGAAAATTTGAGAATAATTAAAACCAAGATGAGCACACGAGTCAGATACGTGAAATTAATAAAAAATATCTAAATCATCTATTTACTGAATTTTCCTTCAACGGCCATTTAAGGCTTTTGTATTGTCAAGTGGAAAACAATACACAAATATACTGAATAGATTTATCCCGATAGGTACAATAATAGACACCTGTGTCAGGTAACAACAATTGTTAACTGAATCAGCAAGTAAATTGCTAATGGTTTCATGAGGAGTTTGTCTTTCCAACTCGCAACTACCATTTTGCTCAGCTTAAATATATGTGAATCCGAGTTAGGTGTTTGAGCCACATCACAAGAAAGACCAAGCCATAGAATAAATGGTTACACGGCTATAGAACGTCAAGATCGCAGAGTCGACAGAAACTAATTAACAATGTGAGAAATCTTTATTTTTGACAGGAGGTAATACAGCAACGATTCTTCTTAAAACAAACAGATACTACATTTTGATCCAGCTTTGTTTACTTGCCTTTCTCAATAGCAAAGTTAGACACAAGGGTTGGAATTCAGCTTCTCAAAACGAGAATTCTATTCTGCCAACTAAAATAGTGTCGTTCGTCTTGTTAGATCCTCGCAGATGATACCTCAAGCAACGGGCCATAAATTCAGTCCTCCCTTCCTGAAACAAAGAGGTAATGCTCTGAAGGATAGTCTCATCTTGAAAGCAAACAGATACTACACTTTTGTTTGTTTATTATAGAAATGCATATGATTGCAATTCGAAAATCCCTAGCAAGACCAACAAAGGAATAGTTTGCAAGGAATCTAACTCTGCCATTAAAATTTTATCCTCAACACCATTTAAGGTTCACTGTTTTTTTTATAGTAATCACCTAAGACAAAGAATGAAGCCACTTGATGTAAAGAGCTAAAAAAAAGATACTACTTCAAGGTCAAAATTCAGTTGTGTGAGATGGAAAGATTCCGGCCAAGAAAACAGCAGTTCGTTCTCCTTTGTCATAAACATCATTCATGAAGGTTGGAGATTACATGGGCAGACAAATCAGAACATCAATAACCATTTCATTTGCCACAGACGAGAAAGTTTGCTATAAAAGGAATAACGAGATAGAGCTAGAGAGAGTGAAGTTTATTATACAACAACAAAAAAAAAAAAAGACAGAACACAGCTGTGCTAGGAAAAAGGGGCAGCCAATACTGGTTCATGGGAATTAATTTAGAACCAGGGTCGAGCCTGAAGATATGAAAATGCCTGAAGAGGAACAAGAAGAAACAGAGCAAGAGAAACACAAAATGAACAAAACATGGAGGAAAGTGAGAATAGCGTAAGAGATGTAGAACACGAAGATGGACCAAGGTTTTCGTGAAAAAAAAGGACAGAAGAACAAATGTGAGAGTGACACAGACATTCTAGATTACTTAGAAGGAATGAGAGATCGAATGAAGGCATCAAACGTCAGGGAGGTATAATGTGGTATGTAAATTAAATACCTAAATAAATAGAACAAACCTATTGGACAGCATTGTAATCTTGAGACTTCATACGAGATAACACGCCACAACAGTGTAAGAATAACAGTCATCTGTATAAGCAAAATACAGAAAATTGTATTAATATGAAAAAAGTTAAGCAATTTCCATCAATGTATGAATACCCAATGGGAGCATAATACCGTAAACTTCAAAGCTCTTGATGAGACGTGCTCTTAAGTAATCCGATTTACGAAATTTTCACTAATGATTAACACGATATTGTCCCACTGACTACTGTACAATCATTAACCCTTATTATCAAGTGACCTTGATAAATGGTGAAAAAAAACAAAAAAACTCTTGAATTCATAATTTCGAATGCATCACCTCCATTTCCATACACTTTTGTCTTATGTCAATATGTGTTTTTATTGTTTGGAAATATTTGTGGGTTCAGACTCTTGCAAGTGGGCTTCATTATTATGAGCCTACCCCGGAACGGGTATATCAGCTATTCTCTTATAAAAACACTGGTGGAAACGAGACAAAATACACCCTAATCAGAATCTTTGAACAGACATTTTTTTTTAAAAAAAAAGCATCAAGTTCTTTAACAAACTTATCCAAAATCTCAGTACCTTTCAAGTAATATCAATTTTCCGGTGAACGCTGCGGACATCCGTTATCTGAAATGTCAACAACTCGGTGCTTTCCTTCAACACCTCTAATGGTTCTGAAGTCCTTTGCGATGTCGACACAGCAGGTGGCTTTTTAGATGCTTGGAAAAGATCATCTGCATTTGTGGCAAGATTAGATTTCTTATTGTTCGTCTCGTGATCAAAGATGTCATCGTTCGGTGACACACAGGGATCTGGGGATAGAGAAATTGTGGAAGTGTCAAAGGTTTCACTTGGGTCAAAATGAGTGAGATCAGACTTTTTTAAGAATTTTGTCAACTGCAAAATGTCATTCAATTCTAAGAGAGAGTCAGTGGTGCCTTGACGTAATGGAATTGTAGACGATTCAAAATCAGAAGGCATGGAATGGAAAGACTGCTCGTTGTTCTGCCCAGTGAATAATGGTGGCGCCTCTAAATTGTTCTGCATATATTTGGTGCCGTTTAAATCACTAGCATTTGGAGACGTGACACTGGAAGCATTTGGAGACATGGAACTGTTGAAAATACTTTGTACACAAGAACTGCTTTCAGAATCAAGTGGTTCCATTTTGATTGGTAGTGAGAAGTCTTTTAGTAGAGACTGAGAAGAATTCAAAGATAATTCTTCACAGACTTCTTCGTGTTTGATTATCTTTGGCACAACGGAAGTGTTTTCGGAAAGGTCTGTTGATGTAGAATTATTGATAGGGGAGTCAAGCACGGACAAATCTAAATCAGTTGGATTCTGAATATCACAATACATTAAGTGGGTGTCACACAATAATTCGAGTTCACGTATTCCGAGTTGCATGGCTATTATTCGTTGTTGCTGGAGAAGAATTGGATCCAGCGTTAGTACACCATGGTACATGTACTCTGAAAAGGCAATTAGAGCCGCTTGGCTGACTTCCTCGGGTAGATTGACCCGAATGAAACAGTTGGCTTTGACGTTTGCCTGGGATAATAGTTTGGGTGAAATTGCCAGGAGGATCACTTTATGAACCTGAAGAAAAGAAAAAAAAAAATTAGCAAAGAAAGAAAATAAAAATATGCATAGATTCTTGGTCTGAAGAAGCTTAAACAAACAGGTATGCACATATGTAGCGAAAAATGTGTATGAATAAAAGTTTGGCACTTTTTCATTATAATAGTGAAATTTGAAAAATGAAATATTGAATTACAAGCAAAAACAATAGCATCCTCTTGTCATGTTGAAGTAATGAAGATATGTAATCAGGGATGCATGTGAGAAAATCAGCAGCAGCCGAAGGATAGCAGGTTAGTGAAAATATTAGCAGCAGCAGCCATTAAAACATGTATGCAAATTAGCAAATGTATGCAAGCTGGCATCACAAGGAAAGAAAAATACAGCATGTGGTCAAAGTAGCAATACACATGAAAAAATTTAAATGGCTTAAAATATTTCAATATTGGTATATATAGAAAG
The DNA here is from genome assembly GCF_053919585.1 of Euprymna scolopes. Taxonomy (NCBI): domain Eukaryota; kingdom Metazoa; phylum Mollusca; class Cephalopoda; order Sepiida; family Sepiolidae; genus Euprymna; species Euprymna scolopes. Next base: position 54,596,482 of record NC_136500.1, read on the forward strand.
AGCTTGATAAGCTAAGAAAGAATCTTTTTAAATTTTTTAAATCCAATTAAAATCAAGGAAGTTATGACTATTTTTATGCCCTGCGTGTTTGGATATTTTCCCCTTTTTAAGACCATATGCATTTTGTCACATTTTTTTGCACTACTTTTTCGGTAAAAATGCTATATCTTTGTTAAAACACAAGACTAAGCAATGAAATTTGCCATATAAGTGTATTTTTGTGCAAGGAATCTGAATATGCTACTGAAAATCTCCAGAAATTAATGGTTTCCAAATAATCTGCAGTAAATTCACATAAATATGCTGCGATTGCTTAAAAATGCCATGTATTCATTAAAAGAAAAGAAGTTAGAGAACTCAAAGTTTAGTTGTAATGCATTTTATGTGCCAAAAACTGAAATAAAAATGAATATATTGCAATATTTCTTTGATATTATTGTAGATAAATATCTTTTGTTACCCCTCCCCATCTTACCACCTCTCCAAAATATGTGATTCTACCTTTATAGACATTTGCATGTGAACAACTTGAAAAACTTTGATAAAAGATAAACAAAAATGATTTTAGAATTTAATGTAAAATGATTTCCCATTTTGAATCATTCGAGCGCTTTAGGGCAGTTACCCCCCCCCCTACACACACACACACACTTTTTCCTATGATAGATAAATCCTGGGTGTTTTTTTTTTGTTTGTTTGTTTGTTTGTTTGTTTTTTAAAAGGCGATTATGCGTGGTTTTAAGAGGGTCTTTGTGCAGTTATGAGAAGGTAGGGAAGTTGCCACTCTGACTTTGGGTTAATGATAGGGCTAAGGAAAATTATGTGTGAACATCCTGAAGACTTGATAGAAACAAAACAAAAACAATTTTAGAATTTAGAGTGGGGGTTGGTTTCACATAAATGTAAAATAATTCACCATTTCAAGACGATCCTAGCGTTTTAGGACAGTTGACCAATTTATTTTTTTTTGGAGATTAATCATGTGCACTTTTCTTTAAACGTTTTTATGCTTTTTTTTTTTACGTTTATATGAGCTCACAGGAAGTTTTTTTAGTGGGGTGCTCTGCCACTTGTACTTAGCATTATTGTGAAGGCTGAAGATTTTAGGAGGAGACTTGCCACTCGTACCTAGGATTAGACATAGAATTAAGCGAGTTCTTCTTTTTTTTTTTAAGAGGGTGTTTGATACCCATTGTGAAACTTTACAAGAATTATGACAAACAGACAAAAATAAATGTTATTTAAAAAAGTGACGTCCCTCTAACAGAAAAACATGATGCTTGGAAAAATATTAAGTATTTAAATTCTATTTAAATATAAAAAAAGAAACAAGTTTTTGCTAAAGCTGACAAATTGTTAAAAATTTTGAATTAATGTTATTTTGATTTTTAATTACATTTCATGTCTTTTCCTACCGTTGTTATTTTTTAACTGAGCACCTCCTACAAATATTTAAATATTATTTTATTTATTTATTTTTTTTTTTTTTTAATAATCGGGTAGATTAGTTTCCATTCGATAATAATTCACTGAAAACATTTTTTAAGGGACGAAAATTAGAAGTGTGTTACCGTTCGTAATCGTACACGTGAACCAAAACATCATATTTCACATTTTCGCTTGTTAAAATATTTTAAAATTTACTACTACCCAATTTTTTAAAAATATTTGTATGGTTGATAACAAAATAGCTCTAACATGTAAGAATTTTTTTTTATAACCAGATTTTCAATTAAAAAAAAATCTATTTGGAATAAAAATAAACAACAAAAACAAACGTTTGTTTACGCCATGTTATCGCTGCTGCTACTGATACAGCTACTATCACTAATACTAAAGAAGTCTTGATTCAAATTCATAACGATTTTTTGGATATTATGTTTTTAAATTGCTACGTACCACTAGAGAAAACACTGTCCAATCATCTTTTTAACGAATAAACATAGTAAAAAGATTGTTTTATTTAATAGTGAGTGTCCGAAGAAATTTTTAAAAAAATTTTCAATACTCACCATTTTGAAATCTTTTTTTTAACACAGCAAAAGAACGAGTGGTCGGACACTCGATATTATTAAAAATGACATCTCTTTTGGCTAATTTCCAAATTTCATTAAAAAATTCTTTACAGAAACACGGTACGAATGTTTAGAAATCCGGGGGGGGGGGGGATCATTATAAAAACTTACCGAAAATGCTGTTTTATGATGTTCACATTTTTATCACTTTATTTGCTTAAAACTCTAAAAATATATCATGTATGTTATTATTTACTAAATCATTTGAAAGTATATTCATTTCTGAACAAAACAGTATTTTGAAGATTTAAAGTGCTTTGGTTTTTAAAATATGACTATTTTAGCAGAAACCCCTTGAAATCTGTGATTATCCAAAGCGTTTTAACGGCCATGTGTATTGCTAGTCAAAGGAGAGAAGCAAGTTGAGTGCTGGGCAAGATGGACGTCTGAAAATCGAGGGCAAGAAAGTGATGTGGCAACGACAGACTTAAAAAGCACGTGTGCATGGAAAGACTTTGGAAATATAATGAAATGCATTGTTTTGGAAGAACCACGAATAAATGCATTTTATTTGCACTTCAAAAAAAATGCCAAGTCGGATTTTTATTTCTGTCCTTGTTTGTTCCTGCGACATTACATATATCCGAAAATTATGAAAGCTGATAAGGTAGAAAATTGATTATTAATGAAAACGGTTTTTGAAGACAATTAGCGAAAATCTAATTTCGCAAAAGAAAGCGGAGAGTTCGGCCATAAACATGGGAGGTAAATATTTTCTGAAAACTTTGAAAAATTTAACAAAACTCAATTTACATTAATTGGCTTTGAAAACAGTTTTCATTAATAATTTTCTGAGGAAGAAATTATTAAAGTGGAGGGCTTTCCGGCATTGAAGGACCTCTACAATAAAGGGGTGGGATTTTGCTGCTAAACAGGTTTGTTAGGAGCATGTATAACAAATGGGGTACAAGTGTTAGGAGTCCATCATAGAACATCCCATTAATGCACTTGTAAAACAAGTACAGTGATAGAACATTATGGTGATGTGACACTTTATCAAATCTTCAATATGAAGTACTGTACATGCAATAACCCTTATCCTCGAGTGGCTTCCGGGCCTTGATAAGTGGTGACTACCTTGTAAAAAAAAAAAAAAAAAAAAAAAGTGCAGGACCTATTAGATTGGAGACTCTTTTTTGGACCCTAAAGAGAGACTCGTGGTGAACGCATGGTAATACCATCTTAAGCCTTTGACTTTGTAAATAAAAACTAAAATGACTTTTAAAAACGGTTCTATTTCTACGATGCTATGTTCAGCTTTTTCTTTCTTTTTTTACTGTGCATATTTTCCTGTGTTGTGTAAGGAAGGTCACTGATAATTTTGAAATTTAGAAAATATAAAATCAAATAATATTCCAGCTTTAGTAAAAAATAATGTATGCCCTCAAAATACATTATGCACCACATATATATGGATCATTTTAGGTCCCTATATCAAGCTCTCTTCAGCCAATCTATCTCATCGGTATACAGACGAGATAGATCAGCTGAGAGTTTGATATTGGGACCTTAAACGATTCTCTATTATCAAGTTTGAAACCGATGGTACCAATGGCTTATCTTATCTAAACTTCTGAATATATATATATATATATATATATATATATATATATATCAATTCAAGTGAGTTTATGCCCACAAGGAATAACTCAGTGAATCCTTATTATATTTATATAAAAGTGGTCAACAATAAATTAGAACTGTATATCTAGTATAAAACTTTATTCATACAAACATTTTTTGCTACACATTTACACACATTTCAGTTCTAGCCGTGAGTCAGACGAAATGAAAACAGAAGAAATATATAAAAAATAAAATTACAAATTGGAACATTTAGATAATAAAACGCTCGATATACTAGATAAAGCAATCAAAGAAACAGAAAACACTGATGACGAAAAATAAAACTAAAATCAAATAAATTACAATATTTATTGATCCATCAAATTCACTGCAGATATTATTGAATATAAAACTTCACAAATTTGATTTTCCAAAATTTTAACAAAGATTTTTGTACTACATTATCATTAATTTACACTTGAATTCCAGATTCTTTTTTAGACTCCACAGACGACTATTTCATTAATTAATCTGACTAATACAACACAACATAACAAATGTCTTTACAAACATTACTTTAAAAAAAATAAATAAATAAAAAAAAAAATAACTTATATGACAGAATGACAAAATGTCTCTCAGGAAAGGTTTTATACATGAAAAAATTTAAACAAAAGTGGAAGAAAAAATAAATAAATTAATAAAAATATTTGCATTCTATCAGTGCATTTCAACGGCTTTTTACATGATTTTCAAATTATATATTATATAAATATGGATAGATAGATAGCAATAAGTCTCCTGCGCATCATAAGTTGCTAAATCTGTTAGAGAAGTAATCAACCACCACAGCAAAAATAACCTTAGTGACACACAATATGGTTTCCATTCTGTTAGATCTACAGCAGATATGCTTACAGTTATATCTCATAGGATTAGCGAATCTCTCGGCGGAGGCTACCTTTCTAGAGCAGTTTACTTCACAAGATTAATATTTAAATTTAAAAAAAATCGAAAAAAAAGAAAAAAAGACATCTCGCACCACGATTCGAACCCAAAACGTTTACATAATGAACCAACGTGCTAAGCAACTGACGTAAACACGACGTATATGAAATTTGTTCAGTTTTTCAACTATTTAAAGTAAATCAGGTTATGACGTCATTTGGCGCGTGCATAGAACCGGTCGAGAGGGTCGTTTTTGTGGAGCCCCCCCCCCCATACATATTTCTATAATATACTAGAGGGAGGTACCCGGCGTGGCCCGGCTGTTTGTAGGTGTGTTTGTGTGTGTGTGGGGGGGGGGGATCAAAACAATCCTGTTTAAAAAAAAAAAAAACGTTGGCGTGGTGTTTGGAGGTGTAAAAGAAAAAAAAGTTTTAGTAGGAAAGTAGGCTTGAACCCCGAACCTTTGACGTGGAGATGGAAACGAAATGGAAAAAAAAAAAAACCTGGGACCTTAACCATCTCGGCCACGAGAGAAGAGGAATGGAAAACATCTTAATTTAACATTTATAAAATGAAATTGACAGGTACGAGAAATGCAAGTCGCATGATGCTTGCTCTTGAAACAGGACGCGGCTGCAATCCAGTTGGACAAAATTAAATACACACGCGACGCGCCGTTCTTAAGTCATAGATATTAAGATTTAGACGTGATATAAAAAGTTTTAAGGAGCGAGCTAACCGAGAAGGCCGACAAAAAAAAAAAAGAAGCCTTTTGCAGACATACATACACACATTTTTGCTTTTATATATATATAGATGATGAATACAGTCACAACAAATCATTTGGAGTGCATGGTTTTATTGGTTGAAGAAATGCTAATCAGGTATTTCTAGGGATATTAAATTTATACAAAAATCCAATACACTAAAAGGTTAGTTAATCCAGGTTTATTAAACTTATAAAGCTGTGTTTATTAAATAAATTTTTGTTATAACCCTTAGAGCAGAGTATATACTTCTAAAATCTGATATATATATATATATCTATATCCATATCCTATTATAAATTTTCGTACTGTCTGTGTGTGTGTGTGACGCGGTTTGTCTCAGCCTACAGGCAATCCACTCAGGCAAGTTAGGTACCGAAAGGAAGCTTATGACCCAGCGGATGTTTTAGTGATATTTATGTCCATTTTTTTTGTGTATGAAAATGCAAAAATATAACGATTTACTAAACAACGTTTTATTTACTGGATATTTTTCCGTTATTGACCAGAAGTTATCTCCCTTAGTTCGATTTACTGAGAGAGAGAGAGGAAGGCAGGCATTCGAAATGAAGCTTATGACCCAGCAGATGTTTCAGTGATATTTATATCCATGTTTGGTGTATGGAAATGCAAAAAAAAAAATTAATAAATAAAAAAAAATTTTTTAAATAAAAAAATAAAAAAAAAATAACGATTTACTAAACAACGTTTTATTTATTGGATATTTTTCTGGTACAAGGACTCAAGTTTGCCCAGCTGGACAAACATGGGTGCTTGTATATATATATATATAGAGAGAGAGAGATATGAGATTAGGGAGACATTTTTATATATTGTGGGATATATTTCCTCAAACTTCACTTCTTACAAGGTGCTTTTTGAATTTCAGGAACTTTAGTTTTTTCTTCCTTTTAAAGTAGTTTTTTTCTTTTTTTTCACTATATCTTAACATGTGCGCGACTATCTAAAATATTTACCTGCCTCTGATGGTTTGTGTGATAGCAACTTCGGCTATATGTGCAATGAAATACATGTAAGATACCTATGGAAAAAAAAATCATTGTTTAAAAAAATAAAAATCTTGACTGTGGATTGACTTTTTTGTGATAACTGGAATGATCATTTAGAGTACTTTATAGGAACGCCACTTTCAAATTCACTTACCTGACTTTCACCTTTATATAGAAATGCATGTATTACATCATCCTAACCTCTTTTTGACATCCTTTCAACTTCAGATGCATTGTGGGAAATTTAGAAAGTTTCAACCCATACCTTCATTAGAGTTGCTAGTCTCAGTCTATTCTACAAATACTATTATGACATTGTGTTCCTTAGATTTGTCTGATCTATTCTCTGCTTCCTTTGTCCCAGCTTATTTGACTTGTTAGTCTTGAGGTCTTGATCAATTTCTTTTTTTAATACCTCATTGTAATATAGCTTCATATTGCAGCAGCTTCTTCCCAAGGACTACAACTGTTTTCCTTCTACCTCCAGCCTGGCTCTTTTCAAGACTAAGGTCAATCGGCATCTTGTCTTTACAATAATCAGCTTTTGTTCAGGTTAGCTCCTTACATCAAGTGGCTTCATGCCTTGTTGTTACAATATTTTTGCAGTATAATGGGGTATGATCCCACACAGTCAGGAGATTCTATTTATAAACGATGTTGCTAGGAACTGACGAATCGAATTAATTCACGTTCTGCTGCTACCAACCAATCAGAAACCAGAATTGCTCTTTAAATAGTAAACCTTTCTGTAGCAATTTTGCATGTTTTCTTTGTGTCAACACGGGAAGAATCTTTTGCTCTGTGGATTCCACCTCAAGAACGGTCTACTGTGAACCAATCACCTCCCAGGACTTGGGTAGAACAACGAACCATCGGAAACTGTTCTGAAACTAAACATGGCTTACACTTCTAGAAGTTATAGACCCAACATGTGTATTTCGATGGATCCGAATCAAAATTCGCATTGTGGCAAGTGAAATTTTTAGGATATCTAAGAATTCAAAAGTTACACAAAGTACTTCAAACAGAAACGACCCCGACTTCATTGAAAAGAACACAACTGTCTTTGCGGAATTAATACAGTGTTTAGATGACCGAAGTCTATCACTGGTAATGAGAGAAGCCCTGGACAATGGCTGCAAAGTATTAAACATATTGAGAGAGCATTATTTATCGAAAGGAAAACACAAAATTATTTCTTTATATACTGAACTGACCTCTCTAAAACGAATGGAAGCCGAAACCATTACAGATTATATTATAAGAGCTGAAACAACTGCAAATTCTTTAAAACTGTCTGGTGAAGTCATTAGCGACAGTCTGTTAATTTCCATGGTCCTTAAGGGATTACCGAGTGATTTCAAGCTATTTACCACCGTGATAACCCAGAAAGAAAAACCCGTGATTTTTTAGTCAATTCAAGATAGCACTCAGAAGTTATGAGGAAACTGAAGAAAAATGATCACAGAAAAACAACAAATCTACAAATATCATAAGACTTAAAAATGCACACATAAAAACACCAAAATTAAATTATACCCATGCCAGGAATAAAAAACGCAACTTTGCCAAAAGCAGGTTTTTTCCTAAGAAAAGTACAAAAATTATTTGCTATAATTGTGGACAACCTAATCAGAAGAGTTTCCAATGTATATACAGGACTTTAAAGGGCGACTCCATTAAAAATGTGGAGAGCTCCGTTAGCGAACATACATTCTTATTCTCATGTAAGTTTAACACTTCAACAATAATAATTTTCTTGTCAATTGTAATGCCACAGCACATGTGATTAACAAGGAATCTGATTTTATCAATTTTGATCCCAACTTTAAGTCACAAAATCATTTTTTAGAATTTGCTGACGGCAGTCGAGTAAATGATATCATTTTGAAAAGAGGTGATGCTAAAATCTTGTTAAGGACCAATAAAGGTGAACTATGTTTGTATTCTAGAAAACGCTTTCCTAATCCCGAAATTTAAACAAAATATATTTTCTGTACAAGCTGATGTTAAAGTTCTGGGCAAGACGTTAAACTGTATCCATTTTGTTTGTATTAACACTTTAACCTACCAATGTGTAACTAATACTTTTACTGGAATAAAAAAAAAAAAGTCACTTTTTTTGCAAACATTTTCTTTGCAAATTTTCTTTTTGACAAATACTTTTTGCATGCTTATTTTAAGGCGCGCATAAATGGCAATTGACTTATTTTTTTATGCACATTAGTTTTCTTTCTTATTTCAAAAATGTCCCTTTTTTTTTGCATTGTTTCAATTAACAAATAAAAACTCTTTTTCAACGGGTACATATTACATGTATATTTATATGTATACTCATTTATATGTATATGCGTTTTTAAACAAAACTGCATAATCAAAGAAACACGAATAAACCTAGAACCCCATCCTCCAACGTAGACCCCTACTACCAGGTCTCCTTCAACATCAGGGGTCTACGTTCCAACCTTCCAGAGGTTGAAATACAATTACAGGAAACGAAACCGGACATATTCTTTCTAAGTGAAACTGGAATAGGGCCAACCACTTCTCTAGACGAATTCATAATTAAAGGATACTCCAACTTAACATCTAAATCTGACTCCCAAGATCGCCATGGGCATGGAATATGTGCCTACATTAAAGATGGCTTTCCATATGGTAGGGATATCTCCAGAGAAGACCCTAATTTACCTTACATGTGCTTCCGGGTTGCACTAGCTTACACCACTGCATTTACATTTGCCCTCTATCGCCCCCACAACAGTGGGGTTACTATCTTTAAGAGCATATCTGAGAAAATTGACCACATACTGTCTGCTCATCCCTCGTCTAACATTCACATTTCGGGTGACTTCAATGTCCATAACGTGGAATGGCTGACCCACTCAAATAAGACAGATAATGAGGGGAGGTTCTGTCATGATTTTGCCATTGCCTATGACCTCACTCAGATTTTTCACGAACCCACCCATGTGCCCGATACACCCGGTCAATATGCAAGACTTCTAGACCTTTTCCTCACAACTTCCCCTGAGCTATGTTCATGTTCCGTTCTATCTCCTCTGGGATCCTCTGACCACTCTGTTGTAACAGTAAAGATAAAAATGAAATGTTATAAGTCTTCAGACGTACCTCTCCACCGTACTGTATATCGATACTCTATGGCTGACTGGGACAGCTTCCGTACATTCATATCTGACCTACCTCTGCATTCCATGTTTAAAAAGGATGTGTCCTCTATAGTATCAGACCTGACTGAATGGTTAATTGTAGGCATAGATCGATTCATACCATCCCAAAAATTCCAACAAAAACCTCACAGCCAGCCATGGTTCTCCCCTGAATGTGCTGCTGCCATCGCGCACAGAAATCACTTTTTCCATAGCTACCAACGTAATAGATGTACTGAGACTAAAGCTGCTTTCAGGACTGCCAGCAACCACTGTAAAAGAGTAATAAAACATGCAAGAGAGCTATATGCTCAGTCTGTTAAATCCAAAGTAGCTGAGCAGCGGCTTGGTTCCCACCAGTTCTGGCAAATAGCAAACAGGATCTTGAACAGAAACATGCGTTCTATCCCAACTATCATCAATGGACCTGAGGTTATCTCGTCAGCATCAGACAAGGCCAGACTATCTGTCAAGAACTTTGCAGCTAATTCTACCCTATGCGACAATGACCATCAACTCCCTGTATTTCCTCCTATAACAGACAACACTATGCAACATACAAATATCTGCGCGTGAGGTCGCCAAGCTAATCAAGAACCTTGATTCCAGTAAAGCAACTGGCCCTGACGGCATTCCAGTTATAGTGCTGAAAAAGCTCCAACCAGAACTTGTTCCCATACTTACAAAACTGGTTAAGTGTTGCCTTAAGAAGTGCTTTCCAACACCCTGGAAAACCTCATCAGTATGTCCTGTATTTAAGAATTCAGGTGAAAAATCATCTCCCTCTCAGTACAGACCAATAAGTCTCCTGTGTGTCATGAGTAAGTTGTTGGAATCCATATTAAATAAAGAAGTAGTCAACCACCTCAACAGAAACAACCTTCTTAGTGACATGCAATATAGTTTCCGCTCTGCAAGATCTACAGCAGATGTGCTAACGGTTACATCACATAGGATTAGTGAATCTCTTGACAAAGGCTTCCTTTCTAGGGCAATTGCTCTTGACATATCAAAGGCCTTCGATAAGGTATGGCATAAGGGTCTACTTCACAAGATTTCCAGCTACGGTATTACTGGAAATGTTTTCTCAATCATTAAATCATTTCTCACTGAAGAGTAGTGGTTGATGGGCAGAAATCAGAGGCCCACAGTATTAATGCTGGAGTCCCTCAGGGGTCCATCCTGGGCCCAACTCTCTTCCTGATCTACATCAATGATCTCCCAAAACACATACTTAAATTATTCGTTGACATCTATGCTGATGATACGACCATCTATGGCAACAAATCAAAGGCCGTAAATGACAAAGTTCTCTAATTCTCTCTCCTGATTTTGAGCACATGGTACAATGGGGGAAGAGGTGGCTGGTCACTTTTAATTCATCCAAAACCAAGCTTCTATCTTTACATCATCAACGCTCTGATCCCCATCTGGCATCAATTGAAATGGATGGCTTTCGTCTTGGGGAGGCTCCATGTTTTGACAAGCTTCTGGGTTTGACCTTTATTCCTGATCTGAGATGGAACACGTACATCAAATCTGTTGCCAGGGCTGCTGGGAAAATGGTGGGATCCTTCTACCACTCCAGAAGATATCTCACTACTGATGCAATTCTCTATCTGTATAAAAGCCAAGTACGTCCAAGGATGGAGTACTGCTGCTACATCTGGGCAGGAGCTGCTAAAAAAAGCCTATCCTGCCTTGACAGAGTACAAAATAGACTTCGCGGTTTAGTGGGGGATGCCCTTTTCTCTTCCCTGCAACCTCTATTCCACAGGAGAGACGTTGCGAGCCTGTCTGTTTTATCGTTATTTCCATGGCAGGTGCTCGTCTTAGCTCCAATCTCTCATCCCCCTCTCGCCAATCTTTCACGAGAAACACCAGTCTGGCTGAAACTACTATCAATAATTCTCCCCACTCTATCTGTGCCTAAATCCAAACGTAGATTCCATGAGCAAAGCTTCTTTCTTAGAACTGCACACCAGTGGAACTCCCTGCCGCTTGCCTGTTTCCCACCTGACTACAACTTGGACGTCCAACATAAACAAACTCCTGACAAACCGCTCCCTTAAGTAAGACACTATCAAAACCCCTAATACTAATGATTACTACAATACTATCTCATTGATTACTGTACATGCAATAACCCTTATCCCTGAGTGGCCTTCGGCCCTTGATAAGTGGTGATCCCCATGAAAAAAAAACATTTAAGAAATGGCTTCCTTTTTCACATACCCATCCCTTTTTTAAGGTAAAAATAAGAAATTTCTTTTATTTTTCTGTAATGTACACACAGATGTATATGTGACATTTGAACAAAATTAAAAATGGCGTCTTTTTACATGCTAAAATTTAAGATCCAAATTATTTCTAATTTTGTTATGTATAATTGAATATAAAAATATATTTTTATTTCTGAGCAGTATGCACCAAAGGGACTTCCCCCCATAATAAAAAAAATTGGGGGGGGGGGGTTACAATATTTTTGCAGTATAATGGGATATGATCCCGCACAGTCAGGAGATTCTATTTATAAACGATGTTGCTAGGAACTGACAAATCAAATTAATTCACGTTCTGCTACCAACCAATCAGAAACCAGAATTGCTCTTTAAATATTAAACCTTTCTGTAGCAATTTCGCATATGTTTTCTTCGTGTCAACACGGGAAGAATCTTTTGCTCTGTGGATTCCAACTCAAGAAATGTCTACTGCGAACCAGTCAACTCCCAGAACTTGTGTAGAACAACAAACCCTCGGAAACTGTTCTGTCTGTGAACCAGGACTTGAATAGAACAACGAACCATCGGAAACTGTTCTGAAACTAAACATGGCTTACACTTCTAGACTGGTCTTGAGCAATTTCCATAAAAAAATTTTTTTTAAATTATTGCCTTGAAAATTAGAATTGCATTTTTCCAATCTTTTGATATTTGATTTAATAAAATTGTCTTGCTGTATTTGCTTAGGATTGAACTCTGAACCCCAAGATTACCTACATTTTAATTATCTCAATCATAAGACTTAGAATTGTTCATTTATTCATGTAGTGGAAGTTTGTCCTCTAAGTTACACAAATTATCTATCTATCTATATATATATATATATATATATATATATATATATATATATATATGACAGAGAGAGAGAGTAGGATTTATATTTAAATTTTGTTAAAATATAGAATTTGTAAACAAATTTATTATTTGAAACAAGGAATAGAAGAAATTTAAATTCTCAAATTGGATCACCTTAAAATGATGTCTTATCTATGTTCCTTTAAAAATATTTTTAATTTTCAATATATATGCTAAATAGCAAAATTTATGTTTATCCATAATCATTATTTTGCTAAAGACATTTCCTCTGAAGAAAGGAGTCATGCATTGAAAATCCATGGAGGTATATAGATATATATATATATATATATATGAAGTACAAATAAGATAGAGAATGTTCAATATATAACATATTTATGCAGCAAAAGGGCCCTTTCCCTGCACTATATCTGTGACCTTATAATTTGAGATTATATAAAAAAAAAATACTTATTCAATCTCTAGAGTGTTAGATGCTTTTATGAAAAAAACAAAAAACAAAAATAAAAGAATTCTGCATGATGTATGTACCTATGATGGAAATAAAATATACACCAAAAATCAAATTGATCAAGTAGTTTTATTTTTATATAAAAAATAATTTTTAATTTGAGATTCTCCCCATGCTAAGAATAGCTTTCTAAACTTTTGTAGTTTGAATTATTTGGAATTATCTCCCTTGTTCCTTCAGACTGAAGATGGCATCACATGATTGTTACTTATCATTTAGTAATAAAATTTGATTTGCTTATTTAAAAATGAAACTACTTGATCAATTTACATGATTTTTGGTGTATGATATTTTCTTTCCATCATAGATATGTATACAGATTTTTCTTTATTTTTGTTCTTCCATGGGGAGAAGGGGGGATCCGACCAAGCACAGAGTGTTAAGTTTTTTTTTTCTAGTCCTGAACTGTCGAGTTATTAATAGAACTTTGCATTTAAATAAAAGATTATAGTTAAAATAAAAATTTATATTTGAAACACACACACACGTTGAGTTATTTGTTGCACTGACATTGATATTAAAAGTCTACTTTTCTTGTATTATATGGAGTCATCGGACTACTGTTTTCACCTTGAGTGTCATTTTCACAACATTTCGGCTGATGTAACCTTTGACCTTCTTCAAGTGTACCTTGTACAACTCAGGAATGTTTCTGTCAAACTCAAGAATTTGAACAGAATATCACTTTTATTCTAACCACTGCACCATGGGTCCATGTCACATTGGTTAGAGTACTTGGAAAAATCAATTGTAAAAGTGATATTCTCCTGAAGGTTCAATCCTTATTGTGGGTGACCGAAAAATACAATTGCGAATTACTTAGCACCTCTATCCAGTCATGGCTGATGAAACAAGAGCATGCTACTTCTGTGAACTCTCTACCGTGCTAGAAAGCTACTAACGCCCGAAAGCATCCTGTACCTCTATAAGGCCACCATTCGCCCATATATGGAGTATTGTTGTCATATTTGTGCTGGTGCATCTGCTACTAGTCTCTCACTCCTAGACAAGGTTCAAAAGAGAGTCGCCAACCTAATAGGTCCTGAACTGTCATCTAAACTTCAGCCTCATCGACGAAATGTTGCATCCCTCTGCATGTTCTACAAGTATTTTAACAGTGAATGCTCCAACGAACTGCAAGCACTTGTACCCCTTTGACGTAAATAGCCCCGACAAACTTGACAAGCAGCAAAATCCCACCCCTTCACAGTTGAGATCCCTAGATGTAAGAGAGACTTCTACTCCAGTAGTTTCTTCCCCAGAACCGCTAGACTTTGGAATTCCCTTCCGGGTACCTGTTTCCCCAACTGTACTGACATGCAGAAGTTCAAGTGTAACGTGAACTGACATCTTGCTGCCCAACTCCCCACATAGTACCCCCATAGCTTATGCCTCTGATAGTAGCCCCTACATCAAAGTGGCAATGTGCCTTGTTTGGGGTGAAAATGTAATAAAGAAAAAACTAAAAGGGTTTCGTTCTAATTTCCGTCCAAATTCCCGAGTTCAACAAGATACACCCGAAGAAGGTTGGACGTTAAATCAACGGAAATGTTGTGAAAATGAGACTCAAGATGAGAACAGTAGTCCAATAAATCCAAATAATATGAATAACCAATCCTCATCTTACAAATTCAAAAATGCAATGCCCATTTTTCTATTTAAAAAGTGAATACAATTTCCTTACATATTTAGCCATGAATATACTAGAGACTTCAAAAAGGATAATTCATTTTGCATATTCCTTTAAAAACGAACTTTTATTAATTTACTGTTCGTTTTTATTTTTGTTTAATTATTAAACGCTTAGTTTCATTTTACTGTTACACACAGTTGTATTTATGCATATTTTCTACATTGTGCATAATTGCATAGAATTCAGAGCTGCATTTAGAAGAATAATATCTGTGGAATGGTCTCTACGAAACTACTTTGTACAATGTTTGGTTGAAACTTAATATATGGGGTATTCAGACCTGTGGAATACAATCAATTTGGTCTTTAGCCAGAAAAATAGCTGCTAAGGGGTCAAAATTGAAAAACTTAAACTTGGCAAGCATAGTTCAGCATAATGTGTATGCTCTATGCATGCACAAATATACATTTATATGATTAACTGCGTTAATTTGTCTTTTTGATTGTAATTTTGATATGCATGTATCATTAGCTGAAATGGTAGCTAAATGTTTTGGTTTTAATTCTTACTGATGGCATCCAAATCATTATATATATATATATATATATATATATATATATATATATATTCTTTTAACTTTTGAAATCACTAATATATATTGAGTACAATATAATAATCACTAGAGAATTAGTTCTATAATAAATACAAAATCTGCATAAATTAAAATATATTTAAGCGTATTTTACAACCGAGCAATGCTGGACAACCTAATAGTGTGTGTGTGTGTGTGTGTGTATATATATATAAGAAAATCAAATGCTGAAGAGACAGAATGTATGAAAGACAGCAAGGAAAAAATTAAACAAAGGAAGCAGTAAAAATCAAACGAGAGTTTCGTTTGGATTAACAAATGTTTACAAATGAAAAAAAAAACACAAGATGTGAAATGGAATGCTTTTGTGCTATTTGAAAAAATATGTGTACAAAAAAAAAAAAAAAAAAAGATTAAGATGAGAATGAAAAGAAGAAGAAATAAAGGAAACCCCATCTTTACTTATCCTGTACGGTATTTACAAATGTAAAAGACATAGGAATAATTTTATTCACTTTATTTTGACCTTACAAACTCAACCCTCTTCAATCCTCTCTCGCATATTGTAAGTGCATTGGAAATGTTGTCATCCCTCTCTCATTACCATTTAATTCACACATTATGCTTGGCTCGTACTCTCTAAATGAACATCTGGCAAAATTCGCAATCGATGCACTGCCACTCCATTATTAATTCTGACACCAATTAAGTACTACTTTATTTTATTGCTATTGAGGTTTTCATTTCTTTATTTTCGTTTTACCAATTAACATCTTTTTTTTTTTTGCATGCGCAACACATTTTTTTCAAATTGGTACGCACATGCCAAAACATACTATGAAACGTGTGTGTGGATTGCAAGTTTGTTTTTGTTTTCTCATGTTTTGCTGTTTGTTCAATAAATTCCAAATCTTCACTTTTTCTGAAACCATTGAAGGAAATTGAGCAATCTCTTGTTGGACTTTTTATTTCTTCCTGTGTTTCATTGTTTTTCCTTTCCATCTTTTATATATATATTTCATGTTAACCACTTTGAATACAGGGACGAAAATATGGCACAATCACGTTACCGGTTCTCACCAGATCACTGAAGTTAAGCAATGATGAGCCTGGCCAGTAACAGATGGATAACCATTTGGGAAGACTAGGCACTGTATATACCGCACAAAGTCATAGAAATTTCCAGGTTGGTATCTGGAGGCATATTAATTCACTGGGAGAGATGCACCACCAATCTTCGTTAAGACATACATCTAGGAGAAGGTAACTCATGTAAAAACTTGCGTTGTACTGTATGCTTTGTCTTGTAGCAATCATCTGCACCGACAAGGATTAGCAGTAATAGCCAAAAGTGTGGTTGTTTCTACACAAAGCCTTCACCATTATAAATAAATTATCTGTGTGGACTTCCAAACAACTTAGTTGTGGCAGAAGCTCATACATTGAAATCAACAAGAGTCCATCATATATATATATATATATATAATATATTTATATAGACAAATATTACACAGTTGCTACACAACTGGCCATAGGATCAGCTATGTTGAATAGCGGATAAACTTTATTTCTGTCGCCTGACGAAAGCCTTTGGTTTTTTAATAAACCAAATGTTCAGACATTACCATGTTCAGTGTAGACTGTAATATTTGTCTATATAAATAATATACTCTGCTCTTCATATTGAGCACTCTTAATAATCTTGTTTTAATTCATGAGTTTTATCTCCTGAATACCTTTAACTTGGTGTGTGTGTGTGTGTGTATGTATATATATATATATATATATATATATATATATATATATATAAATAAAAGATAAATTTTTCAAAGTCGCTACACGATCATGACAAGTCAGTTATAAATAACCAATGACCTCATAAGGCAACACAAGATTCCTTTTAAAAGTTTTAGTCTTCAAAAAAATCTGAAAGGACTAAAACTTTGTCAAGTGATGCAAGATTCCTTTTAAAATTGCTACACGATCATGACAATGTTTCAGTCACTCATTTATAAATAATCGATGACTTTGTCAAGTGATGCAAGATTCCTTTTAAAAGTCATCGATTATTTATAAGTGACTGACTGAAACATTGTCATGATCGTGTAGCAATTTTGAAAAATGCTTATCTGAATATAAAGAAAAGTGTATCTTGCTCTATTTAAAGCACTATTATATAAACCTCGTTAAATTCATTGTTTTTTTTTCTTTTAATATTCTTAACCTGGAATAAAAATTATATACATCTATATTATTTAATTGGAATTCATTATAAATTAACATATATATTAGTTATTGACATACAAGCCTCTTTGTGTATTAGATTATCAGCACACAAAGTGGACGTATAAAAATGTAAATTTGGAGCTTGAGACAATAATATTTAGCTTACTCACAATCAAGTAATGCACATTCTTAAAACAACACGTCTTACCATTATTTTGAAGGTTCCATTGCCAATTACTGCGTCACAGAGTTTATTGTCTTTCCAAAGGGCCGCAAGGCTTGACATGACTGTGTGTTGATGCTTGGATACTACAAAGGTCTTTTTGTTCTTAAGAGGAACTAAACTCATCGTGGAGGCAGAATCTCGATATGTGCTGTCGGGGGCAGAGCTTTGCTTCAGGCGGCAGTCACGTGTCTCCGGAGTTTTTCTAGTTAAAAAAGACAGAAAAGATTTACTTAGTAGTGATGAGAAATTTAAATTTATATGAAACATGTGTAGATTGGTAATACTTTCTCGTTCAAACGTACACAAGATCAACACGTGCGAAATGCATTTATTACTTTTATGCATTGCAGTTCAGATTAGGAATCTGATGGTCAACCAAATGCAGCTCTACCAAGATCTTGTGCAATCAACCCTTTTATCGTGCTGCTGTCGTTTAAAAATCTACATTGGATAGAAGTAGCTGATTGACAATGTGTCAGATTATCCATAATGTTTTACAGCTAACTTGGTTATCATTGATTTAAAATCTACTGAAGAGGCACCTTTCATGATTTCAAGACGCAACACATTAGAAATATGAATAAGAAAACAGCATAAAACTTGCATCACTTTTTTCTAGCAAAAATGACAGTGACCATGTGAATATCTGGTTGAACATTGGATGAAAAATTTACAAGATCCGATACTGAAAGATAAAACTGCCTAATACATTTTTTACGCAGTTGAGGTATTCAAAAGAACCAGTCATAAAAAATTTTTTTTTAAATATATATATATATATATATATATATATCTCATGCTGACTGTTCGGTGGTCTGTGACTGGTCTCATCCATTAGTTTTTTGAAAGTAAGCGTAAACATAACGGTGGTGAAGTACTGTCACCAAATGGATGAAATGCATCAGAAACTTCGACAACAACAAACAACATCCAGCATTAGACAACATAAAAAGCCCAATTTTCCTCCACAACAATGCTCGACCCTGCAGAAGTTGAATGAATTCTGCCTCATCCACCATACTTTCCAGACCTCTCACATACCGGCTACCACTGTTTTAAGCATCTTGACAGCTTTCTGCATGAGAAATGCTTAAAAAACCTAAGCGATATCAAAAACGCCTTCAGAGACTTCATCGCCAGTTGAATGCAAGATTTTGACATTACTGGCATAAATACACTGGTTTTGGGTTGGAAGAAGCGTGTTCATTCTGATAGTGCTTATTTCAACCAATAAATTTTTGTTTGAGCTGAGATATGTTCATCTGAATTTAAAAGTTAAAACCCACAAGAACTTTCTTGTCAACCTGATATATGACACCATTGTAGCCCTATCGACAAGTTGGATTTTTCGTTTATCTTCTAATGTTTGTGTCATTATCTCTTACACTATGGCGAGCATCGAGTGCGGATGCATGGGCTTCCAAATGTAAAAATCAGAAACTATTCTGTTCTACTCCAAAAGGGTCACTGGATAGGGAAAAATAAATTCCTAATAAAATAATACAATCCTTCTGAAGAGTTAATGTATTTCAATAGAATTATAGCAACCTACAAATGATTGCATATGCTAGTGAAGAGATTTTAAAAAAATCTTTTTTCTTTCTTTTTGATAATAAATTAAAATACAAAATTAAATGTTTTCGGGTTTAAATAGCGATTGTTCACAACTGCCTCCATATTAAAAACAAAAATAAAGAAACATCTGTATGATGTTCATGCTTGTGATGGAAAGAAAATATCGCACATTAAAAATCACGTCAATTGATCAAGTAATTTTATTTTTAAATAAAAAAATAAAAAAAATTAGGAGTCAAAGTGAACAACAACAATATCAGAACAGCATCTTGAAAACAAGATAGGGCCTCCAAATCAAACTTGCGAAATTTTGGAAAGCAAAAACTTCAAATTTGCTTAAAAATTATTTTCTTTATAAAAATAAAACTACTTGATCAATTTACATAATTTTTGGAATGCGATATTTTATTTCAGTTGCAGGTACATACATCATACAGATTTTATTTTGATTTTTGTTTAATTTAGGTGGAATTCTAAACAAAAACTAAATCAACTTTAGCAACTATCTTTTTTTTTTAAGTTTTACAAGC
Source organism: Euprymna scolopes (assembly GCF_053919585.1). NCBI lineage: Eukaryota > Metazoa > Mollusca > Cephalopoda > Sepiida > Sepiolidae > Euprymna > Euprymna scolopes. The sequence goes on from NC_136500.1 coordinate 54,616,409, forward strand.
TAGTTTTTATCCATTATTTTTCTTTTAATTCGGATGGAGAATCCTGTTTAGATGAGGGCTGTTCCAAAAGTAATGCTTCCTATTTTTATACAGCCTGAATCGACCAGAGGAGGATTGCAAATTGCATTGTTATGATGACTGAACTTATGCATCCATGACCTAAAAGTTTCATCCTTTTGTTGCAGATATTGATGGTGTGAGACTAAGAAAGCAACTCCTGTCATGGACATGTGTCAGAAGCAGAGATGCATAATTGAAGCCCTCAATGCAGAAAAATTGAACCAATCAACATTATTGGCGCCTGTTGAACATTTATGAAACTGAGCCAGTAAATATCGGTATAGTGAAGAGATGTGCTCATCAATTTCAGAGTTGCGACAGAGATGCGAGTGACAAGGTATGCTCTGGAGTTTTACAACTGAGGAAGCAAAAGAGGCTGACAAAAGTGCATTGAGAATGATAGTGACTATGTAGAAAAATAAATTCTGGAGCACAAAAGGTTGCTTATTTTAATGGTATCACTCCTGTCTTCATAGCTCTTCAATGTTTTAGTTTTCGTGTTCAAAAATAGAAGGCCTTACTTTGAGAGCGACCCTAGTATAATATAAGGACAATATTAGTATTAGGGCGATTAATCAGAATCGGAACTTTTTGGGATATCGGAAAAATTATAGTCTAATTTCCGATTCCAAATCAATTCTTTAAAATTTTTAAATAAAAATAAAACAAGCACAAATTGTTATTTTTTTTTTATTATAAGTTGTTCCTTTACAACATAAGACTGAGAAGGGCCACAGAATGCGTTAGAAAACTTATTTACAGATTAAACATTGATTAGCTGAGTTTAATTTATTATTTATTTGTCATTTATTGAGAGATAACTTGCCTCATCTGCTAAAATGTCTGTGTGCCCACATCGGAGAGAGTTTATATGATTATTAAGTGGTTTGAATGTGGGAGGTAAATTTCGTTGGCGCCAGCTGTACATCGGGGTGTCTGTCATCAGCTTCTTCTGGAATAATTAAAGTTTTATGGCACCTCTTTTGACACAAGGAAATCCTCCATGGCTGTGGCAATTGTTATTCCAAGCATATTTGAAAACCCATTCCCAGATGTAGACTCTCCAAACCCAATTTAATTTGTTTTTATTGTAAGCAAAGTAAATATTCTAGGGTTAACTTGACTATTCAATATCAGATTTTAAAAATCTTTTCGCACCTATTTGATAAATGGTCATATAGTGTCTATTAGAGACTTCATACTTTAATATCAAAGGTTTAACATGCTTGGAATTTTTTTCTCTGTCGCTGGTGAGGAAAGGAGTGCTGTTTTTATGACTTTTAACAATACCATATATTAATACCATAGCGTGCGTTTTATTTATTTTGTGTGTCAGGATTACATCTGAGTGACTTATGAATTCTGGTTTTTTATCAAAAATTTTTACCAATTCTTCATGAGTTTGGATTTTGGTTTCAATTATAGCTGATGGCACTCAAGTTATTTATCTATTCATAAATAATTTTACCAAGAATTCTTCATAAGTTTTGGTTTCAGTCTAAATTATAGCAGATGGCACTTAAGTCATCTATTTTTTTTATAAAAGATTTTACCAAGAATTCTTCACAAGTTTTGGTTTCGATTATAGTTGATGAAACTCCAGTGATCCATTTTTTTTATAAATAATTTTATCAAGAAATTTTGATTTCAGTTTCGATTTATAGCTGAAGGAACTCAAGCTACTGCACCCATATCATATGGATATATATTTTATTTTTGAAATCGCAACTTTATAGCATATAAAAATCGATAGAATATTAACTCTATAATAATATATATGAAATCTGCAGGAATTAAAATGTCATATTTAAGCGTACTTTATGCCCTGGCTATGCCAGGCATCCCTGCTAGCTTAGATAAATACTTTTCCAGTTTTAACAAGAGTTACAATAATATCAGAGCATCTCTATGTCATGAATACCAACATCAATATATTACATATGAAGGAGTCCCCTGTGGAATTGCCACAGATTTCGCTAGTTGTTATTTGCATATTTTTTTTTTTTTTTTTTTTTTTTTACAGCAAAATTATATAATTAAAATAAAATTTAAACATTCATAGAAGGCACATAATAGTTAACGAAACCCAATGCCTTCGCCATGTTAAAAATGGTTTTCTAAATAGTAACATTATTATTTAGACATTTGTTCATAACAATGGGGGGGCGGGGGCGTTGGTAATATTTTGTTCTTACATGGTTTTCTCATTTCACCTACCAATCGTTGACTTTTTTTCAACTGTTTATGAAAACTTTCAAGTAGCATGTTGTACACTAATGACAAACTGATACAATTTGACTTTGTTTAAAATAAAAAAAACAAACTTTTTTGTCTTTTCAAAGAAAACATTTGAGAAAAAATATATCCGGAAATTACCCAGGGAGGAGGGGGGGGGGTATGTAATAATTTGAAAATTTACAAAATAAAACGAAAAAACAAATCTCTAATTAAATATTTATAAGTATTAAAAGAATTGGAATCGGAATTTAGAAAGGAATCCATAATTGTATCAGAATCAGGAAAGTTTTTGGAATCAACCCATTACTAGACAATATCAAACTGATTGCGATTTTTTAACATACAAGTAGTTATTTTTTTTTTACAATTTTTAGGGAAACCATTGTTGTTAAAAATAAAATGTATTATGACTTTGTCAAGTGGCATATATACATAAGCTTATTTCATTTCTAGTTGAAATTTTTCATGACAAACTTATAACTTTGTTGAAATTCCTTTTATGTTTGAAAAATATATCTTTGTATAGAATAGTTGTAAACTGAAATTGACATATGATGTAACTTTTTTTTTTACATTTGAAAATATTCAATGCTAAAATGTAAACAAATGCATTCCAAAGAGTTATTTTCTTAAAATAATTAAATATTTAATTCATATTTTTGTTTAATCCTTACTAATAGTACAAAATGTTGGTCATATTTAATTTCTCCATGTTTCCTTGGAAATGGCTGTTGGTATTTGCAAAGAAAAATAAAGACATAGCTATGATTTTGGTATAAAACTGCTCATTTCTATAAAACGTACACATTAAATGAAGACAATCATATTGCCATATTTTGGGTATAATTGTTCTGGGTATACTCGTGAATATTTGGAAGATTTCCTTTATACCCAGAGATGGAGGCAATGGGTCAATCAGAATCAAATTTGCCATAATTTAATCACTCTGTATATAGCCAGAATTGGAAATTATTTTTTTTTTACATTTTTTCTTTTGTGCCTTAATGGACTGAACTTAAGCTTTGCTCTTTATGGACTTAACCTTTGGATTATCCTCCCTATATATATATATATATATATATATATATATATATAAAATGAACTCATTTTCCCACTCTGATTTTGACCTTAATAGGATTAAAAATCAAGACATTTCATGCAAATGTAATATGCACAAACTGCAGCACAATATCTGAGGTGTGTTATAGGCATATTACCTCTCCACTTCCTCGATAATCATAGATTACTATATTTTTTCTGCTGCGAGTTCACTGCCAAAATCGGTTAAAATCGATGGAAGTAGTAAAATCTTTTCTCTCTAATTAATTTCTCCTACCCCCCCCCGTCACCACTTACACCATTACGGGATCATTCACAAGGGACAGTTACGAACGAACGCCGGTTTCGTTTTTCTGTATTTCGTAGTTACTTAAAAAACCTGGAATGAAATTTTACCGTGCCTTTGCGTTCTATGCTTCCTATTGGGTGAAACGCACCACGGAATTAACCGATAGTGACATTCCCACAAACATTAATTCTTATCCCACGTTTACTTTTACGTTGCTTAATTACCATTTTTTTCCCCGACATTTTTACCCGAAAAAATGATTCTTTCCATTTCTTTTTCTTTATAAAATTAACATTTAAAACATTTCCGTTTTATTTTGTTTTGTAGTTGCTTAAAAAACCTGGAATGGAATTTTAACATTCCTTTTCGTTCTATGCTTTCTACTGGGTGAAACACCATGGACTTAACAATTGAAGGGTTATTTATGCCATTTTTTTATTTTTTTCACTGTGATTTTTGTTTTTGTTTTTCCGAACACATTCATTTTTTACCCTTATTTTTGCTTTTCCGATTTCTTTTTTAAACAGGTTTGACGTTTGTTCGCTGTTTTTTTTTGGGGTTTTGGTTTTTCCGATTTTTTTAAAGTTTAACGTTTTTTTTTTTTGGAATATGTAACAGGGTTATTATTTCGCTTATCTTTACCCCCCCCCCCTTACACACACACGCCTCCAAAACCCCGGGCAACGCCAGGTACCCCTGCTAGTTAATATTATTATTTCTACACTTTTGCCTTGACCCATTAATCTTGACTACCTGCAACCAATATTCACGATTCTTTTTCTTTTCAATTATAAAGAGGTTTTACTTTTATAATTTTCTAGTATCATTTTTATTTGGGACAAAAAAAAAAAAAAAAAAAAAAAAAGGGCTGTACACTTAACCATCTTAACAAAAAATAAACAAAAAAATTAAATTAATCATAAAAAAATTAAGGACAACTTACAAAGGCTCCTGCAGAGTATTTTCACGTTGCTGTTGAGCAGAGATTGCTTCAATACGGTTTGTCGGAAATCTCAGTTGAGCTGAACTCGGCTGTTGAGGTTTCTGGTGTCCCGCACTAATTTTAGACTGGCTTTGAGAATCTACGGCCATTGGTTGATCAACAACCACCTGAAGAGGATTCGGTTGTCCTATCGTGATGTTTTGGTGGATCTTTTGACCTGAGGTCATTTGATGAGTCTTCGGATTTGTGAGTACTTGGAAAGGATTTGAGAGAGTTGTAGGGTTGGCTTTGGGCTGACTTACAGACATTTTGTGATTTGTTTGCCCAGTGGTCACATGACGGCTTTGAGAAACAATTGTTATCCGAGAGTGAGTCTGTTGACTTTCAGTCATTTGACCTGACTGATGACTGGGAGTTGGCGATTGGAGGTGGTTTGAAGGACTCGTTGACAATTGCAAGTGACCACCGGAATGATGGTTCTGTTGATTCTGAGTTATTTGGCCAGACTGATGGCCAAGGTTCGAATGAGTTTGTTGTATCGATGGCATCTTAGGATAAGTGTGATGGGCTGTGGTTACCTGTGAACGGTTCTGTTCTTGCGGGATTGAATTCTGTGCGTCGAGTTGTCGTTTACAAGGTTTCACATCTTCTAATTCTTCTCTTGATATGGAAACAGGGGGCGGTAAGGGAGCGGGTCTTTTTATACCTTGGGATTTTTCACTTGAATTGTTTGATAAGTTCATCTGGAAAAAAAAATATTTTAAATTAAAGCACATTTGTACATCAAGATATTTTTTTTATTTTTGGGGTCTGTAATAACCAATTCATTTTGATACCAGAACAAAATCCTGATTTATAAAATGGCTCTTGTGAGCAGCGACATCATCTGGCTGTGGAAATAATTATATATTCTCTCACATTCTGAAATTTCTATTGCTTATTGCTCGTCAGGTAAGCTTGTCATGACGACATCCTTAGCGAGTATAAAATTCCTACTAGTGAGACATCGACTTGGGTTATAGCTGGTCGCAATGATCACATCCCTTGTTTGAGACAAAAGTAAGTTCATTCCACTGTCGGATTTTGTTGCGGTTTACTTGATCTGTCATAGTTAAAACTTTCTTGTGTGCGACGCATCTGCTAAGTTGGTAGAGTACTTGCCTCGCATGCAAGAGGCTCGGGTTTCAAATCCCGAGTTCAGATGTGTCTAACTGATGAGCCTAAATGAGGGCGAAACTCGAGTTTTGGACTTCCCGTTTGTTGGCTTTCATGCCTCTTGTGAGCTGCAACGTTGTCTGGCTGTGGAAATAATTATATATTCTCTCACATTCTGAAATTTCTATTTATAAAATTATATATCTATTTCTATTTACTGTTATATAAAAGGAACTTTGTGTGAGGGTGGGTGTGAGTTTGTTCTCTATTGATTTGGAAACAGCTGGGCTGATTTTTTTTTTTTAATTTTACATGAGGGTACTTGATGTCTCTAGGAGCGTTTGTACATAGATATCTTATTGGAATGCACCTAGTAGATATTGAAAACTGATAATCAAAAAAATCCGATTAAAGAAGAATGTCCGATTTTGACCAAATCACAAGTGCATTTGAGTTTCATCACCGCAAAAGCAGAAAGGTTCAGCTTATAAAATCAACTGTACATTCTTTTATAAGACGGGTTTCTTTTTAGAACACAACTGAACCATGATACTTGACTTTTGCATTTTAAACTTTAAGTGAAGCCATTATTTACAGATAATTTTATAAAATACACAGTAGATTCTCTACAGTGCAATGTTAGCTACAATGTATTGTGGACTAAGTCACTATAGGGAGGAGGTATGTGAAGCTTCCTCTCAGTACACTGCAGGGTGGGGGGAGTAGATCCCTAACTAGAGCAAGCAATCAATCGATTTGATTAAAAAAATATATATATATACACACACACACATACACACAGGGTAGAATGATAAAATGCCTTTTCCACAAACGACAGCGAGAACTCAGCAAATACTTGGCGGATGACAGCGATCAGGCTGGCTTTGGTGTTGTGGGAGGTCAAGTCGGTGAGGTTTTCGACATATGACCAAACAATGTAGTCCAGTGAGTTCAGATCAGTGGAAGAGGTGGCCAGTGAAAGAAGGGTACAATATCGTAGCACTCCTTTTTGAAGCCAAGCCTGGGTCTCTTTGGACTTGTAAGCCAGCACAAAGTCCTGCTGCCAGGGTCTGCCAGTGTCCACTTGATTGCACCAGGGGATCACCGCACTCTTCAGCACAACCAGGTATTGAGTTTCAAGCCGATTTTGAAAATGTGAGGTGGCATGATGTGGCCCTCACTTGAAATCATACCAAAGACCATAACAGTGACTGGAAACTGTTGAGCTGTGCCCTCAAGCATTAAACAGTCCAAATTTGCATTTTGAGAGTGCTGGCAATGGTCCTGTTGTCATAACTTGGATCAGTAGAGAGCAAGAGTTATACAGCAGTGCATCTCCGATCTCACTCATTGAACATTGTGTCACTTTCAAACATGATAGAAGGCTCCTATCGCTCTTGGAATTTGTACACAACTGGCCAACTAGTAAATGGTCTACAACAAAAAAGAAAACCAGTTTTCATTAAACGGAAATGGAATCATGTCGTCTTTTCTGTGGCGACAATTTCATCGTTCTACCCTGTATATATATGGAAATGGTTCCAGACAAGGCATGAAGCCACTTGGTGTAAGAAGTAAACAAGATTGAAAGATGATTATCACAAAGACAGGAGAGATGCCTATTGACCTTGAAATGATCAAAGCTAATAGTTGAAACAAAAACAATCATCAGAAAGAGTTCCACAATCCTGCAGTTCTAAGAAGCTGTATTATAATGAGGTATCAAACAGCAAGTTGATGAAGACCACTAGACTAACAAGTCAAATGAACTGAAACAAAGGATGTAGGGAATAGATAATTCCAAGAAACACATGTATGATAGTATTTATAAAAAAGACTAATAACATCACATCTGTGAGACACAGGTTGCAGTAAAGAAGATATTGTGAGGGCAATCAAATTACAGATACGTTTCTGCAATTTATCAAGAATTTTCAAATGAGATAGAGATATATTCAGCCCAAATATAAACTCCATACATGGTTGTAGATTTGTAGATGTAGAGAATAACGTCAGGTGTGAGAAAGTGTTTAGAGCAATAAAAAAAAGAACTGCTTTTATAAGAAAGAACAATGGATTTAACATATGAGGATTTGATGAGGAAGATAAAATTAGAGTCGATTCCTCCTCAAAAGCAGAGCCATTCATTCATTAAGTAAAATGACAATTGGAGGAAAGAAGCTTTGAGCATTTAGATTTAGGCACAGCTAGAGAGTGGGGAAATTGTTGATAATGGTTGTAGCACTAATAAAAAAAACATGGATTTTTGAAATGTTTCTTTCAAATTATTTAAACATTTTGAAAAACAAAAACTTGTTGACAGCAGACATGGCTGATTTTAGCTCCATAGAGACTGTATTTTGTAGGCACTTACAAGATTATAGTGCCATACTTCTTCATACATATAAAATCTGCAATTAAGAAAAAAAAAAAAAAAAAAAAAAAAAAGAGCAGGTTTATCTTATTTGAATAAAATGAATTGCATAAAGAAGCGCATGTTAAAATATTTTGTGTAAGAATTTAAGAAAAAAACTAGTTTTTTGATTCTATGCAATTTATTTGGAATTTGAAAGGTTCCATTTTAGGTTTGCAAACTGTTTAGCCAAATCCCCAAATGATTTTGGTTCCCTGAAAAACAAAACATCCTTCCTAGAGTTCAAAAAAGAGTCATCAGATTGTCAGCCAAACTCCAATCTTGTCCCATTGCCGAAATGTGGCATCTCTGCGCCTATTGTACAAGCATTTTAATGATAAGTGTTCAGATGAACTCCAAGCACTTTCACCCCTCTCAATGTAAATCCCGACAAACCAGACAAGCAGCAAAATCCCACTCCTACACTGTAGAGATCCCTTGATGCCATAAAGCCTTCGACCAATAGCTTCATCCCTCAACCTACTAGCCTTTGTAATTCCCTCCCTGTCCCCTGCTTCCTTGACTGTATGGACTGACATATAGAAGTTAAAGTATAATGAGAACAGACATCTCGTTGCTCAATTCCCTACATAGTATTCCTGCCAATACTTTTTTTTTTTTTTTTTTTTTTTACATGGGGGTCACGACTTATCAAGGTCCAGAGACTACTCGAGGATAAGGGTTAATGGGTATACACTAGTCATTGTGATTTTAGCATAGTAAACATTAGTGAGAATTTTATAACGTGGATTATTTAGGGGGACAGTTCAACAAGACCTTGTTCACGTTGAACTTGAAGACAATCAGACTGTAGTCAGCTAGAAAGCAGGCAAACGGAATAGTGTTTCACAGGCGTGCAGTTCTAAGAAAGAAGTCCTGTTATTGAAATCTATGAAGTCTATTTTGAACTCTGTCAAGACAGGATAAGCTGCTTCTAGCAGCTCCTGCCCAGATGTGGCAACAGTACTCCATTGTTGGCCGAACCTGGAGTGAGATATCTACTGGAGCGGTAGAAGGATCCCACCATTTTTCCAGCAACTTTGCCAATAGATTTGATACGTGTTCCATTTCAGATCGGGAGTAAAGGTCAAGCCCAGAAATCCCAAATAGTAGCCCTTTACAATTTGATGGTACTGTGCCTTGTTTGGGGTGAACAGTAAAAAAAAAAAAAAAAAAAAAAAAAAAAAAAAAATGTCCATCTGTGGAAGTGAATACTTTGTGGCTGCTTTCCAGCTGACTATAACATAGTCGTCTTCAACTCTAATGTAAATAAGTTCTTGTGGAGTTGTCCTCTTAAATAAATCAAACTCTACCCAAGTACTCCCATTACATCAAGGTGTTGTCTCACAGTCTATCTGACACTCATTTACTCTTATCCTTAAGCGGCCCTTGGGTCTTGATAAGCGGTGACCCCCTAGTTAAAAGAAGACATTTTATACGCAGTAAAAAAAATGCCTCCAGCCTAAGTTTGTTGCTACAGTTGTGCCCCTCTCCAAAATAATTAATTATATTTCAACCAGGACAGCATTGAATTATCAGTATTATATTAATAAAAACTGATACAAAACTAAAAAAAATTGCTACTAAATATTTAAACATTGTCTAAAAATATTCTGGGATTGTTTCTCTTGAAAAGTGGGTTGGTTTAAGAAATAGAAAAGAAAGAAAACTAGTAAAAGAAAAAAGAAAAAGAAACGAAAGATATAAAAAGGCAAAAGATATAAAGTGTGGGAATTATCATTTCCAATGAAGGTCACTTTGACGTATAAAATGTTACCAATGCAAAGACAAAAGAAACAAAAAAAAAATTAAAAGAGAAAAAGACTTGGTGGATCAAAGCAAATAATTTGATCAGGAAAAGAAAAGAAACTTAGAGTACAAAAAAAAAAAAGAAAAAAAGTTCACTAGCTGTCTCTGCTACTAATAGCAATACACATGGCCGTTAAAACGCTTTGGATAATCACAGATTTCAAGGGGTTTCTGCTAAAATAGTTATATTTTAAAAACCAAAGCACTTAAAAAACTTTAAGTCTTCAAAATACCACCGTTTTGTTCAGAAATGAATATACTTTCAAATGAATTAGTAAATAATAACATACATTATATAATTTTAGAGTTTTAAGCAGATAAAGTTATAAAAATGTGAACATCATAAAACAGCATTTTCGGTAAGTTTTTGTAATGACCCTCCCTGATTTGTAAACATTCGTACGGTGTTTCTGTTTAGAATTTTTTTAATGAAATTTGGAAATTAGCCAAAAGAGATGTCATTTTTAATCATTTCGAGTGTCCGAAATTCATTTGACCACTTGTTTTTTTGTTGTGTTAAAAAAAAAAAAAGAGTTCAAAATGGTGAATATTGAAAATTTTGAAAAAAAATTTCTTCGGACACTCACTATTAAATAAAACAATCTTTTTACTATGTTTATTCGTTAAAAAGATGATTGAACAGTGTTTTCTCTAGTGGTACGTAGCAATTTAAAAACATAATATCCGAAAAAATCGTTATGAATTTGAATCAAGACTTCTGTAGTATTAGTGATAGTAGCTGTATCAGCAGCAGCAGCGATAACATGGCGTAAACAAACGTTTGTTTTTGTTGTTTATTTTTATTCCAAATAGATTTTTTTTTTTAATTGAAAATCTGGTTATAAAAAAATTCTTACATGTTAGAGCTATTTTGTTATCAACCATACAAATATTTTTAAAAATTGGGTAGTAGTAAATTTTAAAATATTTTAACAAGCGAAAATGTGAAATGTTTTGGTTCACGTGTACGATTACGAACGGTAACACACTTCTAATTTTCGTCCCTTAAAAATTGTTTTCAGTGAATTATTATCGAATGGAAACTAATCTACCCGATTATTAAAAAAAAAAAATAAATAAAAATAATCAATATTTAAATATTTGTAGGAGGTGATCAGTTAAAAAATAACAACGGTAGGAAAGAACATGAAATGTAATTAAAAATCAAAATAACATTAATTCAAAATTTTTAACAATTTGTCAGCTTTAGCAAAAACTTGTTTCTTTTTTTTATATTTAAATAGAATTTAAATACTTGATATTTTTCCAAGCATCATGTTTTTCTGTTAGAGGGACGTCACTTTTTTAAATAACATTTATTTTTGTCTGTTTGTCATAATTCTTGTAAAGTTTCACAATGGGTATCAAACACCCTCTTAAAAAAAAAAAAAAAAAAAAAAAAAACTCGCTTAATTCTATGTCTAATCCTAGGTATGAATGGCAAGTCTCCTAAAATATTCAGCCTTCACAATAATGCTTAGTACAAATGGCAGAGCACCCCACTAAAAAAACTTCCTCTGTGAGCTCATAAGCGTAAAAAAACAATAAATAAATAAATAAATAAAAACGTTTAAAGAAAAGTGCACATGATTAATCTCCCCCCCCAAAAAAAATAAATAAATTGGTCAACTGTCCTAAAACGCTAGGATCGTCTTGAAATGGTGAATTATTTTACATTTATGTGAAACCAACCCCCACTCTAAATTCTAAAATTGTTTTTGTTTTGTTTCTATAAAGTCTTCAGGATGTTCCCACATAATTTTCCTTAGCCCTATCATTAACCCAAAGTCAGAGTGGCAACCTCCATACCTTCTCATAATTGCACAAAGACCCTCTTAAAATCATGCATAATCGCCTTTTAGAAAACAAACAAACAAAAAATACCCAGGATTTATCTATCATAGGAAAAAGGTGTGTGTGTGTGAGGGGGGGGGATAACTACCCTAAAACGCTCGAATGATTCAAAATGGGAAATCATTTTACATTAAATTCTAAAATCATTTTTGTTTATCTTTTATTAGGTACCGGCAGCCAAAATTTCAAAATCGCCTATGGCTAAATTTGATTCTCTCATATAAAAATACACACAAATACAAGAAAAACAAAACAAAAATCATGAAGATATCTTGTTTAGTCTTCAAGTTATGATCATTTTCATATTTGCAAACGTAGCATGAACATGTTTACATTACGACATGGCAACTTTGAAAGCAACTGACAAAAAAAGTAACCGGTAAAAACGTCACAAAAGATGCTTTCATCACTCTTAGTATTAGAAGACAATAAGAAATAAAAGTATAATCATATCGAATTCAATTTCAGCCTTCATTTTTGAGATGTGAAAAGTGAACATTGCAATATTTATAATCGCAAAATCGCACTGGTGGGCACTTTTTGAAGTACCAGCAAATATAACTGAATTAAAGAAAATTAAATATGAACATGCAATATAATTCTATGCATAGTGGTTATTATGCCTATTTTTTTCAGACAATTCCAGCTGTAAGTTTTTTCATTATAAGTCGATAAAAATACTGATATGTTCAATTTCAATGGCGGAAATAAAGTACCGAATGTTTTAAATATATACAAACTTCAAAATCACAAAAACTATTAAAGATACAGATGTGAAATTTTGCATGCATAATCAATACATATTGTAGAATGTCATACCTAAATTTCAGCTCTGTACACTTTGTAGTTCTAAAATAATAAACTTAAAAAATCGCAATAATTCACTGTTTATCATGGCGAAGTATCGTATATAAGCAAACGTACCTGTTCAATACCAATTTACATTCAATACAAAAGGAAGCTGCATGTTAACAATATAGTTCTCTATACAATTGATATTTCCTTGTGATTCTGTTGAACTCTTCGCTTGGAACTGACCACATTCGTAGATTTGAGGTGGTTACCTCAAATCCCCAATCAAACACATACAGAGAAGAGACTTTCTCTACTTCTTACCTTGCTCATCTAAAGGCATTTATTTTCACCTTACACTTGTCCAGAAATTTCACTTGTCCTTCTTCACTACTTGTGACAGAAATTACTTGACCTAAATAAAAGTCATCGTCATAATATACTGCCACAAACTGTCCTTGTTTGCTAAAGCTGTAGTTTCCAAACTCTGCCTGATCAACTAGAGCACTTTCTTCATCTGTTTCGCTTTGTTTGGCAAGGACATGCCCTTTGTCAGCATACCTTAGAGATGATCGCTCTGATGGCAGATCTTTTGAATCTATAGCTGTGTGAAAGATATGTCTTTCTACAATATCAATTATCTTTCCACAATTCTTGCCAGATACTTCTGCTTGCCCTATCAATTCAATGACACACTTGATGACATCTTTGGTGTACCGGTTGCTATTATATTCCTTCACAGAAACATTTCTTTTCTCGGCCTGATTAAGAAAATCAAATTTCATAACATGGAATTACATGGTTTAATTTTTGGAAAAGTATTTGTTTTTTGTCTAATTTTTTTTTTTTTGCTAATACTACACTGTGACAAGGCAGTTTGGTACACGAGTGCACATTCAACAGCCTTCGTTTATGCTTGTGCGTAGCATAAACGAAGGCTGGGCTATAAAATGGAAAACGGTCCCAGAGTTCAGGAGTTAATACCATGCAAAAGAAATCAAACAAAAAAAATTTTAGCCAATAATCACAAAAAATACCCCCCCCCTCTAAGGTGCCCAGAAAGTGGGTACTCATTTTAAGTTAAATTTAAATCGAAAAGTGATCACCCACTTTTCAAAAAAGTAATTTCTTCATATCATGAAAACTATTTCTTGCGACGGAAACGGTTTTCAGATTCGTTTTTAGCACACCGAAATCTACAAAAAAACACATTTTGTTATATACGGACGTGAGACAGGCCTTAAAGTAAAATAATACCATGTCTTCAACATAAAAGTTGTTTTCATTGTGCTAATTTGTTTTTTCTGTCCAGAATAAAATAAATTAAAACAATGAAAACAATGGTACTTATGAAGTGAGTTATTATTTAGGAAACGTGAGGGCGGGGGGGGGGGGGCGTGTTTTTTTAACTAGTCTGTATTTTCACCTAACAATTTAATAAACGATACAAGAATAAAATATATTAAAACAATAGTATTTATGAAAAACTATTATTTAAAAAAACACTCTTAACTGTGTGTGTCATTTTTTTTTTTTAAAAGAAAAAAAAAAAACAATCATTAAATTAATTTGTTGTGTACCTTTCAAAGTTGCTTTAATTCAAAAAATGTTTAAAATTATTTATTTGTTCGAAAAAAAAAAAAAAAAAAAAAAAAAAAAAAAAAAAGGCGCTCACTCAGTTTAAACCATTATAAATATGTTATTTCATTTTAGGTTTTTAATAAAAAAAAAAAAATGTTCCATGAAAAACTTTCTCGTTCTCATTAATTAAATCGAAACATTTCCAATTAAAAAATTACGGATATATGTTCTCTTTCACTTTTTTTATTTACTTTTTTCATAGTTCTTTCCGGAAGTTTAATTTTTTTGTTATTTATTTCATGCTTCAGCCACAGTTTAATATAATGTTCTCCCCTAAATTTGGACAGCAGGTGCGTGAAATAAAATGGCGTCTCCAATTTCCAATTTTTAACAGGGAAGTGGGTTGTTTAGTTATTTATTTTTTTGTTTTAACTGCAATCGTTCTCCAGTTTAATTTTTTTTTTTTTTATTTCATGCTTCGGCCATAGTCTCCCCTGGATTTGGACAGCAGGTGCGTGGAATAAAATGGCGTCTCCAATTTCGGCAGTAAAGTGTAGAAGCACCGTATTTTCAGCTAACAATTTAAATTATACAAAAAATAAAAAATAAATGTTAAAACAATAAAAGAAAACAATAGTACTTATGAAGCGAACTAACATGTGGAAGAGAGGGTGTTTTTTATTGTTTTTTTTAATTTAGCCTTTGTAACAGCGAACCATCTGAAACTCAAAATGGCTTACACTTCTTTAATTTTTGAAAAAATCCAAAATATCGCTTATTTGTTTACGTTAAAAAGCTGAACACGTGCTAACTAAATGTTGCAAAATACTTCTGAATATTTAAAATATTCAAACGTAATTTTTACAAATTAATGTACAGAAATGGTTTCTTATCGCTTATATTGAAATTGAAGCCGTATAGTTACCTATTTGGTGAAATACCGAAGTCAAACAACTTTCATTTATTGACTCGCACATTGTCACCGTGTTCATGGTTCACGCAATTTTGTCCAAAAGACTCCAGAGGTGTCACTTCTTTCGCCTTGCATATTTTCGCGAATAAAGCGAGGTACAATTTCTTAGCACCATTTTATAGGAAATTGAATAAACTTTAATTTAATATCACGTTTGCCATGGTTATTATGAATAGTTAATTCACTAGAAGCAAATTAAATCAGAAAAAAAATTTTCAAAAGAATTTCGCATATTTTTTTTTTTTGATATTTGTAATTTTTATATGTAAATAAAGATCATTCTTTGCTTAATTTGATGCTATTTATACTTTTTTTATTGGTCGAATGGCAAAAATTTGCAAGAGTTTTAAATAAGAGGTATGATTTTCTACATTTTTAAAAAATTAGCAGCTAGCGTTCCACATCAAAATATTATCCCTTTTGTTGGTGCTATTAAAATAAATCAGTAAAATTGAATTTTTATTCAACAAATACAAAATAAACACCATACGAAAGAGGGAAATTTGCTCTTTCATGTAATATATATTTTATCCAAAAACAAATTCAAACAAATGAAATACAGGCTGGTGAACATAACCTAAAGTTGACCATTTTTTACGAATTCCACTCATTTTTCTGGCTACTGCCGGTACCTACTTTTATTAAAGTTTTTCAAGTTGTTCACATGCAATTGTCTATAAAGGTAGAATCACATATTTTGGAGAGGTGGTAAGATGGGGAGGGGTAACAGAAGGTATTAATCTACAATAATATCAACGAAATATTGCAATATATTCATTCTTAACCAATCCTAGATTTCGATTTCAGTTTTTGGCACATAAAATGCATTACAACTAAACTTTGAGTTCTCTAACTTCTTTTCTTTTAATGAATACATGGCATTTTTAAGCAATCGCAGCATATTTATGCACATTTACTGCAGATTATTTGGAAATCATTCATTTCTGGAGATTTTCAGTAGCATATTCAGATTCCTTGCACAAAAATACACTTATATATGGCAAATTTGATTGCTTAGTCTTGTGTTTTAACAAAGATATAGCATTTTTACGGAAAAGTAGTGCAAAAAAATGTGACAAAACGCATATGGTCTTAAAAAGGGGAAAATATCCAAACACGCAGGGCATAAAAATAGTCATAACTTCCTTGATTTTAATTGGATTTAAAAAATTTAAAAAAGATTCTTTCTTAGCTTATCAAGCTCTTTCTATATATACCAATATTGAAATATTTTAAGCCATTTAAATTTTTCATTTGTATTGCTACTACTAAGATTTTGCTCTCAGCTACAAAGAAAGTTCTTTGTATGATAACAATTACGAAAGAAAGAAAGCCAGGTTGGGAAAGCTTTTTTATTACTCACTGCTGTGATGTAAGATTTCAACCAACAGTTTTTTTTTAAAAAGGTTGTAATACTTTTAGCAAAGTCAAAAAGAGTTTGTTCCCTTTGTTTGCAATTTAAGTTTACATTTTGTAATGTCTTTTTTAAATAAAAGTCTTCGAGAAGATTAGTTGAAATATCTGCAAACAAAGATAACTTATTATCTGAAATAATGTTATGACAAGGTTCTTTCATAGAGAGAAATTTATTTTCTTTTTCTTGAAAAAAAAAAAAAATAACCTGTAAAAAATACAGTTCTTCGTATTTTAACGTTCTCTGAAGAGGCTAGAAATCTGATAAAAAAAAAAACAAGAAAACTTTCTCATTCCTTTTTAGAGTCTGGTCAGAATAGAAATATTTTCTTTTGAGGTAGAAAAACTGCAGCTTAAGATGTGTACATTTTCTACAGGCCCGAGAAGAAAGTATCTAGTGATAGACACTTTTTACTTCAATCTTTTCTAGTGAGAATATTTTGCACATGTGTCTTCTCTCTTCCAAGCTGGTAGTTTTCTGACATATTTAACTGCTAAAACCTCCACAGATTTACTTAAAGTATATTTTTCTCAGAAAGATATAGATTCATCAGGCAATTTAGACGCAATCACTTCAACATTATATACTTCAGCAGGTAACTTAGAGTTTGCTTCAACATTTTAACATCCTGTTTAGACAGAGAGGAGATAGCATGTCAACACATTTAGAATGTCCATTCTGAACTGCCAACTTTGGCTTGAATTTTATTACAAAATGAGGGAATGCACAAATCAATCAACAAGCACAATTTAGTCATATGGCCAATAATAGCAGCAGTGCAGCAAACTCAAGAGAAAGGGAGAAGAGGAAAAAAAGAAAGAGGAGAAACAAGAGGAAGAAGACATATACCCAAAATAAGTTCAACCAAGACAAAAGATATGAAAGGAAAAAAGATAAAGAAAAAGATGAAATAAGAAATAAAGGAAAAAAAGGAAACAAATATTTCAAAATGATAATTTTACCTGCGTGCGTGGAAAAAGATTTTGTCTATTTTCTGACAATTGCGGCATCTTATTCGGTAAACCAAGCGATTTCAGGGATGAAACTGGATTCAATGTTCGGATGCTCATGAGATTAGAGGTTGACGGCATTGGGTTCTTAGTCTCCAGAACCGACTGATAGGGAAAGAAAAGACAAGAAAAATAAATTTTAAAACTTAAACAAAAACAACATATCAACTAGTAAGATGAATTCACTTCTACACTATTTCTTTTTTGTTCTGAAAATGAACAGTATATAATTGCATTTCAAAATGAACAGTATATAATTGCATTTCAAAATGAACAGTATATAATTGCATTTCAAAATGAACAGTATATAATTGCATTTCAAAATGAACAGTATATAATTGCATTTCAAAATGAACAGTATATAATTGCATTTCAAAATGAACAGTATATAATTGCATTTCAAAATGAACAGTATATAATTGCATTTCAAAATGAACAGTATATAATTGCATTTCAAAATGAACAGTATATAATTGCATTTCAAAATGAACAGTATATAATTGCATTTCAAAATGAACAGTTATATAATTGCATTTCAAAATGAACAGTATATAATTGCATTTCAAAATGAACAGTATATAATTGCATTTCAAAATGAACAGTATATAATTGCATTTCAAAATGAACAGTATATAATTGCATTTCAAAATGAACAGTATATAATTGCATTTCAAAATGAACAGTATATAATTGCATTTCAAAATGAACAGTTATATAATTGCATTTCAAAATGAACAGTATATAATTGCATTTCAAAATGAACAGTATATAATTGCATTTCAAAATGAACAGTATATAATTGCATTTCAAAATGAACAGTATATAATTGCATTTCAAAATGAACAGTATATAATTGCATTTCAAAATGAACAGTATATAATTGCATTTCAAAATGAACAGTATATAATTGCATTTCAAAATGAACAGTATATAATTGCATTTCAAAATGAACAGTATATAATTGCATTTCAAAATGAACAGTATATAATTGCATTTCAAAATGAACAGTATATAATTGCATTTCAAAATGAACAGTATATAATTGCATTTCAAAATGAACAGTATATAATTGCATTTCAAAATGAATACAGAAAGTAAAAACATGCATGGAAATAGAACAAAATAAGACATTATGGCAGTTACATCAGCCAGTTCTTGCTGAAAATTAAAAAGGATTAGAACTAAGCATATAGAGAAAAATTGTCTATAGTATTTACTGAAATATGATTTTTTTTTTAAATAAATATTTAGAGAAGGGGGAGGACACATCAAATAAATCTGTACAAGAAATCAATTACTTACCGAGAGAAATTGTTGTGGCAATACGTCTTTGGCACTGAAAAATAAATATTTTAAAATTAAACAAGGATCAGTGGCATACTGGCTAATGGCATTTATCAAATCAGTGGTAAGTGACAGTCTTTTGGGAGAAATTCAATCATTACTATATATGAGAATAAATAAATACAATTAAAAATTTACTGGTCATCGCTGACAGGATGAGTACACTCTAAACCGATTGGTCAAATAAAAGGTTCAGTTCAAAATCGTTTATGGGTTTCAAAATTCGGCATAAAGTATCCCAAGTTTGAAAAGATGCTCCTGATATAGATCAATAGTTATGCGAGTTGAAACGCAAAAATCACAGCAAAGGCAAGGAAACTTCATAAAAATGTCATAAAATACTTTTTGCGCTCTTTATAACCTCATCCAACCGAAGAGTAATAAAGGTTTATTGGGGGTTTTTTTTCAGCCACCTCATAACTCTCACTGTCCCTATTTTGTCTGTTAGTTCTCATGTTCCATGAGCGATGTTTCTGACAAAGGGGAAAGAATTGCTATTTTCTAGGTTGGAATCTGTCTAACATTCATTATTGGTTAGTTTTGGACCATGAAGTGTTTCTGTTTTTAGCTCTGTGGCTTCATGCTTTGCCTGAAACGATTTTGAAAAATAAAATAAAGTAACGAGAACCATTATTTACACATATGTTGCACTCTTTGACCTGCTTCAAGTGCCTTTTGCCATAATTTTAACGTTCAGAGAATTTCAAAACGAACCTTATATGCGGTATACTAAACCAAAATCTTCCTCCCATTACATTTAATGCAAAACAAACAAAAAAAAATACTAAATTTATTTTGGGAGCAAAATTAGGCACTAAATTATGGCTGTTCTTCAAAGTTTCGGAGAAATTAGATAATTTGCTGTCTTGGCTACTAGGATTCCAGAAAAAATTGTCTTTTGATTTAGCAGGGGGGTGCCCAACCATGGCGGGTCATAAAATATGCTTAAATATATTTTAATTCATGCAGATTTTGCATTTATTATTACAGAGCCAATTCCCCAGGGATTGCTTCAGCTATCAAACACTTCAGCCCATATATAATTCAATCAGAACATGCTACTGAAGTGCTCACAGATAGTCGCCCCTGCTTACAAGCGTATGAGAAACTCCAACACTGTGCATTCTCCGCAAACTCTGGTCACAACATTCCTAAGTGTTGTCTCTCGATATTCTGTTAAATTATCCCATGTACTAGGGAAAAATAATATATCAGATTACGCTAGACACAATTATCCATTGTGAAGAAAAATGTAAAATTTGTAAATTTATCAATGCCCTGGAGGCATCAGTAGTTAGAGAAATCACTGTAAAAGACTTATTAGCGGGTCATTGTCCCATCTCATACATGAATTGTAACACATGGATCCAGGCTCAGCGGATGGGTTAATCATGGGTTACACAGGAAGAAGCCTTGCACTCTGCTAGACAGAAAATCGTCATTTCTGAAAGAGTATTAGACAAACTTTTAGTCGCACTACACTTACAACTTCACCATGCCAGTAAACACTAGTCAAAGCAGATCTTTAATATGGGATTTTATGTGCTGGATACAGATAAGGCCATCAGTCATACCATAGATAGTTGCTACACTTGCATGTCACTAAAGCATATACCAAGCCAATTCAAGAAACACTCATCAACAAAACCACCAGATAAAATTTGGAGCTGGTACGCTAGTGATGTTGTACAACGTGAAGGACAACTAGTATTATTGGTTCGGCAAAATATTTCTGCCTTAACACATGCAACATTATTATTAAATATCAGAAAGCAGTCAATTTCTAACTGATAGTTCGGGTGACGAAGTAAAGATCAGGGTTGATCGCGCTCCGGGATTTCAAGCCCTACTCACTGATGGTTTACTGGAATCATTCCATAATCAAATAAAGATTGGAGAGATAAAGAACTGTAACAAAAATCCAATTAGGGAGTGCTCAGTATCAGAATTTCATACAGAATTGTGCAAATTAAACCATCTGAAGGCAAGATAACAGATACTGAGTTGCACATAATATCTAATATGAACAGCAGAGCGAGAGAAAATGGCTACTCTTCCCTAGAAGTTTGGACAATGAGGAACCAAGTCACTGGAGAGAAACTACCAATGACAGTATAGACTGTATAAACCCAATGGAAGAAGCCCCCTCCCCCCCGGGAATAGTTCCTGATGAAATTATTGATCTGCGTTGGTCTTCACGGATCCAAAGATTTCTAAGATTCTTAGAAAAGAACGATGTGATGTATAGTGACCCTGATTAAGGAATTCTATTTCTCGTAGAGCAAATTAGTCATATTGAATAAAAGTCTCAAACAATGAAAATAAATTCAAAATGTCAGAAAATCATACCCATACAACATGGAGGGGAAAGAAATAGTTACAAAGGGACTCCACTGCTTAGTGACCACCCGGTGCAAAAATATGTTATCCGGTCGAGATGCTCTTCAGTTACAGTGAACTACGTTTATAATACCGCCAGTTCAATATTCGCCCTTCTTGTGTCATCACCCCCGATACCTACCAACGCGACACTGTTTACTCAAGTCATCGAACCATTCGACAGCTTGTCTCTGATGGGAGATCGTTTCCACATAGATTACTATTGTCATTCTGCTTTCCCTAAAAAAACACCTTAACACCACATACAAACGCAAGGACCTAATACCGCCTGCAAAATATAGACAGCTAGCACAGCATTATAGCAAGTTACCACATCTATACGATTCTACTTTTTTTGGGCAATTACGTGTGAACATCTGAAAAACTTGATAGAAAGAAAAAAAAAATAATTTAGAGTAGGATTTCAGTTTTGCTTATAAATTTAACGTAAAATGTTACCCCTGTCCGGGCCATTCCAGCGTTTTAAGACAGTTACGAATGAAGGGGGGTATTCCCCCCCCCCCATTAAAAAAAAAACTTTCGCCTTAAATAAATTTGTAAAAAAGAAAATCCATTCTATGTTTATACTTTTAGCTCCAACAGTAGGGAACGCGTCTGGAGCGCTAAATGTTTTGGTTTCGATTCTAGTACCCAAGTTATTTTGTTTTTTAACTTTAGAAATCAGTATTATGTATGTATATATATTCAATAGAGAATTGGGTAAATTTTTACTTCCTTTAAAATGACGACCTTTGTAGGTTTTCGAGTATGCTGAAAACGAATATAGCATTTAAATGTTCAAGATATTAAGCAATGTAATTCCTTATGTTAAAAAGTGGTGGACAAAACTATGTGCGCGCTTGTGCGTTCAACAATGGCCACCACTTTTCACATAAGAAATTAGATTGCTTAATATCCGGAAAACTACTGCGGAAGTTTAAATGCGATATTCATTTTCAGCATACTCAAAAACCTACAAAGATCGTCATTTTAAAAGGAAAATGTTAAGGTGGAAACCAAGTAAAAATTTACCCAGAATTAGTTCCGTAAATACGAAATCTGCATGAATTAAAATGTATTAAGCGTATTTTACGACCGGTTTGGTCAGGCGCCTCGCCACCCCACGCTTTGCTAGTCTACAATAATACTAAAAAATAAATAAATTGTTGAAAAAAAAAAAAAAAAAATCTAAAAATAAGTTGAGATAAGTTATCTCCCATAATACAGTTTGTCACCCTAAAGTAAAAAATGAATCGAAGACGAAGCATACACATATTTAAATATGCTTAATTGAAGTTGACGGAATTAGTAGGAGTTACAGACCTGCATTTTCGTGAATTTTCTTTTTTTCTTGGTCGGTGAAGAAATTTGCAATTTCGTATGGAGTAAGGGTTGCTATTATTTTTTCCCTTCTCTTCAAACACTCTGTTTCGCATTTGGTTTCGAAATTTGGCGTATTCAACCTCGGCTTCTTCTGGTTCATGATTGTGAAAAATCCGAGGTACGGGGTTCTTGGAGTCGAGCGAGGTGCTCACACTAGCACGACAATTCAGACTAGCCCTCTTTGAGCACTTCCACCAGATCTTATCACTTCGAACGGCCGTCTTTGTGTACATGTAACCCGCATGACAAAGTTTCGCTCCCCTTTTGTTACTTTCGATAACTTCCTCCATTTGCTTGTTTCTTTTAACAGAGAAAAAATTGACTAAAATATATTTTTTTAATTTTACTTTCGACTTAATTATTTTGCTTCAGTCGTCACGAAACCGGTCTTGCTTAATTTTTTGTTTTAAAACATTTTATGTTTTGCTTTTTTTTACTTTCCCATACGTGTAAAAAAGAAACAATAAGAAAAAAAAAGATTCCGTTAATAAGCTCTTGTGACGTTTAAAAAAAGAAGAAAAAAACGCAACAGTCGCCGAAACGAAACATTAAAAACGAAACGAAACGCTTTGTCTTAGGCGCTCTGACAAGAGAATGTCGACGCGTACGATCAATACTTTTTTTTAATCGTTCAGATTACCCCCATCTCCTCTAATCTCCTTAGAGGGCAGGATGAAATTCTTATAAACTACTAACAAATAATTTTATCTGTATTTATTTAAGAGTTGGAGTAGTGGGAGGCAGGTAAATAATAGACGAAACGAAACACTTTAAAACCCGAAACGAAACACCGAAGAGTTTGATACTACTACTTCTTATTCCCTCACCAAATAAACATTTTGCTTTTATTTCGTAAAAGAAAACGGAAAGAAAAAAATAAGCTCGCTCTTTAAAATGACGAATAGGTTTTCGGATATGCTGAAAACGAATATCACATTTAAATTTTGCGCAAACAAGTAGTTTTCTGGATAAGAGGTTTTTTCAATTTCACATTTAATGTCAGTGGCGTTCGCTATTCTTAACATAGGGAGGAGGGTTGGTTTTGTAAGGCGTACAATCTTTTCATAACACGACTATTAATCACTAGACATTTAATCTCGTATTTTTTCATCATATCGACACTTAATCACTTGGGAATTTCCGAAAGCGCTCACAACATTATATTTGTATATTTTTTAGAATCCTTTAAGATGATTCTTCATAATCTGTATATCCATTTTTTTTGCGAACTAGTGTCCTCATCTTCATAATTGTTTATACAAAAATACCAAACATTAAATGTAATGAAACAAAATGATTATTTTACAAACGAAAAAAAGTACAAACAATAAATAAGGAATTAATTTTATTTTATATTTTTCTTCAATGGGCCGGCGTAGACGAGTGCTACCCTACAAGCGAAATACGCATCGGCTCCGATGTTGAACGTTGTTCGATTGAGGGAGAAATCATTATTTTTACATGGAAAGAATTTTTCCGTGTGTGTGTGTGTTTTTTTTTTTTTGGGGATGGATATTTTTTTTTTTTTTTTTTTTGCCGGAGTTTATGCAATTATTAACAGTAGTGGTGGAGTATTATTTCCAAGTTTAATTAAAGTTTTTAGTTTTACGATACCTGCGATATTTTTTTTTTGCCGGATTTAAGAAACAAACAAAATGAAAACAAAACAAAAATTTAGTGCTTATGCATATTTTAAAACAATCAGAAAATCTTCGAACATTAGGGGATGCACTTAAGCCATTAAAAAAAATAAATAACGGTAACATAAGTGCATAAGCACGAAACTTTTGTTTTCATTTTGTTCGTTTATTAAATCCGCCCCCCCCCCCAGTAAAGTTTTTTTTTCACCAATTTTCCTGTTAATAATTACATAAACTCCGGCAAAAAAATATCCATCCAATAAAAAAAAAAAAAAAAAAAAAATTGGTTTCTAGTGATTTTTTTTTTTATCAATTCTAATAAGGGTAAATTTGGTACTCCGATCCGTGCTGAAATTAAAATTAAATTTATTAAAAAAGCCATTCTTAACATGGGGAGGAGAAGGTGTTTCGTACCTATTCTGTACTTTAACCTTACAAAATTTCAATTAAACTTGGAAATACGATTTAAAAAATAGCGCGGATCAGTAAGTGCATTAGCACCGTAAATTTTTACGATGTGCCACTGCCCAACTGCATTATAAACACCCAAACCTCCCCATGTTAAGAACGGCTTTCGGAATACCCCCCCCCCCAAAACCTCGGAAGTCGTTCTTAACATAAGGAGGTTGTTTATTCCGAACGCCGTTCTTAACATGAGATGGTTGGGGGGGGTGTTTATACTACGCTAGGGCAGGTCGTAAAAAAATACCAACAACTTTAATCGTGTGAGTAGGTGAACATTTTGCGCCATCTTGTTTTAAACCAAAACGGAAAATTACCTCCCTTTTGAATTCTCTTGTGTTTTACGATCGTTTTCATCGAATTCGATGTTTTATTTTCTTTAATAAATAATTTTCTACCTTATCGATTTTCGTAATTTTTTTAGTATAATCATCTTAAAAATACGAGGAATACGTAGATATAATTGTTTGCATGTAAAACTTAATATTACGATTTCCGAAATTTCGTTCTAATAGTGTAGCAACGCCTTTTTTGTTTTGTTTTTTTAATTTGTTTAAAAGATATTACTAACCGATCACTGCCTGAATCAGAGTCAAAAAGTATGAGATCCTGAAATTGGTCTGGAAAGGTAAATGACCTATCTGTTGGAAGGGGAGGTAGATTTGCACCCAAATAACTTAGCCTCTGACGCTTCCTACTTAAGGTCCGTTTAAGCGTTTGTTTGCTCGGCAATGCCATTACTACATCTGGTTGAAGCTGGTTGGCAACTGAGGCAATGACTGCACTTGGAGTAGCCGATATGTCATCCATTTTATCTTTCATTTCAACAACGGCTTGGCGCGCCAAAATATTTTCTTTATTACTAAAATGATTGTGCTCAGGGTCACAGTTGCTTACAATCTCATCATTTTTGGTCGTTAACCTTGCTGTACATTTGGCACTCTGATAAAGCTTGCAACGCCACTGAATATTCCCATTTTCATATTTTCGATGTTTAACGAATTCATATTGTTTATGAATTACCGACGGTTTTCCTTTTGACGTAACTCCAAAAGTAACTTTGTTTCCACTCATGTTTAAAAATAACGCTGCTTGTAGATACAGAATTTAGAAATGGCGTTAAGCACCAACAGTCACACTTCTTTTGTACGCACGTGCTTAGATGTTCGCGTGATTATGTGTGTGCGTGGTAGACATGTTCAAACAAGGACGATAACTAGCACTTATTATAATGCAGCTTATGCCTGCTAATAATTTTTTTTTTTTTCATCATCATTATCAACAACAACATTTACTCCTATGTTTGTTTAAAAATAAAATAGTTATTGAAAAAGATTTTTTTGATAATATTTTTTTTTTTTAAGTTCGGTATTGTGTTAACATTAAGTAATAAAAAAAAAAAAAAAATAAAAAAATGAAACTATTTGCAGAAGTTTGTTTCCATTTTTAAATGAAAAATAAATTAATTAAAATAAATGTTATGATTACTGTTTATTTGTCCAAAAGTTTTTTAAAAAGTGGCTTATATTTACTTTAAGCGAACAGATTAAGGAGAATTGCTTCCCAACACTTTGAAAAACCTCATCAGTATGCCCTGTATTTAAGAATTCAGGTGACAGGTCATCTCCCTCTCAGTACAGACCAATAAGTCTCCTGTGTCATGAGTAAGTTGCTGGAATCCATATTAAATAAAAAAGTAGTCAACCACCTCTGAAGAAATAACCTTCTTAGTGACATGCAATATGGTTTCCGTTCTGCTAGATCTACAGCAGATGTGCTAACGGTTATATCACATAGGATTAGTGAATCTGTAGCGAGCTGCTACTACTACGAGACTAGGCTGTATTCTCACCTTAGTTCTCTCTTTCTCCCTACTCTTTTCTCTTTTCCTTCCTTTCTTCTTATACGTCATCAGAGGTTCCAGCCAATGAAAAGCGAGAACGGTTTACGTGGGACATTCAAGTGAAGGAAACGTCCTTACTTCTACGGCGACTAGAGACAGAACACACGCCTCACTCCTCAGCTCCCGTTAGGTAGCCAAGAGGAGCATTGAACATTAATACAGACTTTACAAAATGCACTGTCTTTCTTTGTAACCCAAGTTTCGGGAAAACACACATATATATTGGATATATAAAACCTCATGAATTCATAACAAAGTCGCGTTACACGTCCTCATTTTTATAAGAAGACAATGTCTCCTTTTACCAGTATTTCTTTCTATTTCAGCGCTCCAGTTCTCCCTGTTATCGAAGGCGCCTCGAAGTGGGAGCCTACCGAAATGGTGACCTCTAATTAGTACCCCTGTTAATGTATGGTAATAATACCATAAATCTCTTGACAAAGGCTTCCTTTCTAGGGCAATTTAACAGCTAAATCTGACCCCCAAGATCGCCATGGGCATGGAATATGTGCCTACATTAAGGATGGCTCCCCGTGTGGCAGGGATATCTCTAGAGAAGATCCTAATTTACCCTATATGTGCTTCAGAGTTGCACTTGCTAACACCACTGCATTTATATTTGCCCTCTATAGGCCCCACAACAGCGGAGTTACTATCTTTAAGAGCATATCTGAGAAAATAGACCACATACTGTCTTCACATCCCTCGGCTAACATCCACATATGTGGTGACTTCAACGTCCATAACGTGGAATGGCTGACCCATTCAAATAAGACAGACGATGAGGGGAGGTTTTGTCATGATTTTGCCATTGCTTATGATCTCACTCAGATTGTTCGCGAACCCACCCGTGTGCCCGATACACCCGGTCAATATGCAAGCCTCTTCGACCTTTTTCTCTCAACTTCCCCTGAGCTATGTTCATATTCCGTTCATTCTCCTCTAGGATCCTCCGACCACTCCGTCGTATCAGTTAAGATAAAAACGAAATGTAAGAAGCCCCCAGACGTACCCCTCCACCGTACTGTATACCGATACTCTATGGCCGACTGGGATAGCTTCCGTACATTCATATCTGATTTACCTCTGCACTCCATGTTTAAAAAGGATGTGTCCTCTATAGTATCAGATCTGACCGAATGGTTAATTGCAGGCATAGACCAGTTCATACCATCTAAAAAATTCCAACAAAAACCTAACAGCCAGCCATGGTTCTCCCCAGAATGTGCTGCTACTATCGCGCACAGAAATCACTTTTTCCATAGCTACCAACGTAATAGATGCACTGAGACTAAAGCTGCTTTTAGGTCTGCCAGCAACCACTGTAAAAGAGTAATAAAAAATGCAAGAGAGCTATATGCCCAGTCTGTTAAATCCAAGGTAGCTGATCAGCGGCTTGGATCCCACCAGTTTTGGCAAATAACAAATAGGATCCTGAACAGAAGTGTGCGCTCTATCCCAACCATTATCAATGAACCAGAGGTCATCTCGTCAGCGTTAGACAAGGCCAAACTATTTGCAAAGAACTTTGCAGCTAATTCTACCCTATGCGACGAAGGCCATCAACTCCCCATATTTCCTCCTATAACACAGAACAAGCTAGGTAACATACAAATATCCGTGCATGAGGTCACCAAGCTAATAAAGAACCTAGATTCCAGTAAAGCAACTGGCCCTGATGGCATCCCAATTATAGTGTTAAAAAAGCTTCAACCAGAACTTGCTCCCATACTTACGAAACTATTTAAGCGCTGCCTTAAGGAGAAGTGCTTTCCGACTCCCTGGAAGACCTCATCAGTTTGCCCTGTATTTAAGAATTCAGGTGATAAGTCATCTCCCTCTCAATACAGACCAATAAGTCTCCTGTGTGTTATGAGTAAGTTGCTGGAATCCATATTAAATAGAGAAATAGTCAACCACCTCAGCAGCAATAACCTTCTTAGTGACACACAATATGGTTTCCGCTCTGCAAGATCTACCGCAGATGTGCTGACGGTTATATCCCACAGGATTAGTGAATCTCTTGACAAAGGCTTCCTTTCTAGGGCAATTGCTCTCGACATATCAAAGGCCTTCGACAAGGTATGGCATAAAGGCCTACTTCACAAGATTTCCAGCTACGGTATAACTGGAAATGTTTTCTCAATCATTAAATCATTTCTCTCCGATAGGCTCATAAGAGTAGTGGTAGATGGACAAAAATCGGAGGCCTGCAATATAAATGCTGGAGTCCCTCAGGGGTCAATCCTGGGCCCAACTCTCTTCCTGATCTACATCAATGACCTCCCTAAACACATACTTAAATCATTCGCTGACATCTATGCTGATGACACGACCATCTACGGCAACACATCAAAGGCTGTAAATGACAAAGTTCTCTCTGATTCTCTCTCCTCTGATCTCGAGCGCGTGGTTCAGTGGGGGAAGATGTGGCTGGTTACCTTTAATGCATCCAAAACCAAACTCCTATCCTTACATCATCAACGCTCTGATCCCCAGCTGGCATCAATTGTGATGGATGGCTCTCGTCTGGGTGAGGCCCCGTGTTTTGACAAGCTTCTGGGTTTGACCTTTACTCCTGATCTGAAATGGAACACGTACATCAAGTCTGTTGCCAAGGTCGCTGGAAAGATGGTGGGATCCTTCTACCGCTCCAGAAGATATCTCACTACTGATGCAATTCTCTATCTATATAAAAGCCAAGTACATCCAAGGATGGAATACTGTTGCCATATCTGGGCAGGAGCTGCTAAAAACAGCCTATCCTGCCTTGACAGAGTACAAAATAGACTTCGTGGCTTAGTGGGGGATGCCCTTTTCTCTACTCTGCAACCTCTCTCCCACAGAAGAGACGTTGCGAGCCTGTCCTTGTTTTATCGTTATTTCCATGGCAGATGCTCGTCTGAACTCCAATCTCTGGTCCCCCCTCGCTAATCTTTCACGAAAAACACCCGTCTAGCTGAATCCACTGTGAAAAATTTCCCCCACTATATCTGTGCCTAAATCAAAACGCAGATTCCATGAACAAAGCTTCTTTCTTAGAACTGCACGCCTGTGGAACTCTGTTCCGTCTGCCTGCTTCCCTCCGGACTACAACTTGGATGTCTTCAAGTCCAATGTTAACAAATTCCTAATGAACCGCCCCCTTAAGTAAACATTTCAGCAAATCTCCTCACTAACGTAATGTACTTGCAATAACTCTTATCCCTGAGTGGCTTCCGGGCCTTGATAAGTGGTGATCACTGTAAAAAAAAAAAAAAAAAAAAAAATTGCTCTTGGCATATCAAAGGCCTTTGATAAGGTATGGCATAAAGGCCTACTTCACAAGATTTCCAGCTACACTATAACTGGAAATGTTTTCTCAATTATGAAATCATTTCTCTCTGATAGGCTCATAAGAGTAGTGGTTGATGGGAAGAAATCAGAAGCCCATAGTATTAATGCTGGTGTCCTCCAAGGGTCCATCCTGGGCCCAACTCTCTTCCTGATCTACATCAATGACCTCCCTAAACACATACTTAAATCATTCGTTGACATCTATGCTGATGACACGACCATCAAAGGTCATAAATGTCAAAGTTCTGATTCTCTCTCCTCTGATCTTGAGCGCGTGGTACAGTGGGGGAAGAGGTGGCCGGTTACTTTTAATGCATCTAAAACCAAGCTTCTATCTTTATATCATCAACGCTCTGATCCCCATTTGGCATCAATTGAAATGGATGGCTCTCGTCTTGGGAAGGCTTCATGTTTTGACAAGGTTCTGAGATTGACGTTTACTCCTGATCTTAAATGGAACACGTACATCAAATCTGTTGCCAAGGTCGCTGGAAAAATAGCGGGATCCTTCTACCACTCCAGAAGATATCTCACTGCTGATGCAATTCTCTATATAAAAGCTAAGTACGTCCAAGGATGGAGTACTGCTGCCATATCTGGGCAGGAGCTTCAAAAAATAGCCTATCCTGCCTTAACAGAGTACAAAATAGACTTCATAGCCTAGTGGGAGGATGCCCTTTTCTCTTCCCTGCAGCCTCTCTCCTACAGAAGGGGCGTTGCGAGCCTGTCGTCATTTTATCGTTATTTCCATGGGAAGTGCTTGTCTGAGCTCCAATCTCTGGTCCTCCTTTGCCAATCTTTCACGAAAAACACCCATCTAGCTGAAACCACTGTCAGTAATTTTCCCCACTCTTTATCTGTGCCTAAATCAAAACGTAGATTCCATGAACAAAGCTTTCTTAGAAGTGCGTGCCTGTGGAACTCTCTTCTGTTTGCCTGTTTCCGACCTGACTACAACTTGGATGTCTTCAAGTTCAACATAAACAAGTTCCTGATAAACCGCCCCCTTAAGTAAGACACTTTATCAGATCTCCATTACTAGCGATTACTACAATATTATCCCATTGATTACTGTACACACAATAACCCTTATCCCCGAGTGGCCTCTGGGCCTTGATAAGTGGTGACTTCCTTGTAAAAAAAAAAAAAAAAAAAAAAAAAGATAGCCTCTCCTCTAACCCTTGCATGATTAGTGGAGGGATGAGGGGCAGTTTCACCCTATTGATTTTAATCTCTCATAAAAATAACTCCAAAATTGGCAAAACGGCTAAAATTTAACGTAATAAAAACATAATCGCATAAATAACATTACACAAATTTTTGTTTTTTCCTTGAGGGATTAATTGTCTTGGTGTCGAGTGATTAAGTGTCCATGCGATGAAAAAAAAACGTGATTAAATGTCTAGTGATTATATGCCCATGATTTATAGTCGGGTGGTTAAATGTCAGGTGATGAAATGTCGGGAAACGGTTTTATAACACGCATGTGCATTAATACTTTTCAGTTGGGAAAAAACGTGGCCACCAGTAAAAAAAAATAAAAAATAAATAACATGGCCACCATAATGAATTAAATTGGATAATAAAAGGTCTTAATATCTAGATAACTGTCTGTGCAAAATTTAAACGTGATGTTCATTTTCAGCATACCTTAAAAAGGTTAGTGTTTAAGTGCAAAGAAAGTTTTAAAAAATACCGAAAATTTGAAGAAAAATAATACACAGGCGATATTTTAAATATTATGACATGGTGAACATTTTGCAATTAAAATCAATTTAGTATCATGTAGTAATAGGAAAACAAAAACATGTTTTAATAGGTTTTTTCATCTTGAGCGATACTAAAAAAAAAAAAAAATAAATAATCATGGCTCCATAAGCAATGCAAAAAATTTCCATTTTTGTAAGTGTTATAATTTTCTTATAACTTTCTTATTAAAGTGACTTTTTCTTTATTTGCATATCTCCCTTTACGTGATCTTGCCATTTGCTTTTTTCAATACTTTTTTTTATATTTTACTAAAATGTTTTCCTGGCCACTTGCCATATTTGCTGCAAAATTCACTTGAATAAAGCCTTGGAAAAAGGTCTTTCTGCTTTTGTCTTCATTACAGTAAGAATTTCAATTAGGTTAGTATATTTATTCATTTTAAACGCTTTTGGGTTTGTTTTTTTTCAGATTTCATGTATAATACTAAATAGATTATAACTCAGATGCTCAATAAAAAAAACAAAAAAAAAACACCTGCATACATAAAATTAGCACAAGAGAATAAATAGTGAAAAAAATTGAAATAGAAAAAATTTAAACAATTTCAGTACATTAAAAGTATAAAGGTAAGTATATAACTGAAAACGAAATCCTTACATGATTCTTCTTAAAAAGAGTCTACCAAAAGAAACACGAATTCTGTAATGGTGAAAAATTTGAATATATTCCAAATTTTGACAAAAATAACGGAGATCCTCATTGTACTTATCTATATAATTATAAAACTCAAATGATCTTGCTTGCTTGCTTTGGTGTTTAAACTGTCCTTCCGGTTCTAGTTTAAGAGTTTGGTTTAGGATCTCTGATTTTGCGCAAACACTTGATACATAATAGACGATGTAGGCGGGATTTATTAATTAACAACAAATAACGATAAGACAAAAAAGGCACTTTTGCATTTAACGACCAGTGCTGAAATAATGTTATCATTTAGAAACCTATTATTTAACTGCAAAACACCTTTTTCAAAAATCATAAATACTTTTTTTTTTAAATAATGACGGGAGATGGAAGTGAAAAGTCACAAATAAATAAATAAATAAAGAATATTATTAATAATAATAATAATAATAATAATAATGATGATGATGGGGGGGAGATGAAGGAACCAACGTCAAATCGGAGTTGTAAATCTGTTCTGAAAATGAGGGACAGATTTACTAGAATGTTGTATGTGAAACTGAACCCCCTTCCAAATCTTTAGATAAGTATAGTTTACCTCCTAAAAAGAAATCAACATGTACTTTTTTTAGTTAATACATTTCAACGGCATTTAAAGATAAAATAAAAGGAATTTTTTTGTTTTTAAATAATTAAAAATAACATTTTAGCACAAGGGATCACTTTCCTATATAAATTCAACGTAAAATTAGACATCACTTCTTGGCAACATAGCGAGACATGCAACCGTTAGCATTTTTTCAAGTTTGATGGTGGGGGAGGGGGGAGGCAGAAAGAGGGTATGGGGTGGGGTAAGGTGGGGGTCTCAAGTTCCAAACATTTTTAAAAAACGTAGAAACCCTTCAAAATGTGTGTATGGGGGAGGGGGGGGGGGAGGATTTCATTTTTTTTTTTTTAAGATTTGCTTTGAAAAGGTCTCAGTTAAATATTACTTAATCAGTTAATTATTATTTCCTAATATTTTTAAGGCTGTTAAAAAAAAAAAAAAAAACACTAGGGTAGACCTGTACACAATGCACACTACCTGCTTGTATTTATTTTCCTTTTTTTTTTTTTTTTTTTAACGAATTACACATTTAATCTTCTAAGGGCAATGATGTTAAAACTTTTATTATCCAATGTATTCCATACTGTTTTAACTGGTCGCCATTTTTTTTTTTGTGTGCGCATGTATTCAATTTTTTGCGTGCACACAAAATTGCATATTGTTTTTACTGGTCGCCACATTTGTTTTTGCATGCTTATACATTAATTCTGTATCCTCATTATTCCATAGCCAGCTATAACATATACTGACCCAACAGGTCATGAGTAGTCTAGTATTTTCTAAATTTTCACCGTTACGGAATCACCAATGCTTTTAGCCGACTCTTTTTAAAAAGAATCATTTAATGATTTCAATTTCATTTTGATACAGCCATAATGACAATGCGGATATCTGTTATTTTCAAAATTTCACCAGCAATAGGCAAATAGGCTCCACTGCTTTGTGGGTGCCTTGGGAAAGGCAAAGAAGAAGGGAGTAAACCCCCAACAAAAAAATCCGGTTTGTAGTCCCAATAGGCAGATGATAAAGTATTGCAATATCTTTTTGGCAACTCCTGCAGATGCGCTGGCTCCGACTGGCTTACTTTTTTATTGGACTTTGTCTGCAACACTGAGAGGTGGACTCTGGTAACTGGGCAAACCTAACTATCACCCGTCCAGGCTGCATCCAGAGATGGCACGAGTGAATATATCGGAAATATAGCAAAGTTTTGATTCAGCGAACATTCTAAAAAGAACTTTTACAGTCATAAAAAAATTGATTACCAAGACACGATTTTCAGACACTAAAAATGATTTTGTTGCTACTTGTTAATTTGTGTAAATAAACAATGTTTATTTCGCATATTTGATTTTTTTTTTTTTTATTATTTATTTGTGGTTGAAAAGGGATCTAATTAAACCCGATTACCACTACAGGTTGGTGACCAAGAACATGAAACGAACACACAACTACATACTTCACTCCCTCCTGATCTTATGATCACACATTAAGCATTCGGATGGTGGTCTTTTGCGCAGTTTATTTCTTCGCAGTGGTACAGGTACTGGGTTTCCATGAGAAGTATTATCAGAAAAGGCATCACTTTTATTTATGTGGCTGTTCACATGGTCTCTCTCAAATTGTCACAAACCTTTCACTCAGATCCTCTGAAGACATGTCAGAACAAGTGGATCTGGTCCCACTAGGAGTCGCAGATCTTTTACATGGCATGGTATTCTGTCAATCGTTCGGTGCACTGGTAATTCCAGTCACACATCCTACCTCATATTTTGTGGTACGTCGTCCCTTTGATAAAACTATTTGTGACATTACTACTATACTTTTCAATTCCTAATTTTATGAAGCAATTATACTTTTAAAATGAACCAAATGTTGTGCGTAGGGACTCACAAATTATAGAAAACTTTGACACAAACTTTTTTTTTTGTTTAGGTGAAAAAAAAAAAAAAAAAAAAAATAGAAACCGACTTGAAAAAAATAAATATATTCTATTAAAAATCTTTTTCATCAAAATCACTGGATTCAGCATTAAATAACCTGAACAGTGTTGATATACCGTAAAACAACCAACCAACCTAAGTCCACTCTGATCCGAAGTGGTAGTACCTATTAGGGTCCTAACTATGAGTTAAATAGAAACCGACTTGGAAAAACCAAATATATTCTATTAAAAACTTTTTCTTCAAAATCACTGGATTCGGCGTTGAATGACCTAAAAAGGGTTGATATGCCATAAACCAACCAACAGAATTTTGAACAGATCATTTTATTCAATCCCTGCTCTAGTTCCACAAACCATTTCCAATTGCATTTTGAGTGTTGCACCAAGGATTGAATCTTCAGCTTCCAAAAGAGTATTGTTTTTACAACTGAATTTACAAAGTACTTTATCCGTTGTACCACAGTTGATGTTGACAAAACAAGAACATGCTACCTGCATGTGTCAAGATACACCCGAAGTAGGTTGGAGATTACATCAACCAAAACTTACAGATAACACTAGAGATGAGAACAGTAGTGGGAATAATTTTATTAATAAGAATAACCAATCAGAAACATTAGAAATGTAATACATAAATTTTTTTTTTTCACTTCTGACTTTATTCCGTATTAAAGATTTTTATTGCTTATGATAAACTAATGATTCTTATTATCTAAAGAATCATAGGAGTCAGCGCAGAAATGGAAGATTCTTTTAAACCTGGCCAAGGGCCAGTTAAGCTTTCCACTTTCTGTTGTGGTATTTATTTGCTTCCCCACAAAAGCAAATTAGATATAAGGTCGTTTATAATCTGAAGAAAAACCAGCTCCCCCCCCCAAAAAAGGCGGCACTCTGGCAGTATCCAAATAAATATTAATTGTCTCAGTATAAAGGGTTTTTCCCTACATTGACCAAGGATGAATTACAGAACAGATACTGCTCGGCTGGAAGGCCAGGCAGTTGCATTTGCTTCAGTTAGTTTCGAGATGAAGACGATGTCCATTTGCAAATCTGAAACATTACGATCTAGGAAGTATAAGAAAACTTCTCCCAGAATCTAACCGACGCGAGAACCCCAACGCAAAAAGCCTTTCATGGACATACAAGCATGTGTGCCCATTTTGCCTTTTATATATTAGGCTAGCGGGGGTGCCCAGCATTGCGTAGGTGTTTGTAGGTGTTATAAAAAAAAAAAAAAAAAAAAGGCTGGAACCCGTATCGCAAAGGAGGAAAAGGTGAAAAAAAAGAGTTGGTAATTAACTTTTGGCCAGATGACAAAAGACAAAAAAAAAAAAAAAAAAAAAAAAAAAAACTAAAAAAAGAAGAGAGAGAGAGAGAGAGAGAGAGAGAGAGAGAGAGAGAGAGAGAGAGGTCTTTCTCACTAACCATTAAGCCATAGCGGATATCGAAATGATGAAAGTTGGTAATTAAGTAAATCACTCAGGCGCAGAAATGAACATCTGGCTAGAGGCCAGTTAAGCTTCCCATCGTTTTATTTTTTTTTCTTCACAATGTTGGGGAAAACTAGCCCCCCCCCCCCAAAAAAAAAGGCAGTGTCCAAATAAATAGCAATTGTCCGATATGAATATCCTCTACCCAGGGAAAAAGTTAATTACCAACTCATTTAATGCACTATCTCCTTTTTTCACATTCTTTTCCTCCTTTGCGGTACGGATTCGAGCCTGCCTGCCTGCCTACTACCAAATTTTTTTTTTTTTGCTCAACACACACCTCCAAACACATTGATCAAACCTAATTGACTTCAAAACGTCCCAGCCCGATTTGCTTCGATTAATTTTGCTTTATTTATACGAGAAAGACAAACAAACACTCGAAACGAAGGAACTTTTTAAAACTCGATGAAAATAAAGATAGAGACGATGTTCGTTAACTTCTCCTGGAATCTAATCAACGCAAGAACCTCAAAAAGCTCATTTTGCCTTTTACATAATAGACTAGCGGGGATGACCGGCGTTGCCTGGGTGTTTGCCGGTGTAAAAGAAAAAAAAGTTTTGGTAGGAAAGTAGGCGCGAACCCGAAGCCTTGAGGCACATAGCCTGATAACTTACCACGACGCTACAAGGGCAGAGAAATGATAATGGTAGAAACTAAACGTTTTAAAAAGCAGGTGGTTAAACGAACGTCAACGCGTTTTTTTAGGTCAAACATCGCACCATAGAGAAATGAAATCACAGCGTGAATTTTGTAACATAAAAGTTGCGGAAATAAAAGATACAGATGACCTCCTTTCGTAAATTGGACAAAACGCTGATTGGGTGTTTAGAGGTGTAAAAGAGGGAAAAAAAAGTTTAGGTAGTAAGATTGGCTCGAACCTGAAGCATCGAGGCTAAGGCGGAAAAAAAAAAGTCTGACATGTTACCACTACGCCAAAGAGACATACAACTCAGAACACACTTAAACTTTTAAAAACACTTGCAGGTGGTTTAAACTAACGTCAACGTTTTCTAGGTCAAATAGGACGTCATTGTCATAGTAGCAGGAGGAGAGAAAATGAAGGAACGATTTTTTTTGTCACCCCTCCTTGTAGAAAAAGGTACAGTTTAGGGTGAAGAAATTAATGTTTTTGGCCAATTTTTCAATATTTGTCGTCCAAGATGTCGAGCTTCAAAATGATACCGAACTCGTGAAAATCCGTCGCCTTTGTCAAAACTTTTTGTAAGACACACACACACACACACACTTTGGCTTTTATATATATAGACTAGCAGGGGTATCTGGCATTGCCTGGGTGTTTGTAGGTGTGTGTGTTGGGGGGGGGGCGATCAAAAAAGAAAAGTTTTGGTAGGAAGGTAGGTTCAAAAACAAATATTTAAAAAAAAAAAACAGAAAAAAAAAAAAAAAACAGTGAAAAGTTTTTTGTAGGTATGTGTGTTGAAGGGGGGGGGGGGTATATCCAAACCCTATGTTAAACTTCTTTTAAAAAATTGGAAAAACAAACAAAAAATACAGTGAACATGATGTAAAATGAAGAAAAAGTAAAACAAAAACAAAACAAAAAAAATAGTTTTGGTAGGTAGGTAGGATCGAACCTGGAACACTGAGGCGAAAAACTTGATAAGCTACCGCTTGCCCACGAAGGAAAGTAACTGAAACAAAATTTCAATTTAACGTTTTAAACGCACAAGTAGTAGGTGTGTGGCAAATTTAATTAGGTCAAAAGAAATTAAATTCTGCACTTAATTTTAACTGCGAGACAGTTCTTTTGGGTTTTTTTTTTTTTTTTTACCTAACTTTGTCTGGTTTTCTTTCCCCAATGTATTGGTGAAAACCAGCTCCCCCTTTGTTAGGAGAGTGTTCGAATGAAAGCAATTGTCCGATATGACGGTTTTCACCGACATTGATCAAACGTCCTTTGCTTTCTGGATGCTCCCGGTTCCGTAGGTCGAGAATGACACCTTAGTTGCACATCAGTTTTGCAAAAAAGCCAAATCAACACGAGAGGGACCAAAATAGCAAGAATTGTATAAAAGTCAACGTAAATAAATCTAGACGCAACGCGGGTTCGCATATTATTATCTAGGGGGTATATAAGAAGTTCTACACGATAGTACCCCCCCACGAGAAGCCCGGCGAACAAAAGCCTTTTATGGACATACAAAAACTTGTGCGCCCGTTTTGCCTTATATATATATATATATATATATGTAAATTTTTGGTACAGCAGAATGGAAGGAGAAATTTCAGAGGAAACATAATTTAATTTAAATACCAAAAAAAAACAAGAAATGGGCAGGTGAAATTAAAATTTTCCCTAAGGCCTTATCGTCTGACCCTCTAAGAGGAAACGTCAGAATGATAGATTTTGATATATATATATATATATTATATAATAGACTAGTGGGGGTGCCCGGCAGTGCCTGGATGTTTGGAGGCGTAAAAGAAAAAAAAAAAGTGGTAGTAGGCAAGCAGGCCTGAACCCATGACGCGAAGGCGAAAGAGAAGGTGAAAGGAAAGCTGGCATCTTACCGCTACGTTAAGACGCAAGAGGAAGTGAAAAGCGTTCAAATTTAACGATTAAAAAGTTGACTTGAAGTGAATAAGTTAAGAATCACGCAGACGCAGAAATGATGGTTGGCTGCAGGCCAGTTTATGCTCCCCACAATGTTAGGGGAAAACCAGCTCCCCCGAAAAAGGGGGAGCTCTCCAAATGAATAGCAATTGTTTGATATGAAGGGTTTTACCCACATTGATAAAAGCTAATTGATTTCAAGACGTCCCGGCACGAAAAGCCGCTGACGACTTTGCTTCGATGAGTTTCGCTTTATTTATACGAAAAAGATGAACAAACACGCGAAAGGACAGAATAGAGGGAAGTTGATCAAAATAAATGTAGATATGACGCCTGTTCGCAAATGATACATATTATAATCTAGGGAGTATATAGAAAGTTCTCCAAAATAGTAACCCTCTCGAGAACCCCCCTCCCCCCTGAAAAAAGCCTTCCTCGAATATATAAAAATGTGTGCACCACTTTTGCCTTTTATATATTTAGATGATAAATTAATCATTCTTATTGCTTATGATAAAGATTTTTATTGTTTATGATGTACTGACAATTTTTATCAGGAAATCTCTGCATCTTCATATTGAATTACTTTTATATTTGTCTGTTTTATTTGTTTATATATTTTATCCACCTAAAATGTTTTGTAAATAAAACTACATATCTTTATATATCCCTAACATTTATAAAATGAAACAGTTTGTAACTAAAATTTTCTTTTTATTAAAACTGCGTGGATAACAAATTATGTATTGTGTACAAAAGTTGTTATTTAATATGCCGGATTGTTTTTATTCATATTTCAAGTAAAAAAAAAAAATTTAAAAAAAAAAAAAAAGGGGGGGGGGCAAATACGTCCTTTTGATCATTGCCCATTTTAAAGTGTCTCAACTTCATTTGATCCTAATTGATTTACTTTGCATATTATGTGAAACTTTAAATGTTGCATTAAAAGTTTTCGACCTTAAGCGATCTATTGTCTTAAGAAATATTAATGACTAAAAAGGGCATAAGAGGAATATGTACTGACTTACCTTTTCTTTTTAAAAGACACATTATTCGTAGAGGGAAATATGGTGGGTCCATTTTCTTTTTTCCCATTTACAAAATGACAACTGCAAAGCCGTGAGTGAGGTGTCCAGTTTTTATCTTTGCGGCTAAAAATACAAACAAAAACTGGTTAGAAAAGTAGACATCTTTTTTTTTAAAAAAACATAAGCACTTATATACTCGTTATAAAACAAACTGGACAGGAGCTGCTAAAAACAGCCTATCATGCCTTGACAGAGTACAAAATAGACTTTGTGGCTTAGTGGGGGATGCCCTTTTCTCTACCCTGCAATCTCTTTCCCACAGAAGAGACATTGTGAGCATATCCTTGTTTTATCGTTATTTCCATGGCAGGTGCTCGTCTGAACTCCAATCTCTGGTCCCCCCTCGACAATCTTTCACGAAAAACACCTGTCTAGCTGAATCCACTGTGAAAAATGTTCCTCACTCTTTATCTGTGCCTAAATCAAAACTTAGATTCCATGAACAAAGCTTTTTTCTTAGAACTGCATGCCTGTGGAACTCTGTTCCATCTGCCTGCTTCCCACCTGACTACAACCTGGATGTCTTCAAGTCCAACGTTAACAAATTCCTAATTAACCGCCCCCTTAAGTAAACACTTCATTAAATCTCCACACTAATGTACTGTACTTGCAATAACCCTTATCCCTGAGTGGCTTCCGGACCTTGATAAGTGGTGACCGCCGTGTAAAAAAAAAACTATTTCCTTGGATTATTTAGATTATTAGGATTACTATTCTCATCTTTAACAGTGTTATTCTCATAATGTTTTAGCCAATGTAATCTCAGACCTTCTCCAGGTGTATTGGACATATTCCTGTTGAACTCTGGAATCTGCACAGAATTTCGAATGGAGCCCTTTTATTTAACTAATGTAGAGTATCCAGAGTTTGACAAAGAAATTCCAGAGTTCAACAAAAAGTTTGGAAATTACATCAGCCGAAATGTTATTAGTAGGGCTGTGACAACAGCATATTCTTTTCATGGTTTTGACTCTTTAGTATATACCGTTAATATCTTATTTTTTTATATAGACTTATGTGGTTCTCGATTGATTGACGATGTCTTACTGTGTCAGATATAAACTTGAGAGTCAAAAGAATGAAAAGAATATGCTGTTGTCACAGCCGATATGTTATGAGAATAAGATACAAGGTGAGAACAGTAGTCCGAATAACACAAATACAAATTATCAATCTTCATCTCAAAAATTCAGAAACATAATTTCCTTATACAGGTTAGGGTTAAATTCATTATGCATTCATTGACATATCCATTTGCAAAAGCATGTTTTAATAATTGTCTTCTATTATTCATTTTAGTTTGATGGTTTCACTTTAGCAATAGTTTTATGTATAAACATTTTGGAAGAGGTACTGTGTAGAAGATAATAATGTTGGAATTGTATTTACTAAGTATATATATGACCATTATATTGTAGATCTAGGTTGTCAATCATCCATTGGCATGAAACTATTTGGACACCTTGAGAGCAATGAAAATCAGTTTTATCAAAACATTGACATGGCAGAACAAAGGGAGAAACTGGGGTCAGGAGTAAAGTACAGTATAACTCCGGGATTCAGCATTAAAAATCAGTAACAAAATACAGTACAATATATAATACACATGTATATAATCAAATAACATTATAAATAACACCATAGGGTGGGACAAATACCGTAACCAGGGGTCTGGAAAAACATTGTATTCCACATCGTAACCTGAAAAAAACACATCCTAGGGCCACTGTATCCCGGGGTTCTACTGTAGACATTTTTGCAACAATGTAATGGGAAAATGACAAGATGGAATTTGAAAATTGGAGAAAAAAAACAGTTTTTTTTTACTTGGGATTCACCACTTATTAAGATCCAAAGGCCACTCAAGGATAAGATTTAATGAATGTAAAGTGGTGGTGTAGTAATCGTTAATGATATAAATTGGGTAGAACTTGATTATTTATGAGAACGACTTAA
Organism: Euprymna scolopes; assembly: GCF_053919585.1. Classification (NCBI taxonomy): domain Eukaryota; kingdom Metazoa; phylum Mollusca; class Cephalopoda; order Sepiida; family Sepiolidae; genus Euprymna; species Euprymna scolopes. Next base: position 54,658,502 of record NC_136500.1, read on the forward strand.
CAGGAACTTGTTTACATTAGATTTGAAGGTTATCATGTTGTATTCAAATGGGAAGCACGCCAGTAGAACAGTGTTCCAAAGGTGGGAAGTTCTGGGAAAGAAGCTTTGTTCATGGAATCCGCATTTGAGTGGTCGTAGCTAGTAGAATGTTTTTTTTGTGAAAGTTTGGCGAGGGGGGGGAAGGGCATAGATTGGAGTTCATTTAAACACTTGCAATGAAAATAGCGATAGAGCAGAGACAGGCTCGCAGCATCTCTTCTGTGGGAAAGAGGTTGAAGGGAAGAGAAAAGGGCATCACTTACTAGATTTCAAAGCCGGTTTTGAACTATCAAAGCAGGATAGAGTGTGCCGAGTAGCTCCTTCCCAAATGTGGCAACATCACTCCATTTTAGGGCGTACCTGGCTAATACAGATAGAGGATTGCATCGGCAGCGAGATACTTACTAGAGTGGTCAAACCATTTTTCCAGTGATCTTGGAAACAGATTTGATGTATGTGTTCCATTTCAGATCAGGAGTGAAGGTCAGTCTCAGAAGCTTGTCAAGACATGGGTTTCTCCAAAACGAGAGCCATTCATTTCAATTAGGGTGTGGTGAGGATCAGAGTGATTATGATGAAAGGAGAGAAGCTTGGTTTTCGATGCATTTAAATTAACCAATCACCTTTTTCCTCATTGAACCACGTTCTCAAGATCAAGAGCGAGGGAATCAGAAAGATCTTTGTCCTTATCATTAAAATAAAATGGTGAGGTATACCTGGGCTTGAACAGGGGATCATTCGATCTGTAGTCGAATGCTCCATCATTAAGCTATATCTCCAGATTATAATAAATCTTGTTTTTTTAAGAAGAAATGATTTGCTGAGATTTTATTATCTCCCTTGCTCGGTGTGACGTAAAATATTCGTATGGAAAAATTCTTCTTTTTTTTATCTATAAGAGCGAAAAGTCATTTTTAAGATCAGACTTTTTTCTATTTTAATACTTATCGGATGAATTTCTGTATAAAATATATCTAAGAACACTGCCAGACATATAAATTTAAAATTTCCTAACACAATAACAAATTTACACAGCATAAAAGTATGAAAACATTGTAAATAAGAAAACAAATACATCAAAATGAACATTTTCTATGCACAAATCGGTGCGTGTTGAGATCAAGTTGCCAGATCGACTTTTTTAAAGATGTCATTTTGAGCAAGAACAATATTACTTGTCATGTTGAAAATAGTAATATATCTACACAATTACAAAAATTCATTGAGTAGAAATTTATTTATAGTGAAAAGTAATTTTTATGGAAAATTGCATTTTCCATAGATACGAACACAGTAAATTGCACAAACAGGGGACATAACTGAGATTGCTTAGAACTGGAAAATATTTTCCAAATGATTTTTGAATTGTACCCTGTTTGAATAATATTTTAGACACCAAAACTGGAAAATATTCACACACATTACTTTTTATTTGTTATTTAATTACTTTTTATATAAAAAAAAAAGTATTTTTGATATAAAGTTACGACAACAGAACTTAAATTACCGTTTCTGCTGTTTGTTGTTTATAAACATTAATATTTTGGAAAATATACAAATCTTATTTAATTAACTTACTTATTTTACTGTTTGTTGTTTAAATAAATTACTATTTTGGAACTTTATTATTTTTTAATATTTTTTTAACCTGACTTATCTCCCTTGTTTCACAAGTTTCACCATCATAATGGTTGCAGTACTTTTTGGCTCAGACATTTTTTTTTTATCAAAAACACAATAACAGTTGTTCTACTCAATGAATTTTCATAATTTTGCGGTATATTACTATTTTTGACATGACAAAAATTACATATCTGAAAAACTGATCTGTCGCCTCAACAAGCACCCACAAATATTTTGGTATTGTAGCTAAAAAAATATTGGTATTGTAGCTAAACAAAAAAAAAAAAAAAAAAATTATAATTGGAAAAAAATAACTGCTTCATTATTAAAGGATTTCGACTTCACACAGTACTAATTACAATTTTTTAATTCAATATAAGCAACAAGTAGTCATGCCTAATTTGGTCATACGAAAATAGTAAAACCGTTAGTTGGAATGGAAGTTTCTGTGTTGTTTATAGTTGCAGGGGTTCTTACATTTCTTAGCATCATTGGCAAATTTAAAATAACACCAACAAATACCATGCTGGGGTTAGCTGTAAAGGGACATTTCTCTGCTATAGTCCTTATGGTGTCTACTTCAGAATTGAACAACTCTATAGCTGTCCATTTTTGGTTTTAAGGGCTTTCGTCATGGACTTCAATGAATGAACATTCATTGAAGTCTTTCAACTCTTGCAACTTATACCAACTTTTGAATTGAAAGGCATGTTTAATTTTAGAAGAGTTCTCAGTAGATAGCTGATCCATATAAGTCTTGAGCTGTAAAATTTTGCAGATGAAGAGCAAAGATCTTTCTCATGTGGGCACGAAAAATTATGTGCAAGAATTCTAACAGATCCAGTATATTTATGGAGCGATTCCAGTTTCTGATTAGTTGCTAGTAGAATGTGACTCCATTCGATTAATCAGTTCCTATTGTCAGTATCTGTAAGTAGAACCTTCAGATTTTTTGCAAACATACTGTCTATATATATATATTATATCAAAAATATTGAAATTCTTGCAACTTGTGTCAACTGCTAGAAGCGGCGAATGCGCTGATCATCTGAGAACTGCTGCTTGATTTGAGAATCTTATCAGCTGAATCTGCTTGCATGTGAATGAGAGGAGTGTCTACAATTAGCACTAGTATCTGCGTTACATTTTGTGGAAGTTTGTCCAGCCACAATTGCTGTAATGCTTTCTAGAGTTATGTTTTCATAAGTCACAACAGTTGGTGAAGGGATTTGTTGTTGGGACCAATATTATCAAAAACCAGATCTCGTAGCATGGCCTCTTTGGAGTGATCCATTCTCATTATGATGGCGCCGTATCAATTATCTGATAGAACATCAAATAAGTAACAAATTTGCTTTTCTTATTTTTTCAATAGAGAATAATGCCCTCAATTAAGTGAACCAGTTTTTCACATTAGTAATAACGTAAGATGGCTTTACACAAGCGAGGCATGGATACTGAACGCAGACCTACAAAGGAGGATCCAAGCAATAGAAATGAAATGCTTCGGAAGACTCCTTGGCATCTCATACAAGGACCATGTCACCAACAATGAAATCCACAGAAAGATCATACAACAACAAGTTTATAACTAGGAAGATCTATTGACCATGGTGAAAGAGAAGAAGCTCAGATGGTATGGACACGTAACACACTCAGGAGGACTTGCAAAGATCATCCTGCAAGGTACAATCCAGGGGAAAAAAGAAGACAGGGTAGACAGAAATGGGCTGACAATATCCTTGATTTGGCAGTATAGCGAAAGTATAGCGAAACGACATTGAGAAAATTCAATGCCTCTCTTAGTTATTCGCTAAAATATGATCTTGTATTAATTTTCCCTTTTGAAAACAAATTTTGACTTTATTGTACTTTCAACTTTATTGCGATAATTAAATCAGGATTCAAGTTTTGAACTCCCTTCCTTCCTCAATTTAGGAGGAGATTGTTATTTCTCTCTCGATGAGGGGACATGGATTGTTATTTGTCCCTTGTTAGGAAATTAATATCGACAACCCTCATCTCACCGATGTTGAAGGGAATCAAATTAGGCTACCTACCCTGACCTTTTAAAAATAGCCTGGGCAGCTCCGTCAGTATTCCTCAGTAGGGGCGTCTCATGTCAACAATCAATAAACTTACTCCACCTGAAAGATGGGAGAAAAAGTCTGGGAGGGTGGACCTCTTAGAATTGAACAGAATAAAAGCCAATTATATCTCTGCCAACAAGGAAAAGGCTATTTCATTAAGGGCCTAGATTGTAGTGGCCAGCTGACTACAATATGGCCATCTTCAAATCCAATGTAAATAAGTTCTTGATGAGCCGTTCTCCGTAAGTAATTCAATTTACCAAATTTACACTTCTAACGATTAATATGATATCGTCCCTTTGACTACTGTACACTCTTTAACCCTTATCCTCGAGTGGCCTCTTGGCCTTGATAAGTGGTGATTCCTTTGTAAAAAAAAAAAAAGGCTAAAGAGGAAAAAAAAAAAGAGGTAAGCCAAATTATCTGTGGTAGTCATTTTGAAGAATACACATAACCGCAGCAGAAATGAGTAAAGGCTGAATTCTTGGCCTTTACATTTTCGGTTTTTACTCTTGATTAAAAATGTCTAACATGGTGTGGTTTAAAATATAAATGCACTAATTTGCATATAAATGAATTAGTTGCGTTAAAAAGAATAAATTTGGTGTTTGGCAGCAAATGGAACATGCAAAATTTAAGAAGTCATGGGAATGCCGTGAGAATGCGGACATATTTTTTTTTTTTAATTTTTATTTGATTACAAATCTTTATACATAAAAATGAAAACTTTGGTAAGTTTTTGCAAACACAGATCCTGAAAGTAACAACTTCAAGGTAAGTATTCACTTTGTGAACTTTTGAGCGTTCACAATCTTTTTCAGTTGAGGGGACTCAATCCCCACCAGATCTCATATTTCAAAAATTACATAAATCGATCAAGTAGTTCTTTTTTTTTTAACCAAGAAAATCAAAATTTATGATTTTTAACAATTTTACTACTAAACTGTATTAAACACAAAGATGATTTTTTACCTCAACACTTCGATTTGAGTTGTCTCCTCCTTATTTATTTCACTGGATTTCATCATGGCCGATGAAAACACTACAACTTACTTATTCGTAAAATTTGATTTTCTTGAATAAAAAAAAGCCTACTTACTCAAATTACATGATTTTTAGAATATGACATCTTCATTACACGACTGGTGCATGCATCATACAAACTTTTCTGTATTTTCGTTACTTTTAATTGCCTCCATAAGTGCCAATTTGGATACGCACCAAATATTTTTTCGTGGTGGAAATTTAAAAAAAAAAAAAAAAAAAAAAAAAAAAGCATGGCTACCGAGAGAGTAGGCTAGTGAACATGACAGCGTGATGCCATTTCCAGATCAACATGTAAGTATAGAAAGTTTCTGGTGTTCACCCACGTGCCCATAAAATATATTTTTCGTTGCCTTAGATTGTGCAGGTTTTTTATTCTCCTAAAGAGAAAAAAAACAATTCTCCATTTGGATAATTATATAATTGTAATTATTATAATAATTGCATATTGGGATAATTTTAATCTAACAAAATATAACAGTAAGTAGGTTGTTTTTGAATTTTCATATCTATCGAAGGAAGTCAAATATTTCATTTCATTTATTTTTTTAAACTGAAAAACACAATTTTTATATGAGAATATTTTTCAGTCCGTTCTTTTAATAAATAAAACTTTTCATTAAATATTTCCAAATATTTTAAAGTTAGAAGCATTTTTCACAACAGTTTTTTTTTTTTTTTTAACTAAAACAATTGATAATTTTAATATTTTTGCACCGGGCATAATTTATTTCTTTGAAATATATTTAAAACTTGAAAGTTTTTATTTGTTTGTTTGTTGTATAACATTTTATTTGTAAATAATTTACATGACTGAAATAGGAAATGAAAGAGGAAATTTTCTATTCTCTCAAACACATTCACTTTATTCTTTAAATTCTTTATTCTCTGGAACACTTTATTCATACGAACACAAATTCATTTTAAAAATTTGTGAACTAATCAGTTTTAATTAAATTTTTGATATGAACTAAAAATGAAGAATACATTAAATTATAGTTAACAGATTTTCTTGTGTTTATCTTATAAATATTGTTTGGTATTTTTGCCGTGTATTTACGATGCTGAAATAATAATGTTATTTATAAAGCCATTCTTAATAGGAAGAGGCTTTCTATTCTGCACTTTCACCTAACAATTTGATTTAAAAAAAAAAAAAAAATAATAAATAAATAATACCATAAAATTTAACTTGAAAATCCCATCTAAAATATAGCACAGTGCGTACACTTCACAAGCACCATTATTATTATTATAACAATAATGAAAAAAAAAAGGGGGGTACTTCACAGGAAACGTGGACCCTGCGTAAATGGGTTTTAATTTCATGGTTGCTCCCTAAAGTGCATACACTAAAGGTTTACATTAGTTTATTTAATCATAAAAACCTTTTTTTTTGAAGATACTATTTGAGGAAAAAAAAAAAAAAAAAGGCCAAAAGCATTATTTGAATATGTATGAAAAACTAAATGTAACAAAAAATAAAAATATTTAGTGTGGGAAATATAACAATAAATTAAAATAAAAGGAAAATAAAATAAAAACAAGTACGAAATAAAAGTATGAATCAAATTGAATTAAAGAAATAAAACTTAAAAAATTTTTTAAAAAAATATATCGAAAAATAAAATGAATACACGCTCGATTACAAAAAAATTAAAACCCGTTTAAGCAGGGTCCATGTTCCCTGTGAAGTGCCAAAAAACACTGTCAATGACCTCGACTGGTGCAACACCAACTAGTTGTGAAGGGTCAGGAAAGATGGAAAGTCCGAGGTAGGAGAATACTAACCAGATCTCCACTGGAAGTGTGCAGTTCAAATCTGGTACCTTGGAGAGGCATTTTGTCACCTAAACCCTAGGAAACACCAATGGCCGATGCCAATCAGAAATCAATGGCAAACAGCTGTTGCGATAATGTGCAATCATCTGCACGAGTGGTCAAGAGGTGGAGAACATTGGAAATCTGGGGAGACTTGTTGTCCCGCGGTCTCCAGCGAATACCACAGGTTACTGCCAGTGAGCGATCACTGATGATGGCCTGTAAGACCACTCCTAGTGAGTGAAATAATAATATCACCTCCCAAATTCACCACCACTCTGATTTAATATCGTAGATGTTTAGTATATTTTCTTAGTTTTTGACCAATGTCACATTATAGTATGATTGTCTTTTAGTAGTTATGTGAACTTCATTTCCATATTCATGTATTCTGCGCTGATATGAAAATGAAGACTATAGCAGAGTATAGGACTCCTAACCATGTAACTGATGAAAATACGCTACACATTTTGATGAAAAACATGGGAAAAAATGGACATAGAAGAATAGAAAACCAAAACTTTAAATGTAATTTCTGTATTAAAAGTAATAGTTATTAAAATATTTCAACATATAATCTTGTGGAAAAAATCCAGCTCCCCAATAAGGGGCACTCTGGATAGGAACAAAAATAAAAATGGTCTCAGCCATGAAGGATTTCTCCATCGGCCGAAGACAGAAAAGGTGAATTGTAGCATCAGAACAGATACTACTACACTGTGATCTTGTCCTGAAGGCCAAGAATTGTTTGTGTTTTATGTTTCTTTAATTGTTTGTTCCCTAAATTCATAATTCAGTTGCATCAGTATTAGATTGCATATTGCTTTAAAATTACGTAATTTTACATAGATATTATTTATATTTTATATTGAATAAAGTTCAGTTTCATTATTAATCGAATTGGGTTCCTTTCTTTTCTAACATGTTTTAATACTTTTTTTAAAAATGCCGCTATATAGTATCGACAGTAACAGTTCGATAAATCTTAACTACATTGCTTGCAGGCATTTTTCAGTTAACAGGCCTTCTATATCTCGGTGGCCATAGCAGTAGGCACCTCCTCAGCTGTGTGTGAAACGTCAGCATTTTACGTGTTTACTATTTTCTGAGTCAATTTCTATGGATGGGCATTGGCGCTATAATGGTTCATGGAAGTAACATTTTTTTTTTGCTATTGAATTTTCATATTTACATTGTAAAAATAGATTTTTTTAACAAACTACACAAACAAGAGTTAATACAATAAAATCAATTTTTACGTCTTCTGTTGATACTTATGTTTCTTACAGGCTTTCATACTTTTTTTGAAAAAGCACAAAAAAATAATAAAGATCACCCCCTATCATTTTAAATAATCAAATCAAAACGGATTTTTTTATGTCGATTTTAGATTTGCAATTTGTTGTGTCGTGGAACAACAGTGAAAATAAGAACAATCAAATCGAGGTTTGGTTAAGGAACAAGGGTATTAACAATAATGTACAAAGATAGGAAAGCATGTATATCTGCTGGGCACTCGGCTAGCAGTTGAAGTGCAGTCGCATCTCTCTCACCGGTGTGTGAATTACTAGCGCTATTTATAGTGCTAATCGGTGTAAATTCCTCTGTTCAAGGAAGGCCAATATAACCTGATTCTGTTGATTTCCGTTTTCTGTTTGATCTTCTGTTCTCCGGAGCTGTCTCTGGTATGGGCACCTGAAAAGTATCAAACACTGTGTCCATGATGTCCTCCTCGAGCGATCTGGTCACCTCAGTGTTAGAGTATCTTTGCCGAATTTGGTTAGTGTGACGTTTGTGCACAAAGTCTGGTCCCTTAATCATATAGACTATGTTGTCTATTTGTTTCTCAACAATGCCAGACTCCCAGAAAGTCATATTATTTTTGGGAATCTTGTAGAAGACTCTTTCACCAACTTTATACCGATTTTTGTTAGTTTTTTTTCTGGTTTGGTAACAACTTGTGAAAAATCGATCTAACCTTGCGTCCGAACAACACCTCAGCAGGTGTCTTCGACATTTCGATGTTTACATTCGAAGTGACTCTGTAGATTTGTAAAAACTGTTGGATTGACTTATCCGTTGGTGACCCACTAGCTCTTTTTGAGAGCTCTCTTGAATGTGCCAACGAATTTCTCTGCTTGTCCATTACTTCTTGGGTGGTCTGGTGGAGTGGTTATATGCTCGATTAGATGGTCCTTGCAAAAATGTTTAAATTCGGTAGATGTAAATTGCATTCCATTGTCTGTAATAATGCAGTCTACTACTCCAAACCTAGTGAATAGTTTATACAGGAAGTTGATAGTTACCTCAGATGTGGGATTCTTACATTTTAATACTTCCAGCCATTTAGATAGGCTGTCTACAACAATGAGATAGTAGAACCCATATAGCAATCCTGCAAAATCTAAATGAATCCTAGACCAAGGTCGGTCCAGTTTTGCCTACAATCCGAATTGAGTCGGAGGAGCTTTTATAGCTAATGCGCATCCTCTACACTCCCTGATTTTTCCTTCTATATCCTTATCCATGTTTGGCCAATAAATGAAAGAGCGCATAAGGCTTTTCATTCTTGATATACCTGAATGTCCTACATGGAATTCCTTGAGCATTCTTTTCTGAAATGTCGCAGGAATTCCGACCCTGTCGCTATATAACAGGACGTTATCGCAAATTGAATAAATTTCTTCATCCAGTTCGTTAATGCTGATCCTTTTTCGTGCGTATAATAAATTCGTCCACCTCTGCCTTACTCTTAATCTCATCAAGCGTTACTGAAAGTTCTCTTATTGTGTCACATAACATATTTTTTTACTTCAACTTCCGCTTGAATGGCTGCTATTACCATATTCTCCAATGGTTGTGTCTGCTTAGGTATTAACCTAGATAACCCATCTGCATGACCAAATCTTTTAGATGGTACATACTCCATTAGAAAATCGTAATTCAGAAGTATGGTACCTCATCTTTGGAGTCTATTCACCGTATACTGTGGTAGTCCCTTTTTCGATTCGAAAATCGTTAATAATGGTTTGTGGTCTGTTTGTAACAGAAATTGCCTACCGTGCAGGAAACTATGAAATTTCTTTACTGCGAATATAATGCTTAGCACCTCTTTTTCAATTTGTGAGTAGTTCTTTTCGGCTGGCAAAAGTGATCAGGATGAATGTGCTATGGGTTTCACTTTTCTATCATCCATTTTGTATAAAATGCATACTCCTATGCCATAGGAGATGGCATCGCTTGCAACTATAATTTCACGCTTGGGATTATAATGTGCCAGAAACAAGTCAAACGTTAAAGTCTCTTTAATTTCCCAAAATGCTTCTTTGCACTCTTGCGTCCAGACCCATTTTTGGTCTTTCCTTAACAGTTCATTTAAAGGTGACCTTAGTTTATGCATATTTGGAACAAATACATTGTAGTAATTTGCCAAACCTAAGAAACTTTGTAAAGACGCAATATTTTCTGGAGCAGGCATATTCTTTATTGCACTCGATCTATCTGGATCCGGCCTTCTTCCATGTTTATCGATGATTTGCCCCAAGTATTTTATTTTTCCATGAAAAATGTACATTTTTCCTGTTTTACTTTAAATCTATAATCCTGGATCATTTTGAATACTTGGTTTACATGAGCTTTGTGTTGTTCTTTGCTAGCGCTTTTCATTAACACATCGTCAAGCTTACCCTACTGCGAAATCCAATCCATTTAACATAATGTCCATAATTTGCTGAAAAATCGCAGGGGTGACTTTGACTCCAAAAGTAAGTCTGTTAAACTTGTACAATCCCTCATGGGTATTAATACATAGCAGCTTTCAACACTTCTCATCGACTGGAACTTGTAAGTACGCATCACTGAGGTCGATTTTAGAAAAATATTTCCCTCCACTCAGTTTCGCAAATATCTTCAGGGTTTGAAAGAGGATAATGGTGATGTTATAATGTCCTGTTTAAGCCTGTCTCGAAGTCGGCGCAAACCCAAATCTCCTTACTTTTCTTTCTGATGTAAACCGTTGGTGCAGCCCACTCACTGATCAATTTTTCCGATAACACCCATGTTTTTGAATCTTTCTAATTCACCGTCTATTCTATAGCGGCATATGGAACATTTCTTTCTGAACACTGGCTGTTCATTTACTTTTATGTCAAATTTTGCTACCGCTTTTGTACACCTTCCCAAACTGCCTGAAAATATGTCTGGGAAATTCTCTTAACTCCTCTAAGTTTTTCTGCCTCCACATTCGAATCCTTAACCTTTTGGCAAAATGAGCTTAAAGGCAGATCCCATAGTCTAAACTTTTCGAACAGATCAGTTCCAAGGAGGTTGTTTGATTTTTGCATGAAAAAATTCTTGCTTTTTCGGCCCTGTTCTGGAAAAAAATAATCGTTAATAATTCTCCTTTGAAGGTAATTTTTTTGCCACTGACGCTTCTCGCCGTTTTATGTGATTTAAAAGCGTCGCAATACTTGTTCACTATACTTGCATAAGTAGTGTAGTTGTCTTCCTCTCTTCTAGTAACATTCATACATTTATATCGCCTTTGAATTTCGCATCCATCATACGAATTCAGTTTACACTTTACGCTTGTATTAAAGAAATATTCCTTAGTAAAAAAAAAACAAAAAAACAAGCAGGTTTTCTTTCCCACTTCTTTTGTCTTACTGGAAACATTCTTTTTATTTGCATGCGTTTTTATGTAGCAAAAATAAAATCCGTCGCTTTAAATATCTGAAGAACACGTATGGGAAACTTTTTTTTTTTTTTGCATTTTTTTTATCCTCTTTGCCTTTTGCAAAAAACGACTTGATTCTTTATATGTTTGCTAAGCACAAATGATGTACGCGAATAATTATTTTTCACAGTCTGTCTCTTTTTCTCTTGACAAAGTCAAGCGTGTTTTTGTTTTTTTTCAAATCCCAGATGTTATCGAAATAACGATAAGCTTACACAGTATTTGCTAGTTGGTTTTGGATATTTAACTTTGTAGAAGAAAATGCTTACCGTAGGAAAAATAGCTTCTGGTGAAGAAAAAATGAACCCTTTTTCCCTTTCTAAAACACTTGGTAAGCGTGTTCAATTATTAAATAATTGACAACATTCGCGTTTTTCGCTGTAGATTTTGGCAGCAAGTTTTTTCCTGTCGCCAAATTACTATTGTAGTAATTAATTTGCTATTAATCCTTGCGTATCCAAATATCTGTTGAAATGACGAAGGTGTTCTGCCGTAAAGATTTTATGAATTTTTATTTCAATTAGTGGTGGGACGATTAATCGGAATCGTTAATCGTAAGAATCGTGTATTTTGGGAGGTATCGGAATCGGAATCGCATCGTTAAAAAATACCTTAATATTACGATTCTTTTAGTCTGATGTTGAAAAAAAAGAAAAAAATTTCCTGATATTTCTAACCGCAAGAGAGAAATGTAGCATGTTATAAAAAGAAACCAAAGAAATTCATTATTAACAGGGCAATGCTTAGTGCCCCTCCCTTACAAGGTTCATTCATTCAGATCTATTGTAATCAAAACTACAAAAGAGTTAACTTGAAAAGAAGTATGCAGGGCTCTACATTGCGAGTAAAAATAAAAAAACGCTTATCTTTTTGGTGATTGTTTTTTTTTTACTGACAAATCTTCTAATACTGAATGAAAATGCTTTTTCAACTTATATTTTCTTAAAATAAAACGAGCAAAGTCAAATTATTTAAACAGTAAACGGTTTAATAGAACAATGTACTTTTTTTTCTTTTTTTAAAAGAAGGCTTTTGAAAGAAATATCTCTAAAATGAAATTGATCACGTTGTATTATTTCGCAAAGTTTTGACAGTTGTCAGCTTCTTTTGATGTTTCCAAAAAGTCGACCCCATACCTATCTCTTCCAAACCTAAAGTTATTAAATAACCCCTTCGTTAATTCAAGGGTAATTAATTCAATTCAGTCAAGTTTTTTTTTTTTAATTTCATTGAAATAAAATCCATTTTTTAAATTTTTTTCTCCAGAAAGATAAAACCCTGAATTTGATTATATTAAAAGCAGAATAATATAATCTTTTTTCTAGAATTTTAAATTGAAAATTAAAAGTGTTTTGCGCAGTTTTTTGCCGAACGAAAAAGAAATTAATATATATATTTTTAAAAGGTTTTGTAATCAATTAATTTTTATGTCTAAATAATATTTACGATTAATTAAATAATTTCATTTTAAAAAGTATTTATGAATAGAATTTTACTTAAGACTTATAGTTTAGCAATATTGAACCGCATCAACCATGTGTGAATTGAACACAGTCAACCAAAATAAAAAATTCAAAAGAAAATGCGGGTTTGTATTACTGTACGCATAGATTCGAAAAAGTTGTCAAACCCGAAAATGCATATTTGCATTTCATTATGTAAACTTTTATACAGTGGTTTCAAAAATTAAATTCTATAAGTTTTTTTTGTTAACTACCGGTTGGTACAATTTACCGCCCCATCCATTTATATTTTTTTTCTTTTTGTCTTTTTTAGCGGATTTTTTTTTTTTTTTTTTTTACAGTGATCACCACTTATCAAGGCCCGGAAGCCACTCAGGGATAAGGGTTATTGCAAGTACATTACGTTAGTGTGGAGATTTGATGAAGTGTTTAATTAGGGGGGGCGGTTCATTAGGAATTTGTTAACATTGGACTTGAAGACATCCAAGTTGTAGTCCGGAGGGAAGCAGGCAGACGGAACAGAGTTCCACAGGTGTGCAGTTCTAAGAAAGAAGCTTTGTTCATGGAATCCGCGCTTTTGATTTAGGCACAGATATAGAGTGGGGGAAATTTTTCACAGTGGATTCAGCTAGACGGGTGTTTTTCGTGAAAGATTGGCGAGGGGGGACCAGGGATTGGAGTTCAGACGAGCACCTGCCATGAAAATAATGATCAAACAAGGATAGGCTCGCAATGTCTCTTCTGTGGGAGAGAGGTTGCAGGGTAGAGAAAATCCCCCACTAAACCACGAAGACTATTTTGTACTCTGTCAAGGCATGATAGGCTGTTTTTGGCAGCTCCTGCCCAGATATGGAAACAGTATTCCATCCTTGGACATACTTGGCTTTTATATAGATAGAGAATTGCATCAGTAGTGAGATATCTTCTGGAGCGGTAGAAGGATCCCACCATCTTTCCAGCGACCTTGGCAATAGACTTGATGTACATGTTCCATTTCAGATCAGGAGTAAAGGTCAAACCCAGAAGCTTGTCAAAACACGGGGCCTCACCCAGACGAGAGCCATCCATCACAATTGATGCCAGCTGGGGATCAGAGCGTTGATGATGTAAGGATAGGAGTTTGGTTTTGGATGCATTAAAGGTAACCAGCCACATCTTCCCCCACTGAACCACGCGCTCGAGATCAGAGGAGAGAGAATCAGAGAGAACTTTGTCATTTACAGCCTTTGATGTGTTGCCGTTGATGGTCGTGTCATCAGCATAGATGTCAATGAATGATTAAAGTATGTGTTTAGGGAGGTCATTGATGTAGATTCAGGAAGAGAGTTGGGCCCAGGATTGACCCCTGAGGGACTCCAGCATTTATATTGCAGGCCTCCGATTTTTGTCCATCTACCACTACTCTTATGAGCCTATCGGAGAGAAATGATTTAATGATTGAGAAAACATTTCCAGTAATACCGTAACTGGAAATCTTGTGAAGTAGACCCTTATGCCATACCTTGTCGAAGGCCTTTGATATGTCAAGAGCAATTGCCCTAGAAAGGAAGCCTTTGTCAAGAGATTCACTAATCCTGTGGGATATAACTGTCAGCACATCTGCGGTAGATCTTGCAGAGCGGAAACCATATTGTGTGTCACTAAGAAGGTTATTCCTGCTGAGGTGGTTGACTATTTCTCTATTTAATATGGATTCCAGCAACTTACTCATAACACACAGGAGACTTATTGGTCTGTACTGAGAGGGAGAGGACTTATCACCTGAATTCTTAAACACAGGGCAAACTGCTGAGGTCTTCCAGGGGGTCGGAAAGCACTTCTCCTTAAGGCAGCGCTTAAATAGTTTCGTAAGTATGGGAGCAAGTTCTGGTTGAAGCTTTTTTAACACTATAATTGGGATGCCATCAGGGCCAGTTGCTTTACTAGAATTTAGGTTCTTGATTAGCTTGGCGACCTCATGCACGGATATTTGTATGTTACCTAGCTTGTTCTGTGTTGTAGGAGGAAATATGGGGAGTTGATGGCCTTCGTCGCATAGGGTAGAATTAGCTGCAAAGTTCTTTGCAAATAGTTTGGCCCTGTCTGACACTGACTAGATGACCTCTGGTCCATTGATAATGGTTGGGATAGAACGCACAACGCCAAAGTCCAAAAAAAGTCTTCCATGGAAACTTTTTGAAGTTGATGAAGATGATGAGTTGAAAGCCATTTGCAAAGTCTGTCAAATTAAAATATCGCGAGGAATAAAACCATCTAACATGACCACAACCAACATGTTAAAACATTTAACTGTGATGCATCCAAATAAATTGGAGGAGCAAAATAAAAAAGAAAAGGAACAAAAAATTACCAACTAGTCACTCAGAGCAGTTTTATTAGTGAGGATCGAAATCGCAGTGTCTTTTTTTTTTTTTTTTTGCCTACGTCACCATCTAGGTGTCACCAATTTTTTTAACCCTCCTTAACTTCAAAGAGTAAATACAATATATACAACTAAAAAATAATTTTTAAAAATGCTGATTCTATTCATGAAAAATTCTTTTAACTAGAAATTAAAACTTAGGTAAAGATAGCTGACTGACAGCAACAGGAGCACTAGTTAACTACTGAACCACGTGGAAAGGTGTGGGGGGGGAGGAAAAAAAAGGAAATTAAATGATAATAAATTATTATAACTGTCTTTGAAAGGCACTAAACTCCTAAAATTTACTTCTTTAAAATTTTAGGCGGCACTCCCCGGCGATTTTAAAGCACTCTCTCTCTCAAAAAAAAAAAAAAAAGATTTAATTTTTAAGTTTGGGAAAGATATATTTATTATAACTGAATTCTTGTATGAAGACTGGATCTACTTTATTGGACGTTAATTTGTGAGATAAGTAATTTTTCAATGTTTAATATGTTTTTAAAGTTTCAATTATCAATTAAATTTTTTTAATTGCGTTTATTTTTCAATTTATTTAAAAAAACAGGGTTTTAAATGTATTTTTCAAGGTAACAAACTTCGAAAGAAGTCTAATAAAAAAAAATCACTTAATTTTTAATTTCGACAACCCTGAGAATTTAATTATTAAAAAAATATTGAAATGTGACATTTTTTTATTTAACATTTCTATTAGTTCAATTAATTTTCTTTCAATAATTCATTTCACTCAACAAACTTCACCATTTTTTTTTTTTTTATCGTTTTCTGTAATTTTGGTAATTATGTTTGCTCAATTTTATCTAGTATTTCATTTGTTTTTTATAGTGGTATCATTTTTATATGTGTTCCTTTGATATACCCTATTTCAAAATTAGTTTGGCTAAACTTATTCTTCACGTTAGAAACAACGTGTAAAAGCAATGAAAAAGTAAGAAAAAATAATAGGTGTTAACTACTCCTTGTGAATTATGGAGGTCTGAAGAACTGCCGTCACAAATACAACTATCAATAGCCAAACAAAAAATCGTTTTTGAAATTCCTTTAATTGTAACTTTTCGCTATACCTACCTTTTTGGTATAAAACACAAAAACTTTCGATTAATGGTATTCCTCATATATGGTCGTTAATTTGGAAAGGTTATTTTGTATCTACGGCGCCATGTCACATGGTATATTGTTTTTTTTTTCATTACGCATGTTCATTTATAAATTATTTAATTAAATATTTATCTTTTTTATATTTAATTAGTATATATTTTCTTTCTCTTCCGCTATATTTTTTTTATTTAATTCATTAAATCTGTTAATTATGAGGACCAAAATAATGAATCGTGTGTATTTATTCTCTAATTTTCTTGTTTTTGTTCTGTTATATAAATTATATTTTATTTGTTTTTTCTCTGAAGGATAAATTCTATTTTCTTTGAGTTTTTTTTCTGTATTCCAATTAAGTCAAATAAATTTTCTCTAAAATAAATTTTGCTAAGTTTTCCGTTTAGTTTATTATATAATAATTTTATTTAAACCAAAACACGACGGTGTACTGGTGTAGACATAAAATATCTCTTCCAAAGTTAGGGAACATATTTGGGAACTACCAACCATAAGTATAAAACTACCTGGTATATTTCAAAACAATAATTCCCTAGGAATCGGAATCGTACTTGGTATCGGAATCATTAATCAATATTTTCCTGGAATCGGAATCGGAATCGTATAAAAATTAGGAATCGTCCCAACACTAATTTCAATCACTTTTGGTGATTCTCTGCAGTGATGGTCGTTTCGATTCCTTGTCGCCAATCTGGCGTGTCATGGAATAACAGTGAAAATAAAACAATCAAGTTGAGGTTCAGTTAAGTAACAAGTGTATTAACAATAATGTACAAAGATAGGAAAGCGTGTATATCTGCTGGGCACTCGGTTAGCAGTTAAAGTGCAGTCGCATCTCTCTCACCGGTGTTGGAATTACTAGCGCTATTTATAGTGCTAATCAGTGTAAATTCCTCTATTCAAGGAAGGCTGGTATAACACAATTTTGATTATCTCAAGAGCCATATATTCTATTATATGAATATATTTTTTTAATATTGGAAACCTGTTATGAAAAAAAATCTTTGCTTAAACTTCATATCATGGAATATTTAAATTCAATATCATTTAAAAGCTTTTTAAAAATAATTATTTTTTTAGAATCCTGTGTTTTTTTTTGTTGTTGTAAATCATATGATTATATTACCGAGAAAAAACAATTATCAAGAAAAAGTGTTCGTTTTTTTTTTTTTGGGGGGGGGGGGTCCAATATTGATTTATGTTCAATTTTATTTACAACTTTAAGGTAAGTGAAATAAATAATGGGATTTTATACATATATTAGTGATGGATGATTCCAATATTTTTTCCCAATTCCGATACAATTACTGATTCCAATTCTTTATAAATCTACAACATAAGATAACAATAAGACTGTTATTTTTCCCAATTTTCGTAAAAACACATGCTAAATATGCAGATATTTTCCTAAACATCAAAATACACCTATGAAGGATGATCTATCAATTTTAGTTTTACTAGTAATTTAAAATAAATATTTATTTTATCATTATTACCAGCAATGGAAGATTTTGCTTTAAACAAAATCAAATAAAAAATTTAAAAAAAAAAAAAAACAATTAAAAAGAATCATTTTACCATTGGAAAATAGGCATCAATTTTTCCGATTCCGATACCCTCAAATCTTCCAATTTTTCCGATTATTCGTCCCAACACTAATATATATATATCTATCTATATATATAAAAATGTAAATTTGGTTCGTTAAAAGTGAATAAAACCATATTTCTATGTTACTAATTTATTTGAAATTTTCAGACAACCCATCTTTAGAGTCGAGGGATGTTTTTATGTCATTAAAATAAATTTACCTCGCGAATTATTAAAATATTAAATAAAATATAAATATTTTTCGAAATTGTTTCTGCGAGACTTGCCCGGTTTTATTTCTGGTAACTTCCGTTTCAACTACTCTCGAATTACAAGTAAAAAAAAAAACTTACTCATGCAGAGAGTGATCCGTGCTGAAATAATAACGTTATTATTTAAAAAGCCATTCTTAACATGGGGAAGGGAGGGTGTTTTGTACCTATTCTGTACTTTAACCTTACAATTGAATAAAAACATCATAAAACTTTAATTAAACGTGGAAATACGATTTTAAAAAAATAGTGTGGATCACTCTCTGCATTAGCACACAAAAAAAAAAATAAAATAATCCCATATTTTAAAAATTTAAATTCATTTATGTACTTACCAATTTTTTAATTTTAAATTCCTTTATTTATGTTAAGGCATTTCACTCATGAAACATTACGTTTTAATTGTTTAGTTTCTTTTCACAGCATTGTTTACATAAAAAAGTTTGTTTTAACTTTTTCTAAACTTCCCATGTTAAAAAAAACAAAAAAAAACGCCCTTCCATAAACCTCGAAAGCCGTTCTTAATATGGGGAGGTTGGGGGTGTTCATTCCGAAAGCCGTTTTAACATGGGGAAGTTAGGGTGTTTATAATATGCTGGGGCAAGTCGTAAAATTAACAAAGTTGCTATCTATTATTTATTGCAAAAATTGCTTGAAATTTATTTATTTGACAAAAAAAATTACATTTTGGTACTCCTTGGGCGTTGAGTTTCATGGCGACCAGCAGAAAAAAATAATAGTCGCTCCCTTAGTCCCCCACCCCACCCCGCACGTAACATATTTTATTTCCTGACGTTGCCGTAACTAAACGATTATTTGTCACATTTACAAACATTTATTTATTTATTTTGAAAAAAGATTTACTTTTTATGAATATTAAAAAAAAAAAATGGGTACCCATGCAGAGAGTGATCCATGCTGAAATAATAACATTATTTAAAAAGCCATGGGGAGGGGAGGGTGTTTTGTACCTATTCTGTACTTTAACCTTGCAATTGAATAAAAAAAAAACATCATAAAACTTTAATTAAATGTGGAAATACGATTTAAATAGCTCGGATCACTCTCTGCATTAGCACCGAAAAATGTTACTAAACATTTATTAATAATTTCTCACTTTTACAAACATTTGATTTTAAATTTCTTTTTAAATGACGACTTTTATCGACTTTTTTTTTAAATATCCCCCCCCAAATGGTGTTTATTCCGAAATCCGTTGTTAACATGGAGAGGTTGAGGGTGTTTATTCTGAAAGCCGTTCTTAACATTTGTGGAGGTGGACCTAATGTAAAAAAAATAAATAAATTTAAAAAAAAAAAACTAAATCATTTACTGATAACTTCTCACTTTTACAAATATTTTTTAATTTACATGCGCGGATGAACAAATTGTTGAATAGTGCGAAAACAAAACGTTTTTGTAATAAACTTCGGGATAATTTTTTGGGTAAATATTTACATTTAGGTCCACCTCCACAATTTTCTTTTTTAAATGACGACCTTTATTAATAAATAAATTTACTTCTCCGCAACTTTTATTGATAAATAAATCTACTTCTCTGCCACGAGCACTGAACCCCTCCTTTTTATTTTTTTTAATAGTATTTTCGGGTGGGTATGCTGACAACAAATATCAGTTAAATTTTGCAAATAGACCCCCCTCCAAAAGTGGTGTTTAATCCGGAAGCTGTTCTTAAGGTGAGGAGGTTAGGGAGTGATTATAAGGTGGACCTAATCTAAAAAAAAAAAAAAAAAACAAACTTTTTTATGCGCACATAAGCAACTATTCTTTTTTTAACTTTTTTATTTAAAAATTAGTAAATTTAAATGAATAGAATAATAAATCATTTATCATTAATATGTGTCTTTTGTTTTGTGTTGAATGAAACTTTTTTTTTTCATTACAACAATAATGAACCAATTTAAATCTTCCGGCATGCATTTAAGGGTTACGAAATTATCAATAAATCGTTTAGTTACTAAGCCAAAGTCAGTAAATAAAAAAAATGTTACGTGTGGATGCATTAGCCTTGACTGGGGGTGGGGGGGCTAAGGGAGCGACCATTAAATAATTATGCTGGTCGCCATGGAACTCAACGCCCAAGGAGTACCTAAAGTAGCACTTATGCACTTATGTTATCGTGCTATTTTTTAAAATAGCATTTTCATGTTAAATTCAAATTTTACAATATGTTTTTCTTTTATTAATTTGTTAAGTGAAAGTAAAGATAACCTGGTCGGTTTCTAATGTGAGGAAAATCTAGCCCCCCCCCCCCCCAAAAAAAAGGGGTACTCTGAATGATAACAAAATATTAAAATTGCCTCAGTCTCGAAAGATTTCTTCTTTACTGAACGAGGAAACAAACGGTGAAGTGTAGTTCACCTTCTGTTTCTCTCCCCCTCTCTTAACAGCTCTCTCTATCCATCTCTCCCTTTCCCTCTCTCAATCTCTTTCTCTCTATATCACCCTCTCCATCTCTCTTTGAGCCCCTTTCTCTCTAACTCCCTCTCTCTCCTTTCCTCTGTCTCATCCCTCTCTGTTTCTAACTCTCCCCCTCTCTGTTTATCTATCAATCCCTTTATCTCTCTATCGCCTTCTCTTTCTCTATTTTCCTCTCACTTTCTCTTTTCTATCTATATATCTTCCTCTCTATCTGTCCATCTCTAATCCCTCATCCTATTTTAGTCTCCTAAATTAATTACAGTGAATAAGGCATTGTCAAAACATGGATAAATCCTATTTTAGTCACCTAATTTACTGACTGTGAGAATAGAAGTTATTTGGAAATTATTGCTACCTTGAACAGCACCAGAAGTAACTGGTAAAACCTTTCTAATTAAATTGATTTTGGCAGCCATTTGGTAACAAAATGAGATAGCCTTAGCCCTTGCTGCATGAGGAATACCTGCGACCTTGCTGCCAAGTAGAAGAATTATTTATTCTACTTTAAAACATTCAATTTTTCAAAAATCTCATGTTCGACATCTCCAAAACATCCAATATGGGGAAAAATATTGCAAAAATGCAAACTTATTGTTTAAGATGAATGCACAATGGTACGCAAAAAATCACTTGAGGCTCTTGGTCGATCCTTGCAAGATTTGCGTGGCAATGTCAGACCATTTGGGAATGCAGTAATATTGCTTGCAGGAGATTTCAGACAAATGTTACCTGTTATTCTTCAATCAACACCAGCAGATGAAATAAATGCTTGCCTCAAATACTCTACTTTTTTGTTCCATGTGAAGACATTAAACTTAACTCAAAATATGCATGTCCAGTTGCAGACTGTTCGATCCGCACAAAAACTTTTGCATCACTTGTGGGAAATTGGGTACGAAAAAGTGCCAGCTGATCAGAGTTAAGGGCAAAATTCTTTGACTTTTAACTTCTGTAATTTCTGTAATTTTATTTCATCAAAAGAATAGTTAGTTTAAAAGGTTTTTGCAGATATTCAAATTATAAGAATTCCATTTGACTGAGTGAATGAGCTATTCTTGTAGGTCAATACAAAGATGCTCATGAACTTAACGCTATTATTCAATGTAAAATTCCAAGTGAGGTAGTCAAATACAAATCCATCGACACTGTTGTGAAAGCAGATAAAGTGGTTAATTATCCAACAGCTATATTTGCCAGGGATGCCACCGCATGTATTGCAACTGAAATTTGCTGTTTTTTCACATGGACAATTTATGTTACGTATTCAAGAGTCACCAAACCGGAAAATCTCTATATCAGCTAAGAAAATGGAACAAAAACTGTGTACCCATGCAAAATGGAAAATTAAACCTATAAGAAACATGCTTTTTCTCATTTTGGAACTTTTTCCATCGCGCCAATTTGAGCCTCAGCAACGCGTGGTAGGGTACAGCTAATATATATACACACACACAACTATTTTTTAATTATTTGATCTTTCAGCTTTAAAAAATGTTGAAATTTTTATGGACCTACATTTATTTTGTTTAGTTTTCCTAACATGAAATAGAGGGGAGGGTGTAGAACATTAAAAAAAATATTTCCTCTAATATATTTAACGAAACCTACTTTTAGTACGTAAGTTTATTTAATAATGAATAAATATAGAAAATTTCAGGAAAATATGACTTATTTGATTTTTGCTAGATTTTTAAAACATGGCTATGTCTACGTACTCAAAAACGTCACTATGTTAGGTGTATCAGAATGTGGCACTTAAAAATGATTAATAATTCAACTTACTATTTTTTTAAGCTTATAACTACTTGAAAAATGTAATTCAACCCCTAATTTTTTTTCAATTAAAAGGAGCAAAGACCAAATTTTTTAAAAAATAACAGGTTTAATAGCAAATTATGCAATATTTGCTTTTTTTAAAGTGGTTTTCTTTCAAATAAATATAAAGAAAATCAACATATTTTGACTTGCTTATAAATATATGTATATATATATATAAATGCCAAAAAAATCACTTAAAAAATATACTATTAAATGGGTAGTTCCATTCTTCATTGCTAAGAATTTATCCATATCTATATTTTAAATTAAACGATGAAATTCATGTATTTTTAAATAAAAGAATTTTTAAAGCGAGGGTTGTAGAAAATCGCATTTTCGTAATGTGTTTTGCTTAAAGAGCTGCTGCTAATATGAAATTTATCAAATATGGATAAATAATGTCTCTTTTATTGTGTGTGTTAACCAAAATTAGTATTTTTCGTCCTCCATAGTTCAAAAGAAACGCACATTCACTTATAAGTTTTTTCCCTAAAACAAAAAATCCACTTCATCGATTTTTTTTTTTTATTCTTTTAATGAAATACACGAGTTTTTGATTGATATATTTTAATACTTCTTTATCGACTGAAGTTTTATTTTTTTTTTAATATCTAAAAAAAAGAAAACATTGAATGAAATAGAAAAATTTGCAGTCAGCGTCCGGTATTTACTTGAAGATATAAGCATAACATGAGCTTTCATATGAGGAAAAAAAAATTAATGTGTTTTTTTTTATAAAAGGGTTTTACACTTTGGACTTTACAGGTAAATTTTCAAAAACTATTCTTTTTTTGTTGTCGTTGTTTGAAATTAGAATATTTTCTTTATTGATCTTTTATCTTCAATTTGGTACATAAATTAATTATTAACATTTTAATAGACATTTCAAAATGGGGGGTTGAATTTGAAAAAAAAAACAAAACAAAAAACGTTTGTCTAAAATATTATATTTGGTTTATTGGAAAGAGCATAAAATTTCACATTGACCTTGAAAATATCGTAAAAATTGAACCAATAGAAAAATTTTAATAGATTTTAAAGTTTAAAAATTGAAAAATATTTAACTCGTAAAATTCAATTGATTTTATTACGTAAAAAAAATGGTAAAACTATACAAACACCGTGACAGCGAATTAACCCTACCCCTAATCCTAACCCTAACCCCTAACCCTAACCCTAACCCTAAACCTAACCCTAACCCTAAACCTAACCCTAACCCTAAACCTAACCCTAAACCCTAACGCTGTCACGGTGTTTGTATAATAATACCAAACAAATGGCTGCATGAAGGCACGCTGGCATTTTGTAAACACTGGGCTTTTTTTTTTTTTAAATAAAAAAATAATATTTCTATTATTTTTTAAACAACTTTAATAGTTTATTTTGGAAGTATATCCCATACAGAAAATAAACAACCCACTTTAAAAAGAGAAATTACGAGTTTTTTTTTTTTATATATATTTTATTCGCAGTTTTCTGTTAGGGGTGTCAAAAATTCCTCCAAATCTCTGATGACACTACATAGGAACGTTGTCTTGTTAAGTTTTTTACGACGTGCCCCTGCCCCACTGCCCGACCCAGCGTATTATAAACACTCCAACCTCCCCATGTTCAGGGCGGTTTTCGGAATAAACACCACTACCCCCTACCTCGAAAGCCGTTCTTAACATGGGGAGGTTGGGGGTGTATTCCGAAAGCCATTCTTAACATGGGGTGGTCGGGGGGTGCTTACCGTTGTTTTAAAGCGTCGATAACGTAAACACAATTTTTGTCTAGCATTTTCATTGTTTTTGTGTGCTGTAAAATATTTTAAAAATAGTTTATTTGAAGTTTCTTCTTTTAAATGGTAAAAAAGTTAGGATGATATTATTAAATTCCAGTTACATCGTGTTATATACGGGGGGGGCGGGGGCTGTGGTGTGGTGCGCGTTGGAGGTACCTAGTGGGTAGAGAAGCTCAGAAGTTGCGATTATAGATTTTTATAAATATTTTGAATGATTAAATTGGAAGGGAGAGGGTATGGTTTTGTTTTCTTTGCGAGAGTAAGTGTGTGTTTTGTTTTCATCTGTATGTAGAGAATTAATAGCATTAAACCCCTACTTTGGGGTTTAGTGATCCCTTTTTTTAAACAAAAAAATGTCCTTTCAAAGTGTCAAATTAAGGAAAACAAAAAATGGTTTGGGAATCGAACATGAAATAAACTTTTTTAAATCCTCAAAATAACCCTCTCCCCGAATAAAAGAGCCCGAATAAAAGTTGGTATACGTAACAAAAATAAAAGATTATTATATTTTGGTGCTTGTGCTGTGCAGTGTGCACTTTTGCCACCGTGCTGAAATAACGTTATTATTTTAATAGCCATTCTTAACATGGGGAGGGGAGAGTGTTTTGTAACTATTCTGTGCTTCCACTTAACAATTTATTTTTAAAAAAGATTTCGTGAAGCTTGAATTAGACCTGGGAAAAAACCAACTATTTAAAAATAGCGCGGTGGCAAAAGTGCACAAACACCCCCATTTTTTTTTTTTTTTTTTTTTTTACACTTAATCTTCTTTTTAAAAAATACTAAAGCTATAATGGTCCGGAAATTAGTGATCATTTTGCATTAACCTTATAAGAGAAAAGTGTTCTTAAAGTCTAAAACTGTGTGTGTGTGTGTGTGTGTGTGTGTGTGTGTGTGTGTGTGTGTATTTTAGGAGGGAGGCAATTAGTTTGTAGGCAAATAAATAAATAAGGTAGAAACTCATTTTTATTATTTGGTATAAAAAAAGGGGGGGTCCTTGTTTATATAAAGGCTGGGTTATTTAAACACTTCATGAACAGCTGAAAAGAAATAGCCAATCCTTATATTTTAATAAACAAATGAAAATTAATTTGTACTCACCGATCGAAGACATTCTGCCACTTTAGACGGACTTTTGGGTTCGTTGGGATTCGAAAAAACGAACAAGTTTGTCTTTCGCTCGCGTGATTACAACGGACTTCGAAACACTGCACCATGATGTCGATTTCAACAACTCCCGTCAAACAACGATGAAATAATGACTGCTGGACCACGTGTGCGATTTTTAAGTTAGCCGATGGATTTGAAATATAAATACAACACAAAAAAAATTTCTTCTATGATTTCTATTTTTTTGGCAGTCTCTTAAAATTCTAAAGAATAAAAACATAAGAAAGGGGAAGATTGTTTTTGTTATTACTTACTCTTAATAATTCCACGGGGCGATGGGAGTTATCTGCTCTTGGTACTAGCCCTTATTTTCAAACTCGTTTACTCGAAACAGGTTTTTTTTTGTTTTTTTTTTAATTATAATAATAATTTTTAATTTATAAATTGTGAAATAAAAAATAACATGAAATTAAATAATATGAATGGTCAAATTGAATGCAGACCCCATTCGATTAGAGTATAAGGTTTTGTTTTCAACTGATTTCCCGCAGGAACACTAACAGACGCTCGAAAATTGATCAGTAAAATATGAAAGAACGAAATGGATCAAAATACATTCAGTTAAGACTAGGAGAAGCTGAGAATGACAACCGATCCGCATTCCCATTTTAATGGCCTTATTTCCAATCTGTAAGTGATTCTGTGTGTGTAGGTTTATTTAATTCAAAGTGTAATATTTACTCTCTACTCGTTCAAAGTAGAAATTTTTCAAGAGTGAGACTTTTTTGCCCCAATCCGGAGTACCCCCTTCTGAGAGTAGAGCTTGTATTTACTTCCTTCTCACTTCAGGAAGATGGGATACACGGTTGGAAGGTTGAAGAGAGTCAAGCCAGTGCCCCTAAAGGAAGAGCACGCTGGCCTTTTAGAAATTGTCTGGACATCCCGTCAGTATTCCTCAGTAGGGGAGTCTCATGCAACAATCAATAAACTTACTTCACCTGAAAGATGGGAGACAAAGTCTGGGAGGGTGGACCTCTTAGAACTGCACAAAATAAAAGCCAATTATATCTCTACCAACAAGGAAAAGGCTATTTCATTAAGTGCCTAAATTGTAGTTGCCAGCTGACTACAATATGGTCGTCTTCAAGTCAAACGTAAACAAGTTCTTGGTGAGTAAAATATGAACTTTCACCTTAAGTAATCCAATTTACCAAATTTACACTTCTAACGATTACTATGATATTGTCCCTTTGACTAATGTACACTCTTTAACCCTTGTCCTCGAGTGGCCTCTTGGCCTTGATAAGTGGTGATTCCTTTGAAAAAAAAGGGGGCTAAAGAGGAAAAAAACGGGAGGTAAGCCAAATTATCTGTGGTAGTCATTTTGAACAAAACATAACCGCAACAGAAATGAGTAAAGGCTGAATGCTTGGCCTTTACATTTTTGGTTTTTACTCTTGATTAAAAATGGAAATTCAATTTTTCAGGTTTTTATTTTCGTTTTTATTCTTAACATGCAAATTTTAATAGCATTTACAACTAACAATATAATAGCAAAATTTGGAAAATGAAAAAATTGATTCAACCAAAAAACAATAGTATCTACTGACTTTTTGTGTCAATTTCATAAAAAAAAAGCAATATCTTCTTAATTGGCATATCAGAAGTACTTAAATATTATTGCATTATTTAATAAAACACAAGTTTTCGATCTTTATCATAAAAACACTGCCATATTTCTTTGAGAAGATATAACATAATAACAAGGGAAATAACTGAGTTATACTAAAAACAAGGTAAAATGCACAATTTATTGAAAAAAAATTTGGCAATTTAACGATTTATCTTCAGTTGAAACTTTCCGATGTTTTTTAACTAAGTATTTTATTTTCTCTAATTTTCGCCAACAAATATTTTCTTTCATAAGTTTTGGCACTTTTGGATGTCAGCGACATAAGGCGAATGTGTGCATTTTAGTTTCAAAAACCGCCGGCAGATGTCACTTGTCAGCCAAAGAACAGGGGTCGATAACTCTTCCTTTCCTAAAAGTCCGTGCAAACAAACTGCAAGCTAAAATTATATTTAGCTACATTTTTATACAATCTTTCTGTACAAAAAAAAAAAAAAAATCTTAAACCTCTATGTTGCTACATTGACAAACAAAAATTATATTTTGATATATGTTTATACAATCTTACTGTGAAAAAAAAACTGTGTAAAAAAAAAAATTTTAAAACCTATATAAATGTTCATGTTTTAAATTTTGATATGTTTATACAATCTTTCGGTAAAAAGAATATTCTTAAACCTCTATAAACGTTTCATGTTTTTAAAATTCTATTGTGATACATTGACAAACTAAAATTATATTTTTGATGCATTAAATAACTCATTGAAAAGAAATTATATTAATACATTAAAATTATATTGTGATATATTTTTTTATTCAATTAATGACTTTGACCGATGATTGGCCTAAAAAGGATTGGACAGTCAATCTCCAGGCTTCTACGTTGTCACACGTGTCCTGCTAAGAGCAGACACAGAATTCTAAAAGTATGTAAAAACAAAGAAAATAAAATGTTCCTCTCAAGCTAAAATTTGTATCCACTTTGTCAGTTATAACAACCAATAAACAAATATTACACAATAATGTCATCATAATAATTTTCATATATCTTTGTGTTATTTATTTTGTTATATATTTTTGCGGAACATGCATTTATATTTGAGGTTCCCATAATGGTCGCTAGATGTCATTTCTCTGTTGCTAATATATCACTGTCATGCGAAAGTGCCTAAGTTTGTTTTTTTTTGTCGTTTTTTTTCTACCTTTTCGGTCATCGTAATTTTCCAGTATAAATATATATATACTGTAACATGACAATTAAGTTGAGATCATTGGTTTGCCTTGAAATTCAATATTAAAAATTTCGAATTTGTATTACTATACACACATATTCGAGAAAATGGTCAAAAATCAAATATATAAAAAGAATAAATGTTATTAAATGCAAGGTAAGTTACTTTTCTACCTATCTGGAAAAGTTTTAGTGATTTTACTTACTTTAAAACGTGTAATCGGTTCAAAAATCATACAATGTTTATCGATATATTTTAAAAAGAAAAATGGCGGTATGCTCGTTGTTGAACACGGTAAGTTTGGGAAAATGAGTTTAAACAAAAAAAAATTATACAAATACTGTTAGAAACATACCGTATATATGTCCGCCTATGTCACGGTAACATATATTGAGTGAGTTTCTGTCTGTATTTTGTATAATTTTTTTGTTTAAACTAGTTTTCCCAAACTTACCGTGTTCAACAACGAACATGCCGCCATTTGCATTTTTCAAATACATCGGTAAAAACTGTATGTTTTTCGAGACGAATAAACATGTTATATTATATAAAAACACTGAAAAATTATCCAGTTAGGTAGAAAAGTAACTTGCTTGCCTTTAATAACATTTATTTGTTAAATATTTGTTTTTTTTTTTTTGCTTTTGTTTTTGTTTTTTGACAACGTTTTCGAATCTATCGAATCAAACACAAAATTTCGAATTTCGGTATTATAGCGTAGTTGCACTGACTTTTCTAACAATACGACTCGAATACCAGCGTTTAGGTAACAGGCAAATAATGTTATCTGCTTTTTCAGATAATATTGAACTGTTATAATGGCACAACTAAATAATTAAGTAGATACAACTAGATGTCGGGTTAGATGGATTTTCTTTTAAGTAAATTTATTTTTCTTTGTCGGAGTTATGTTTTTTTGATCGATCATTTTAATAGTCGTCGGTCGTTTAACCGTGGTCATTTTATTTTATTCTACGACGTCAGCAGGTAATGTGACTTTAGTAAAACAACTTTCTATTTACGTAGGCTACGTTCGAGTAGGTTAATATGCGTGATCACGTTTATTTTTTTTTAATTATTTTGCAATGATAATACTTTTTTTAGAAAGTGCATTAGTTAACCAATAGCTTTAAAGTAGTTTGCCAAACGAGACCTACACTGCAAGTATATGTGTTTACGAAAAGGTCACGTGTTGTTTCCCTCCGAAAAAAAAAAGAAGAGAACGTTTTTAAGTTTAGTTTCACTTTTTAAAAAAGCCCGCGAAAAGTCAAAGTAAAACTAGAAATTAGTTTCATTTTCTGTTTATTTAAGCACGAGTAAATGTTTTTTTAACGAAATAATTTCACGTTAAGAAACTGTGACCCAACTATGCAAATGCGCCATTGTCCCCACTTTAACATGTAAATTTTGCAAATAAAAATAAGGGTACTTATTCAAGTAGGCACTTATGGTGATAAACATAAATAGAGAACCCCTTTTATCGTGTACCACGGGCAGACCCGATGGGACGTTTAAAGCATCACACCTATACCAAGTTTTAGACGTCAATATGATCGATTACAGAGTTTCATTTTTTTCCACTTAATGTTAATAAACAATTATTGAAGTTGATAAGTATTTTATTTTTAAGCAATATAGAATTTTTCCAAAATAAACGGTAATTAGCAGAGAAGCCAACAAACAACTACAATGAAAAATATATAAGAAATAAATGTTATTGTAGCCAATAAAAGTTAATTTCATACCTACCTGGCTCATTTGTTTTGGTTTTCAAGTAGTTTTTATTGCTCTTTACATAATCTCAAAAGTTCAGTTTTTTCTGAGTGAAAAACAAGATTATGGAAAGGATCAAGGCAGCACTATACAAGCCATTTGCTATCGACCCCACCATTGCTTTGGAGCAATTTAAGGCAAGAGCCTTACATTCAGGCGAAACTGTCAACGCGTATCTATCCAAGCTGACGAAGTTGGCGATGTTGTTCAGTCGGCTGCCTGAGCAGGCCTTGGCATGCAAATTACTGGCAGGGCTCACAACTGGAGCAAAGCAACTCCTTAGAACTAGCTCAAGCATAACTTTGATTGTCCTTTAATGACTTGGTAGACTGGGCCAGGACCGTGATGAAGAATACCTATTAGATGAGAGAACAATTAGTCGCTGCTGCACCGTTCACATCGACTGATGATAGACAGTCTCAGGGGCCCGGCCCATGTGGTGAAGTCTTGTGTTATAGGTGCAATGGCCAGGGTCACATTGCAAAGAACTGCTGGCGGTGATTGACAGCTGTTTGGTGCTACCGGTGTAATGATACTGGTGATATGGCCCGGGATTGTGCGAGAAATAGAGTCAGAGACAAGTTGCCAGCGTCGACCTCTTCCCAAGCAGAAATTAGACGAGGCGCTTTTGACCATTCAGGTCTATATCAATGAGATATTGTGCTCAGCACTCCCTGATTCCAAGTGCTCTCGCACCATAGTGTGCGCAGGCCTCTGAAGAAGAATGTCAGAGTGACCATCATCACTGGAAAGATGCAGACATGTTGCAGGGTGGGCACAGTGACATGTTGCAGAGTGGACACAAGAACTGGAAATTCGACTAAGGTTGAGGTGTTGATAGCATTCCAAAAACCACTGAGCTTTGACCTGCTTCTAGGCTATCAGAGCCCTAGGTGGTGTTTATATAATGCAGATGGGTGCAGTACAGTTTCAGGAGAAAGTTCCAGTGTGCTGCGCTGAAGATTGACCAGCCAGACTTTATTGTCGAATTTGACCAACAGCAAAAGGCTTGGATCGCCTCATGGAAGTGGTCGGAAGCCAAACTGTGGAATGAGGTAGCCAAGTACCATGTTCCCGACCAAATGAGGCTTGTATACAAAGAAGAACTCCACAAATGGATCAAGGATGTCTGGTTAATTCCCTACCCCTATGAGAAACTTGGACCTCCCAAGGGCCTGATCCTGCTGATAATGGTTTCTCAGCACAACAAAGTAAAGGTGAGGCCAGTGATGTACTACTGCGAACTAAACGTGCATGTTGATGCGTTCACAGCAGATGCTGACGTTTGTGCCAGCAAGCTATGAGTGACGCCAGCAGGGTTCCAATTGGGCCACGGAACTGCAGTTTCTGAAGTGCCCAATGTTTTCATGAGGCAACCTGTATTCTCCCTGTATGGAAAACTTGTGTGGCACCTATCAGTGTGTGAATGGATTCGTGCGGCAACCAGCATCATAAAGAGGAGGGCAAGTGCAGTCCCAACAACTTTTGTCTGGACAAATCTGAGCCTATTTTCCGAATGCCAAAAACCGATTCCATTAATTATCTTTTTTATTTGATGGTTTTATCCATGTTAGGCCAGTAAAACCTAGCCTTAATCATTTTTATAGACGATTTTATACCTGGGTGGGACACTGAATGCAAACTATCGAAAATGGATTTCCGTAGTGTGAATGGTACAAAAGGTCTGGGGTATGACGTTGATATATCACACAACACGAATTGATCTTTTCCTGATATTGTATATTTTTTTCATTCTGGGAAGGACTGTATTTCAGTATCTGCTGTTTGGGCGTCTGCAAGTGCTGGGAGGTCGTATATGTCGATCTGTACAGCAAGCGTTGGGCGTGATAGACAATCTGCTACATTTTGATCACCCTTCACATGGGCAATATCTGAGATTAATTCTGTGATTATGGCTAGTTGCCTTTATTGCCTATCTGATTTTGCTGGTTTTAAACTGTGAAATGCGCCGCATATTGGCTTGTGGTCTGTTAGAAGTAGTACTTCGTGACTTTCAATGAGGTGGCGAAAATGTAATACAGCCAAATAAGCTGCCAAAAGTTCACAGTCGAAAGTAGAATATCTTGTCTGTGTTGCTGTCAGTTTCTTCAAGAAAAATCCTATTGGTATAGGGCTTCCATTCACGACTTGATGTAAAGCAGCACCTACTGCATATTTGCTGCTGTCCGTGACAAGTTGATACTGTGTGCAGCTTGGTTGAGGATGGGGTAATTCCGTTAGCTTACCCAATATTTTAGTCATGGTAGAGAAGGATTCTTTTTCTAATGTATTCAAGGTGATTAATCCTTTCGGTGTTAGTCGCATTCTTTCAGATAAAGGAAAAACTAACTTTGCAAATCCTGGTATTAATTTTCTGTAAAATCCTACCATACCAAGAAATCTGCATAGGCTTTTAGCATTTTTAGGGCATAGAAAGGATTCTATTTCTTTTACTTTATTTGCAGTTGGTGTAATTCCCTTTGAGTTAATTTTAAAGCCTAAGAAGTCAAGGGCAGTTACGTTGAAAATCGATTTGGAGAGTGATATTTTGAGATTGTTTTCTTGAAGGATTTGGAAAACTCTGTCGATATCTTTTTTATGGGATTGTTCGTCATTGCTGAAAATGAGTATATCATCGATATATACGAAGACACAGTCGATATCTCGAAAGATTCTGTCCATATATCTCTGAAAGGTAGCCGAAGAATTCTTTAACCCAAACGGCATAAATTCATATTGATATAGTCCCATTGGCAAAATAACTGCAGTTTTTGGAATATCATCTGGGTGCATTTTAATTTGATGATAGGCTGAAATTAAATCAATTTTTGAAAATCGTTGTTTATCAGCGAGTTTAGTAGTAAAGGAATTAATATTAGGGATGGGGTATCTATCACTTTTAGTGATACTGTTTAAGGTGAGGTAGTCTCCACAGCAACGATATCCTCCACTCTGTTTAGGTACTAGATGTAGTGGGCTTGACCATTCGCTGTCTGAAGGGGTTATTACTCCTCCATTTATTAGTCTCTAAAATTCTTTTTTTGTAGCAGTCAGCTTTTCAGCAGACAGTTGTCTGGATGTAGCAAAAACTGGTGAGTGACTACCTGTGTCGATTCTGTGATAAATACCGCAGTAGTTACTGTTTTTGTTGGTGTGAGGAGAGATAACTTCTGGGTATTTATCTAAGTTTGTTTTAATAAATGTGTGTATATTTGCTTCGTTTATGACCACATTTACAGGAGCAGTAGTGTTTAATAACAACTTCTTTTTAGTGGTTGTTGTTGGGTCATAAATTGTCCTGTTTTTGCAGTCGATAGTGAGGCCAAAGTTATTTAGAAAGTCAATTCTGAGGAGGGGATTGGTGATATCAGCGACCACGAATGTCCATGAAAAGGTCCTTCTTAAGCTTGGTATTGCAATCTCCAGGTTAGCTTGGCCGTGGCATTTTATTTTCTCTCTGTTGGCAGTGGTGAGTGATACTGGTGTTGGGTATAACGTCACGCCTTTTAACGCGGACGTCGGTATTATTGAGAGGCTTGCACTAGTGTCTACTATAAATTGTAAAATTGTTGTCCCTAATCTTACTTTGATTTGTAGTAGCAGCGAACTCAAGGGGACTGACACGGTTCGCATTACTAGTTTTCCGAGGCTGTTGGTGGTGGTGTGGGTGGACGTGAGCTTGGTAACATTTTGATGTTCTGTTTCTTTGGCCATTTACACCACGGTTTGCAGGTTCTTGCCTGCTCAGCAAAGTAGAGGTGCGCTTTGCATATTTTAGTTTTTTGTTCTGGGAAATAGGGTTTTATTCCTATCAGTATACGGACGTTTTTATTCCTTTCTGTGTGCTGCTGCTGAGTGGTGAATGCTGTTGCTGTACCGTTTATGTCATTTAATAAGGGCATTAATTCGTCCGCTAATTTTCCAAGTTGGGATGAATTTAGTTCTTTTTGAGAGGCAATGATGGGGGAAATTGTTGCAGATAAGGCCTGAAGAAATTCATGAAGAACAATTTCTTCGCCGACGCCTATCCTTTTTGCTATATAGAGCATCTCCTGTAAATATGCTGATGGACGGCCTGTTATTGTGTTTGTAGACATTAACTTGTCTAGCAACTCAGGCTTCGTTCTTTCATTCGCTTCAATTAAGGAGCATTTCAGTTCCTCATTGTCCTTTTCGTTTAAAATATGAAGCGGTATTTTTGTTACCACCTCTGCAGGCAGAGCTGATATGACCGTATAAAATTTTTTTGTCGAATTTGTAATGTTCTGCAGATGGAATTGCGCTTCCAGAATGGAAAACCAGCCATTCACTGCTGTTTCCATGAATTCCGGCGGTTTTATTGTAATTTGTTGTAAGGAGGTTTCTTCCATTTTACTTTTTTTTTTTGTTTTGTGTATGTAAAAATATATTCTAGTATTTTTTCTTTTAACCGAAGAAAGGTGGAAAAAAAAAATAGTTTGTTTTACTTACATCGAAGGTTCTCTTTGAAAACGTTTGTGACTTGAAATAACAGTTACTTGTAATTTTCCTGAAAACTCCAAAAAATGTTTCTTTCCTTTCAGTCCTGGGTAAAATTAGTTTGTTTCTTGAGGATTTAATGTCCTTTTTGTCGGGCCACCATTGTAATATTTGTTTATTGGTTGTTATAACTGACAAAGTGGATACACATTTTAGCTTGAGAGGAATATTTTATTTTCTTTGTTTTTACATACTTTTAGAATTCTGTGTCTGCTCTTAGCAGGACACATGTGACAATGTAGAAGCCTGGAGATTGACTGTTCAATCCTTTTTAGGTCAATCATCGGTCAAAGAGAGAGAGAGAGAGAGAGAGAGAGAGAGTGAGGGGGTGAGCGAGCAGCAACAGCAGAAGAGAAAAGGAATTAGATTTTTGGGTATCTTGGTTAGTTGAGTTCTTTTAGAGAAAGAGAGGATTAAAGAAACAATGTCTTTTCTTCATGGTAGCAGTATGTGGCCTGAGGTCACTTAGATTCACTCCTACACCTATATAAATGTTTCATGTTTTTAAATTTTGATATGTTTATACAATCTTTCTGTAAAAATAATATTCTTAAACCTTTATAACCGTTTCATGTTTTTAAAATTCTATTTTGCTACATTGACAAACTAAAATTATATTTTTGATGCATTAAATAACTCATTGAAAAGAAATTATATTAATACATTAAAATTATATTGTGATATATTTTTTTATTCAATTTATGACTTTGACGGTGATTGACCTAAAAAGGATTGGACAGTCAATCTCCAGGCTTCTACATTGTCACATGTGTCCTGCTAAGAGCAGACACAGAATTCTAAAAGTATGTAAAAACTAAGAAAATAAAATATTCCTCTCAAGCTAAAATGTGTATCCACTTTGTCAGTTATAACCACCAATAAACAAATAAAATATTCCTCAATAAATGTCATGATAATAATTTTCATAATAATAATTTTCATATATCTTTCTGTTATTTATTTTGTTATGTATTTTTGCGGAACATGCGTTTATATTTGAGGTTCCCATAATGGCCGCTAGATCTCATTTCTCTGTTGCTAATATATCACTGTCATGCGAAAGTGCCTAAGTTTGTTTTTTTTGTTGTTGTTTTTCTCTACCTTATCGGTCTTCGTAATTTTCCAATATAACATGACAATTAAGTTGAGATCATTGGTTTGCCTTGAAATTCAATATTAAAAATTTCGAATTTGTATTACTATACACACATATTCGAAAAAATGGTCAAAAATCAAACATATAAAAAATAAATGTTATTAAATGCAAGGTAAGTTACTTTTCTACCTATCTGGAAAAGTTTTAGTGATTTTACTTACTTTAAAACGTGTAATCGGTTCAACAATCATACAATGTTTATCGATATATTTTAAAAAGAAAAATGGCGGCATGCTCGTTGTTGAACACGGTAAGTTTGGGAAAACGAGTTTAAACAAAAAAATTATACAAAATACTGTTAGAAACATACCGTATATATGTCCGCCTATGTCACGGTAACATTGAGTGAGTTTCTGTCTGTATTTTGTATAATTTTTTTGTTTAAACTCGTTTTCCCAAACTTACCGTGTTCAACAACGAGCAAGCCGCCATTTGCATTTTTCAAATACATCGGTAAAAACTGTATGTTTTTCGAGACGAATAAACATGTTATATTAAATAAAAACACTGAAAATTATCCAGTTAGGTAGAAAAGTAACTTGTCTTGCCTTTAATAACATTTATTTGTTAAACATTTGTTTTTTTGTTTTTTTTGTTTTTTTTTTGACAACGTTTTCGAATCTATCGAATCAAACACAAAATTTCGAATTTCGGTATTATAGCGTAGTTGCACTGATATTTCTAACAATACGACTCGAATACCAGTGTTTACGTAACAGGCAAATAATGTTATCTGCTTTTAATCAGATAATATTGAACTGTTATAATGGCACAACTAAATAATTAAGTAGATACAGCTAGACGTCGGGTTAGATGGATTTTTTTTTAAGTAAATTTATTTTTCTTTGTCGGAGTTATGTTTTTTTGATCGATCATTTTAATAGTCGTCGGTCGTTTAACCGTGGTCATTTTATTTTATTCTACGATGTCAGCAGGTAATGTGACTTTAGTAGAACAGCTTTCTATTTACGTAGGCTACGTTCGAGTAGGTTAATATGCGTGATCACGTTTATTTTTTTTAATTATTTTGCAATGATAATACTTTTTTTAGAAAGTGCATTAGTTAACCAATAGCTTTAAAGTAGTTTGCCAAACGAGACCTACACTGCAAGTATATGTGTTTACGAAAAGGTCACGTGTTGTTTCCCTCCGAAAAAAAAAAAAGAAGAGAACGTTTTTAAGTTTAGTTTCACTTTTTAAAAAAGCCCGCGAAAAGTCAAAGTAAAACTAGAAATTAGTTTCATTTTCTGTTTATTTAAGCACGAGTAAATGTTTTTTTAACGAAATAATTTCACGTTAAGAAACTGTGACCCAACTATGCAAATGCGCCATTGTCCCCACTTTAACATGTAAATTTTGCAAATAAAAATAAGGGTACTTATTCAAGTAGGCACTTATGGTGATAAACATAAATAGAGAACCCCTTTTATCGTGTACCACGGGCAGACCCGATGGGACGTTTAATGCATTGCATAATGCATCACACCTATACCAAGTTTTAGACGTCAATATGATCGATTACAGAGTTTCATTTTTTTTCCCCACTTAATGTTAACAAACAATTATTGAAGTTGATAAGTATTTTATTTTTAAGCAATATAGAATTTTTCCAAAATAAACGGTAATTAGCAGAGAAGCCAACAAACAACTACAATGAAAAATATATAAGAAATAAATGTTATTGTAGTCAATAAAAGTTAATTTCATACCTACCTGGCTCATTTGTTTTGGTTTTCAAGTAGTTTTTATTGCTCTTTACATAATCTCAATAGTTCAGTTTTTCTGAGCGAGAAACAAGATTATGAAAAGGATCAAGGCAGCACTATACAAGCCATTTGCTATCAACTCTACCATTGCTTTGGAGCAATTTAAAGCAAGAGTCTTACGTTCAGGCGAAACTGTCAACGCGTATCTATCCAAGCTGACGAAGTTGGCGATGTTGTTCAGTCGGCTGCCTGAGCAGGCCTTGGCATGCAAATTACTGGCAGGGCTCACAACTGGAGCAAAGCAACTCCTGAGAGCTAGCTCAAGCATAACTTTGTTGTCCTTTAATGACTTGGTAGACTGGGCCAGGACCGTGATGAAGAATACCTATTAGATGAGAGAACCATTAGTCACTGCTGCACCGTTCACATCGACTGATGATAGACTGTCTCAGGGGCCCGGCTCATGTGGTGAAGTCTTGTGTTGTAGGTGCAATGGCCAGGATCACATTGCAAAGAACTGTTGGCGGTGATTGACAGCTGTTTGGTGCTACCGGTGTAATGATACTGGTCATATGGCCCGGGATTGTGCGAGAAATAGAGTCAGAGACAAGGTGCCAGCGTCGACCTCTTCCCAAGCAGAAATTAGACGAGGCGCTTTTGACCATTCAGGTCTATATCAATGAGATATTGTGCTCAGCACTCCCTGATTCCAAATGCTCTCGCACCATAATGTATGCAGGCCTCTGCCACACTTGGAAGAAGAAGAAGAATGTCAGGGTGACCATCATCACTGGAAAGATGCAGACATGTTGCAGGGTGGGCACTGTGACATGTTGCGGGGTGGACACAAGAACTGGAAATTCGACTAAGGTTGAGGTGCTGGTAGTACTCCAAAAACCACTGAGCTTTGACCTGCTTCTAGGCTATGATGCTATCAGAGCCCTAGGTGATGTTCATATAATGCAGATGGGGGCAGTACAGTTTCAGGAGAAAGTTCCAGTGTGCTGCGCTGAAGATTGAGCAGCCAGACTTTATTGTCGAATTTGACCAACAGCAAAAGGCTTGGATCGCCTCATGGAAGTGGTCGGAAGCCAAACCGTGGAATGAGGTAGCCAAGTACCATGTCCCCGACCAAATGAGGCTTGTATACAAAGAGGAACTCCACAAATGGATCAAGGATGTCTGGTTAATTCCCTACCCCTATGAGAAACTTGGACCTCCCAAGGGCCTGATCCCGCTGATAGTGGTTTCTCAGCACAACAAAGTAAAGATGCTGACGTTTGTGCCAGCAAGCTATGAGTGACGCCAGCAGGGTTCCAATGTGTCCCTGCTGGGTCTAAGAAAAGCCTACCTGCAGGTACGGATAAGCGAGACAATGTGGCTATTTCAGACGGTGGTGTTTATCAGCAGCAGGTACTACCTTACCAGATTAAGCTTAAGGCTGAATGTGGCACCTCAAATAATGAAGATCATTGTCAACACTGTGTTGTCACAGAAAGAAACAATAAAAGAGGGGACATCAGCATACCTTGATGACATATGTGAATGAAGACATGTCATCATCACATGTAAGGTCCAAACTGGCCAAGTTTGGTTTGATTTGCAAGGACCCAGAATGTTTGGAGGATGGCGCTTGTGTCTTGGGCCTGAACATTCGACAGGAGCAAGGGAACTTGAAGTTGGGCCACGGAACTGCAGTTTCTGAAGTGCCCAATGTTTTCATGAGGCAACCTGTATTCTCCCTGTATGGAAAACTTGTGTGGCACCTACCAGTGTGTGAATGGATTCGTGCGGCAACCAGCATCATAAAGAGGAGGGCAAGTGCAGTCCCAACAACTTTTGTCTGGACAAATCTGAGCCTATTTTCCGAATGCCAAAAACCGATTCCATTAATTATCTTTTTTATTTGATTTTGGTTTAAGAAACATCTCTCACTGCTTGTAGTGATAATAAAATAATAAATATTTATTGATTTAAACTTCCAGTAAGATTAAAATCTCTAGATTATCCCCTCACAAGAGAGAGAGAGAGAGAGAGAGAGAGAGAGAGAGAGAGGGAAAGATAGATAGAGACTGAGTCTGTAAGTTTTAACGGGCTAAATTCGTTGTTTTCAATAAAGTAAAGCAGGGAAAGCTTTATCCAACAGTTTTAAATATGGAAAGTTCCCCCTACTCCACCCCAACGAAAATGTGGTTCATTATTTTTGCGTGTTGCTACGTAGTATTTAATGATTTTTAATTGATCCAATCTACAGTTTAAGTAACGAATGTTTCTTTAAGTAATGCATAACAGTGCAAAGACACAAAAAAAATGTTTAGTGTCAGTTCATATGTTCCTATCCGATTCAACGTTTCTCTCTCTCTCTCTCTCTCTCTCTCTCTCTCTCGCGCGCGCTCTCTGTATAT
The DNA here is from genome assembly GCF_053919585.1 of Euprymna scolopes. NCBI lineage: Eukaryota > Metazoa > Mollusca > Cephalopoda > Sepiida > Sepiolidae > Euprymna > Euprymna scolopes. The sequence goes on from NC_136500.1 coordinate 54,698,287, forward strand.
ATATATATATATATATATATATATATATATATATATATATATATATATATACAGTGCCAGCAAAAAGAAAGTCCGCACTTGTCATTTTTTCAAAAACTGCAAATTTAAACTAAATTTTATGTAACTGTTTAAACAACCTATACCTCATTTGATTCGCTTTTTATTCCTCTATAATTTTACCTGTTCATATTTGACTTTTAATTGAAATATTCTAGTGTTCACGTCAATTTTAAAAAAATAACTTCAAATTGATGGAAGATAGATGAGAACGCATTCGTGAGGCCATTTATAACTCTGCAATGGACACTTTTGACAAGCAGGAGAAGAAGAATCCAGACTGGTTTAAGGCAGGGATTACTGAACTAGAGCCAGTTATCTCAGCTAAACATGCTGCGCTGCTTGATAAGGCACTTGCTGCACTTAGGAAGACCAAAAGTGATGCCCAGAAGATTGCCAGACACCATGCCAACAAATACTGGTTGAACCTATGTAGCAGCATCTAACTTTCTGCTGACTGCAGAAACGTTCGTGGGATTTATGCGAGACTGAAGGTGCCCCACTGAAGTCAGAATCAGACAATATCATCACAAACTCTGGCAAGCAAATGGAGAGATGGGTTGAGCATTATTAGCAACTATACTCACGCAGGAATATTGTCACTAATACAGCAATTGAAGACATCCCACTCCTGCCAGCCATGAGCTGGATAACTCACCCTTCCCTGACAAATTCACTGAAGCCATTGACACCCTCGCTAGCGGTAAAGCTCCAGGCAGTGATGGCATTCCACCTGAAATCATCGAGACCAGCAAAAATACAGTTCTCCTTGATCATCTCTATCAACTTCTGCTCCAGTGCTGGGAGGAGGGTTCGGTTCCACAAGACATGGGTGATGATAACATTATAACTGTCTACAAAAACAAATGTGATTGTAGTAATTATCACTGCATCTCCCTGCTCATGTAGTATTGAACAGACCCCAGTCGCTTGCAGAAAGAGTTTACCTAGAGGCTTTAGAGCAGAAAGGTCAACTGTCGACATGGCATTTTCCTTACGACAACTACAGAAGAAGTGCTGAGAGTAAAGGAAACTACTGTACCTCGCTTTCATTGATCTTACGAAGGCATTTGACCTCGTTAGCAGGAGCAGCCTCTTCACGATACTACAAAAAAATATGATGCTCCTGTTAGAGAATGGATAGAGAGAGAGGGAGAGGAAAAGGTGAGTTATAGTGTAGACACGTTGGCTGGAAGTAAAAGATAGCTGATTTGATTGCGTGTGAGTCATGTGATCAGGCTAGCTGAATCGTTGAAATTTGATTTGGACACAGAAGACAACGCACACACGATTCCCTTTATGATACAACATAAATATATAACATAATCAAACACTCAACCCTTTATTATAGAGCAACAACGTAACACTCAATTTGGAGCCGTAAGCGATCAGACCAACCAGCAAGGGTGGGTTGAAAAAAAAAAAAGAACTTCGGTTGCCACGGAAAAAATAAAACAAAAAAGAAACACAACGTTTTAAAAGGGTCCAGGATAATTAAAAAAAATAAATAAATAAATAATACCACGAAAAAAGAACATTACACGATCACAGAAATGCGAAAAAAAATTTTTTTTTTAATTTGAACACACACGCACACAGAAAACTAAAGTTTACAAGAAAATATTTAAAAAAAAAAAGGCCGATATGCCGTAATGAATGATAAAAGATATACAGTCAGTTCAAAAAAAAAAAACAACAATGTAGGGTCCTTTCATTGAACAGCGGTGAAACAAATATATATATAGACAGAACGGAAAAAAGACACATTAAAATTATGTATAGTTATATTATTTGATAAATTAAGAGAAATAAGAAAAAAAAACAGATATATCAATCGACAGACTGATAACTACGTTTTTCCTTCTCCCTTCTTGCTCACAGTGACCCGTTTTTATGCTAAGCTGAACTCTCGTGTGTGCGAGAAAACACGAGATTTTGCGTGATTACTTGGCAATATTAACCGGCCGCCGCCATCTTGCCATTTTTCTTTGGACGTGCCCGCTTTGCAGAGTGCATACCTCGAGCGTTTGTCAGGTAAGCCCGTCTGTTCGCAATTTATTACACACTCCCCCCTGATCTCATTATCACAGAAAGAGCAGGGAGGCGTTGGCCTTTTTCTTCGAGTGCTTCTTCGGAGAGGGGGATTCGGGGCTTCATCATTGTCTGCGCTGTCTTCCGTGACACGAAGGTCGGCGAACCTAAAGCTGAGCATCGCAGTATCACTGTCCGGGTCTTCATCATCAGCAGGAGGGTCAGTACTTTGAAGGCTATCACTCTCAGTGTCGCTGTGCGTTGAAGCCGTCATGAACCAGAATGATGGGTCGCTGGTCACGGATTCAATTTCACTATCTTCGTCAAGCGGCAGCTGCGTTTGGAATACTGATCTTAAGTCTTTAATATGACGAGGTACTCCATCAACTCGCACCGCCTGCGGGCTGATCACTTCAGTGACATGACCGGTTCCGTAGCGAGTCGTGCACTGGCCTCAGGGTTTTTTAACCCAGACGACATCTCCCTCTTTTATGTTCTTTTGTGGTGGCTCCGGTTCGGGTAGTGAGCTGCTCTCCAAACCTCTCACACTCACACAGTATGTATGTAGCGCGTTGGCTGGCGCGGTGGAGGGTGAAACATCGTCCTTAGGGGTGACGTTGTACCAATAGACTGCTTCAGGTACCGTACACCCCTTCCGTGCTGCGATTGTCTTAACAGTTCTGTGATTGCGCTCAATAATCCCGTTTCCACTGGGAACATGGGCACACTGAAAATGCAGATGGACACCCCAGCCATCTGCAAACTGTTTAAACGGCTCACTAACAAAAGCGGGGCCATTGTCGGTGAGTATCTCAGAAGGAGGGCCACGCTCGAGGAACACACCTTCCAACTCATGGATAATGGCAGCCGCGTTCTGCCGGCGAAGGGGCCGCCACAATGAAAACCTAGATGGTCCACAGTCGATAAGCGTCAAAAAATGCCTCCCGTTGTAGTGCGTTATGTCCATCGCAATCCTATCCCAATTACGCTTCACACTGAGTATTCCCTTCTTCCACCAGACAGGTGCTGGGTCGATCGATCAGCAGGTGTTGCAGCTTCCCACAACAGATTTCACAGCCCTCCGAGACACAGAGGGGTCAACCAATCTGGCGAAGTAAAGCATTCGGTTTACACCGGGGTGCCCGCTTTGGCAATGGACATAATTAATATGCTCCGGGCTGAGTCTATGTCCCACTGCAGCGCAATTTACAGGTGCTGACTCGTTCACTTCTTTTGGCAGGTCTAGCCAACGGCGTGGCACTCTGGTCAGACGATCCGCCTGATTCAAACAGGACTGCACCAGTGTCACATCTATGACCAAGTCGTATTCCTTAGTGGTTTCGGTTAGGGTAGCAAGCCGCCTCCGAATCAACATTTCGGCCGACGCCTTCGTTGTCAGACGTGCCTTTCCGTTCAAGGCATTGGTCATCCACCGATGCACACACGTGGAATCCGTGATGATGTGAAGGATTCTAGCCTGCCACTGAAGTGCTAGATTGACTCCTTTCAGTGTAGCATCGAGTTCAGCTAGGTTTATATGCTTGGCGTCATTCTCCGGCCGAAGCCAGCAGGCATCTTCTATTGTCCTTCCGTCGACCGCCAGAGCAACGCCAAGGGCAAGTGAGCTGGCGTCTACCCAAACTGTAAATTCACTCCCATCGACGCACCAGCTCCCCCGTACAGGGTCATCATTGGTCACTCTGGCCACAACTTCCACCAGCATGCTTCGCAGGGCAGGATCATGCACCTCATCGTCCCATCCAGTTGACATAGAAGTTGCCCGTCGCTTTATGGCCGCTACAGCCACTCGGAGCCACCCACACACAGGGAAGTGACCCACCAATTTTCCGCAAATGGCAAACGTGCTCCGACGTGTGACGGTAGATGGGATTTCCGGGATTTCACCACTCCTTCCCCATTGAAGGCCATCTGCACTTCCGCTCACCTGCAGTCCGAGCACTTTCGCCCCGTCCTGTAGCCGCTCCAGCTCCTTGCACGACAATCCGAAGTGCTCGAAGTGTTCTTTGACCGCCTGGGCAGACAGGAGGCTCTCATTGACAAAAATGTCGTCTATATACGACGATTTCGCATGTTGCACCGCTTCATCTTGACGCCGGATCGCCTGCATGATTGCTGTCATGATGTTAGAGGCTACATTCAGGCCGAATCCTAGCCTGGTCAAGCAATAGCGAGTTCCTTTGATCACCACCGTCTGGAACAGCCACAGCGATTTCTCAACACGTATTTGCAAGTATGCTCTTCGCAAGTCCAGTATGGCTGGTTCCGCACCCTGCCGCCGCCACTCCCGTAGTTTATGAGCACAGACATCAGCCCCCGCAGTGTGTGGGTCAACGCATTCATTAAGTTCCCGGTAATCAAGAACAGGTCGAACTTTCTGCTTGTTCTCTTGTCTGACAGCCATCAGGGGAATTAGCCCCCGCGGGGGCCCGAGCTCATCCTCTGGGTATGGAACTAACCAGCCATTATCCAGCCACACTTGAAGTTCTGCCTCGTACTGCCCCCTAAGCCACGCAGGAGGGGGATACTCTGTAAGTCGATTCCGCAATGACACTGGTGGCTGGTCGCCTGCCCATTTCCAGGATGCTGTCCAAGTGTTTGTGCCCTTATCGTATTCTGCATGGAAGTCGGGCTCATCGAGAGTGATTGCTGCACACATTTGTTTGTTTGGTCGAGAGAAGCTCACATCACCAGCGCCGTTCACAGTAATTCCGCCTAGCTGTGTGATAGCATCCATTCCAAGGAGAAGGTCATATCCGAGCAGCTCCCCATCGACCACTAACACCGTCACAGCAACCGGAGAGCCATTGCCAATGCTGATATGAACAACGCTGACCCCACAACACACCAATGAGCCTTGGCCGACAGTAAGTACAGGGATCCTTCGTTTCTTCCATGTGGCGCAATATTCCTTTCGAAGAAGGGTTTGGGTACAGCCGGTGTCAACCAGCGCTGAACGTTCACATCCATCAACTTGAACTGTTACTGCAGGCAGCGCTTTGTTCAATGCCGCGTTGGGGAGGGTTCTAGCGCTGCGGCGTCCTCCCCTTGCCCGTTTCCCGGACAATTCCGCGCTATGTAGCCTGGCTTATTGCATTGGTGACACCGTATTACTTGTCGTGCTCCATAATTAGGGGTGCACCTTATACTGCTTTTGCAGTCTCTGGAAAAGTGGTTGGGGCCACCACAGGTATAGCATCGTAGACCCTTCGTTGGCGAGTCCAGAGTGTCAACAGCTGCGGAGACTAGTTCTCGATCGTCTTTCAAGATGTTTCATGCTCTCGCCAATAACTCCTCCAATCCAATCTCAGTGAGTCTTGACGATGCTCGCAGCAGTCGACTTGCCTCATCTGGAAGTCCCGACAAAAAGGCGCATGCCAATATGCGATCACTTGCACCGCCGAAGGGAGTGGCAAGCTTTTTCAAGTCGGCCATGTAGACATCCACTGTCTCCCCCGGCCCAAGTCGGCGTTCGGAAAACTGCCTCCAGGCGACAAAAGGGTCTGTACCAAATGCCCCGTATAGCGCTTGTGTAATCTGCTCCATGGTCGGATCCTCCCCTAGCTGCTGGTACACGGCATAAGCCCCTTTAGTGAGTCTCAATGGGATAACCATAGCTGGGTCTTTAATCTTGCACAACCGGCAAACGCGCTCAGCCTTTTCCAGCCATTCAACCACCGAGGGACCAGTGGGGGAGCCATCGAATTCCGGAATTAATCTGATGTCAAATTTCTCCATACCAAAGCCGAAATAGCTTGTAATCAGAGTTTTTTTTTTTCTGTCTGTTTCGATTTACTCAAAACCGCACACACCTCGTCTTCTCATGTATCGTTCTCTTCTTCCTCTTCTACTTCTTGCTCTTTTTCTTCTTTTTTCTTCTCAGTCGTCAGAAGCGTCGTCTTTGTCTTGACTACGTTTTTCCTTCTCCCTTCTTGCTCACAGTGACCCGTTTTTATGCTAAGCTGAACTCTTGTGTGTGCGAGAGAACACGAGATTTTGCGTGATTACTTGGCAATATTAACCGGCCGCCGCCATCTTGCCATTTTTCTTTGGACGTGCCCGCTTTGCAGAGTGCACACCTCGAGCGTTTGTCAGGTAAGCCCGTCTGTTCGCAATTTATTACACAAAATTGGTGTAAAAGAAATAGAACACATAAACTTTAGTTACAGAGGTGAAACAAAAGGGAAAAAGAAATGAGATGACTGTCACGATTACCAGAGAAAAACGTCAATCAAATATTTGTTATGAATTTATAAGTTAAACAATTATAAGGTTTAAATGTTGCAAAATTGTAAATGCGTTGCATACTTTTAGGAAAAGACAATGTGCATTTATTTGTTTGTTTGTTAAGAAACAATGGATACTTTCTGCTAATGTGGAATTTTTTTTTTTTTTCACTAATTGTACGGGTTTTTTTCGTGAGAATTTTTTTTCTGGTGTGGAAAAATGTTATTGTATGCAAACTGTTTTATGAAATGTTAAAATCTATGTTTTTTTAGATGAAAAAAAAAGAAAAAAAAACACGTGTTGTCTTAGGGTGATAGGATTCTGTAATTTCGAGTAGGATCAACATGGAAAAATCCATGAATGGAATCCCGATATATTTTGCTGAGCTATATGCCTTGAAAGGCAGTCGCGGTTACTGACCTGGGAAAAAAAAAAGTTTTTCCAATATAGCAAAGCAAAATGTATTTCTGTCCAACATAAGAGAGCAAATGGAGTTCCCCTGACGTGGCGTAATTGGCAGTAGAGAAAATGGCAGAAAAGGCCATAATAAAAATCGCTGGGATAAGTAAAAGGTGATATTTTTTTTTTCAGAAAACCCCAAGTGTTGGGTGACGTGGATATATTTTAGTTTTCCTCGATTGTTATATTGTGTTGAATTTTGTTTTGAAGGATTGTCTGAAAGTTATAAGTGAGTCGGGGTTTTTTTGTTTGTTTTTGGAAACGACTATGTATTTTAATTGTAAATGTCTATGCATTTTTTGTAAACGACTGTGATTTAAAAAAATTTTTTTTTATTTTTGAGATTCTGTGAGGTGGTCAAAGGTTATGTAAACTGACCTCAAAATGTGCTGACGTGGACAATTTTGGGTTTCCACGATTCTATGTTTTTGTTATTTGTAACTTTTTATTGGTGAGATAAGACTTTGTGAATGATTATAAGAATTTTTTTTTTTTTTATTTATATTTTCATGCGATTGACGTTTTCTAACTTCAGAATTGTGCAGGTTTATTCTTGTTCTTGGACATGTATTTTTTTTTCGCAGAAGGAGGAGGAGTGAATTTTGCCTTGTGGGATTTATTCAGATAATGATTAATTTATAAGTAAGAACATGTTAATTAATAATGATAGTGATAATAATGATAAAATGTTAAAAAAGAGAAAGAAATAAGATTAAGCAGTGCAGAAAAAAAAGACACACTACTGGGTTGAATAAGGGGTCGACTAGTTCTTACGTTTGGAAGAGTCAAAGGTTCAGTCGATATTTATTCGAATTTTCAAAATGGTTGTAGAATTTTTTTTTTTTGTCGTTTTTTCGTGGGATTTTTCTCCGGATGCGTAATTCGGCGGGAGACATAGGAAAATGCTCTCGTAATATTATAAGAAAAATCTTTTATCTCGTATGAGTCATGTGCTTGTGGAAACGCGTTATAGCGTGACGAGAGATATTGTGATCTCTGCATGATTCTAAGATGCGAGATGGAAGCCATGGGGTCACAGAGAGTTGTTGACCTTCGAGGGAGCAAGGATTCGCGCCACATGGTATTATTTGTAGATGTAATTTTATTTATTTTATCTATGATTTATTGAATGATGGTATGACAGTTCCTTTGCCAGTGGGGTGAGATTAGGATTCCCTTAGTAAAAGTGGGTAGTAAAAAAAATGTGTGTCTTCGTCATACATTTTTATAAATAAGGGGGAAAGGAATGTTAAGGAATAGAGAGAGGGAGAGAGAGAAAGAGAGAGAGAGAGAGAGAGGGGAAGAGGTGAGTTATAGTGTAGACATGTTGGCCGGAAGTAAAAGATCAGCTGATTTGATTGCGTGTGAGTTATGTGATCAGGTTAGCTGAATCGTTGAGATTTTGAGATTTGAGTTGGACTCAGAAGACAACGGACGGCTTCCCGTTGTCTCCTCCTCTTCATGGGGGGGGGGCGAACGCTGACGTGTGTAGAAGAAGAACCCACACAGGCCGATTTCACTTCCACCTTCTGCAGGATATCTGGGAAAAGTGAAATAAAAACTATAGAACTAATTCCTTGTCTTGGAGTGATTGAATCTTCATCCAAAAACAGGTATCAAGTCTCCCTCCAGGACGAGAAATTTCCAGATGGTCCAACATCGAAGAAGCAGAGGTAGGTTCTGAAAATACATGTCACACACGATTCCCTTTATGATACAACATAAATATATAATATAACACGTCATCTCTTCTAATCCATTATTAGAGATGACACATCAAACACACAAACCTTTATTATTAGAGACAATATAACACTCCTTCAAGCTCCTGATGATGATAACCTTTTTCTATGAAGACATGAAGAGTTCCATCAATTTCAATGGATCAATTTCGGAATCTTTCCCCTATCCTCATTGTGATCTTGTCTCAACTCTCTTTGGTATATTTTTCTCTATATACGCTGTTAATGAAACTGAAGTTGGCATCTATATTTGCACAAGAGGAGATGGAAGCCTTTTCAACCTGACCCATCTATGCACCAAAACTAAAGTCCATATGGCCATCAGGGAAATGCTGTTCGCAGATGATACAGCATCAGCTGCCCATTTTGAGGAATGTCCCCTGCATATTCATTGGCGAACACACACTGGAGGTAATGAACGACTTCACCTATCTATTCATCTATCCATTTATATATTCTAACAACCTCTCACTGAACACTGAGCTTAACACCCGCATTGGGAAAGCAGCCATAGCCCACTTGACCAAGAGAATGTGTGATAACAACATGCCGATCATGAACACCAAGATGAGGGTGTATCAAGCCTGTGTCCTCAGCATCTTACTTTAGACATGGACCCTCTACATGCGTCAAGAGCGCAGACTAAACACCTTCTGCCTGTACAATCTCAGAAAGGCCTTAGGCATTACATGGCAGGACTGTGTTCCAAACAAAGACGTTCCCACCAAAGCAAATCTCCCAAACATGTTTGCCCTCCTCTCCCAAAGACATCTGCGCTGAGTAGGTCACATCATTCGCATACAGGATGGTCGAATCGCCCAAAGACATCCAGTATGGCAAGCAGCAGATCAACTGATAACTACTCCTCAGATTTAAGGACGAGTGCAAAAGGGACTTAAAATTCGGCAACATCAACCCTGCTGACCTCGAATGCTCAAATCTAGACTGTGACTCCTGGAGGGTCAAAGTTAAGAAGTGTGTCCGGCTGAGAGGAACTTTTTTTCTACCAAAACGGTCATTTTTTAATGTTTAACATATTTCAAACTGATATCAATTATTACACAATAAAAACAATTAAATTAAAACAAAAAATCATTTTCTTATTTCGAATTATTTAATCAAGTAAAAATTTAATCTCTTACTTGATTACTATATTTTAAACATTTATTCTACCAAATTAACTAACAATTTAATAAACAAAAATATTGTAAAAACTGATTTTAACTCGAAAATACTATGGAAAAAATAGCTTTTAAATTCAGTAATCAAGTAAAAAAAAAATGGCAATTTTACTTTCAAAAGAGGAAAAATAATTTTTGTTTTAATTTAATTGTTTTTATTGTGTAATACTGATATCAGTTTGAAATATGTTAAACATGTAAAAAAAAACAAAAAAAAAACATTGTTAATAAACGTTTTGGTTGAAAAATAATCCATTCATTTCGGCCCGCTGCTACGAATTCAGAATAGAGGCATGTGAGTGAGAAAAGTAAAAGTAGAAATCAGGAGAACTAAAAATATTATAGGGTGGGTGTAGTCTCTTTTTTGAACTGAATACACACTTTAAAATAAGTTAAACCACTAAAAACATATCTAGCTAGGTAAAAACAAACACTTAGAAAAATCGATTTTATCTTTTATAAAACGATAGTAAACAAGTAAAAATATTTTAAAAATATATTGTAGGGGTTTAGTCTCTTCTAAAAACTATCTCCTTCAAAAACGGTCATAAAATGTGTTTTCAATCGATGTTTATTCAATAATAGCCCAGTTTTCCTACCTAGCAAAAATGGACGAGTTTTTCATGGACGTGTTTTCCGTGGACGAGTCTTTCTAAATTCGTTTTATGATACATTATTTATGCCAAAATTATACGATAAAATTTGTGAAAGACATTCTATCTAAGAATTAAAAAAATATATATATCAAAGAAAATTTTATTTACAGAAATGTAAAAAAAAAATAATTTATGAAAATTTTAAATTATTTCCATATGAATATATTTTAAATATTTAGAAAATTATTTATAGAAATGTTTAACTTATTTTTTTTTTAAATAAAATATTTCCATGAGAATATATTTTAAATATTACAAATATTTATAGAAATGTAAAAAATAAGTTTTCTTATTTTTTTTATTGTTTCATAATAAAACAAGAAGTGTTTCCATGTTTCGTATTTCGTTTCATGATTAGTGACTTCTGTTCCATATTTAGATAAACCGAGTCCACTTCCAGCGTCTTAACTTTGTGTACTGAAATTTTGGATTTATCTTCTTTTCAACGGCCTTCGGGACAAGATCAAAGTGTAGCATCTGTTCCGGCAGATACTGCAAGCTATGACTAGCTATGACTAGCAAAGACCAGATGTGGGGGCAACCCCACATGCCTGACCATTAACCAGCTCCCATTTCCCACCTCTCGGGAGCTGGTCCCCTTTTTCCCTTCTCCCTCCCTTCACTCCTCACATTAAAAATCGGCCTTGTGCCTAATTTACTCGGTGGGGGAGCAAATAAATACCATCTGTTCTTCAGATGCTGCACTTCTATTTCTTGTTCTCTTTCGGTGGAGGAGAAATCCTTCACGACTGAGACAATTTTTATTTTTGTACCTTTTCTCCACGTTAAAAAACGACCCTGGTGTCTAACTCTGTCCCGTGAGGAGGCATAGTAAATAGGTACTCACCTCAGAAAAAAAAAAAAAGAAAAAAATTGAAATGAAAGTCGGTTGTCTGCCCTTGCTTCCTTCATGGACAATGCTTTTTTTCCTCCCCATATCGTCATGGAGTAAAGTTTGGTTTAAAAAAAAAAAAAGAATAAAAAAAAAAAGACTACTTCATCAAATTATGTGATTTTTGGAATATTTCATCTTCATTCCATGACTGGTACGTACATCATACAGACATTTCTGTAATTTCTTTCATTTTTGTTGCCACTCTAAATAAGAATGCAAATAAAGACGCAAATACAATTGTATTAGTTAACAACAGTGAAAAAAAAAAAAGAAATAGGCAACAAATAACGGTACTTGTACAGTTTAATCAAGACATTAACAAACGAAAATACTGAAAAAAGAGTTATATTGTACGTACCTGTTAGGAAATAAAGTTCTCCGAAAAAAAAAATTTCACTTAATTCGATCAAGTATTTGTTTTTTACAGTGAGAAAACAATTTGTTATGACACCAAGCTAAAGGTAGTCATGCTAGAATTTTTCAACCATGAGGAAAGGAGGGGGGCGCCACAGGGAGATAACTCAGTCTAAAGCACCGACCCCCCCCCCCTCCACATGTTAAATAATAGTTTCTCTTCCTCAAAAATCGAAACATGGCTACCTTTTGCTCGGTATCATAACAAATTGTTTTTTTTTGCTGAAAAAAAAACAAAAAACTATTTGATCAAACTAAGTGAATTTTTTTTTAGGAGAACTTCATTCCATAACAGGTACGTACAATATAACTTTTTTTCAATATTTTCATTTTTTTTTTAATGTCTTGATTAAACTGTACAAGTATCCAAATAACTATTACCAAATGCAAGAAAATGTACTTTTCTATTGACGTGTATGAGTTTCAATTGTGTTTTAATGATTGTAAAATTTATTATCTATGCATGTGTTATCATCACTTTTAAGCTATTGTTAAAGGTTGATTTTTTGGATAAGCTTCACTAATTGCAGACTTCAAAAAGATAATAAATAATAAAAGAAAATCAAGATGGAAAATATATGTGTTTGGCTCAGTAACACTAACAATAACAAATGCATAAATGATATATGTAATAATCAATAAGCACACTTGAAACATATATAGGTAGAGAGACAAGTAAATTTTCTTTTGCTTTGTTTATTTATTGTCAATTTGTCCCCCCTCCTTTTTTTCATTGATAACTGTAATACACTTTAGCCAAATTTAATTAAGGATTTGGAATTGTATTAACAGATTGTGTGGATAAGAATTATTCTGCTGAAGTTCATCATAGAAATTCATCTCGGCAAGAAAATCGTAGTATTTTATATCCAACTAGCAAAGATACCTGGGTTTCGCAGGAGGTGGAGGAGGATGATCTGATTTCAATTCACAAAGAAGATGGTGGCAGCCTCTGGGATGGTTGCGAACCTCAACTTGGTGTGCACCATCTCTAGGTGAGGGAGTTTATGAAGAACCGCACCAAATAGGACCTTAACCTTTGACCTTAAAAAATGCTGTGCACTATCCCTAGGTCAGAGACCATCATCATATTATGTTTGATTATGATCGGTCCAGTGGTGTGGGCTGTAGGAAAATATATATACATAGGCTATGACCTTGACCTTGAAAAATGGTGTGCACCATTCTTAGGTGGGGGACCATCATCATGCCAGGGTTAGTCATGATCGGTCTAGTGGAGTGGGCTGTAAGAGAGTTGTGCGCACACACACACACACACACACACACACACACTACTACTACTACTACTACTACTACTACTACTACTATAGATATAGATATAAATGAGAATTCCCATTGATCGTAATAACCAAGGAATAAAAATAAATTTTTTCAAAATCTACTTAAGTTACAAGTATCTTTTAATCTAGTTTTCTTCTCCTGAGTTTAATCATCAAAGTCACATCATCTTTTATCTAACCATGAGATAAGCAATATCTAATTCTTTCCTTCATATTTCAAACCACATGCCCCCATGTTCAGTGTGGATAGAACTTGAATGCCTACTAGACACTATCTTCTAGGATGTAAGGTTTCTCTGTACAAAGGTTTTTCAGGGCAACCTGGCATGAGGAGACTTTTCCCTACAAATAAATCCTGACCAAATATTCAAAATCACATAATATTTGTGACCCAAATGCGATCTCCTTTCTATGGCTTTTACAAGGATTGGTGCAACACAAAACTGGATACTCCATCAAACTAGATGAATTCTTGTTCTGGAATCCAGTAAGAGTAAGAAACCACAAAAAATATATACTCTAATATTTAAATGGTCAATTGTGGAGAAGAAAATTATGTTCTCAACTTCTTAACTAACTCAGTGTTTCAGATGTAAAGGAGAATTTTAATGGAATAACGAATATCTGTGTATCTCATATAGAGATCAAGTGTTAGCTCCTAGAAGAGGGCCCCCCCCCTTGTTTACCGAGAACTTTGACAGGAATAAAATGAAACAAAAAAAGCAGCACATGACACACATGCAACGTTTGCATTGCTACCGTATGACCTCCATTGCCTTTGTTTCCTTTTCATAAACTGTTGTAGCAATTTCCGGAACTAACTGCTATTCTGGAGATCATTGTTCAGGTACAGTATTAATTTTTTATTGTTATTATTTAAATAATACTTGTGCATAATTTGCACTAGACGTAACAGCGTCCGATCAGTTTTGCTTGGAACACAACATCATGCGTTCAGGTTTGATTGTAATGTGGTGTAAGACATCAATCAGCCAATCAATGTACTGCAAAGTAGCAGACGAATTTTTCGAAATAAAAATTGGAAGGAAATAAAAGTCATTAAATTCATTACGCAGCACACACACATGTGTAGTACTTACCAACAAAACAAACGCCCACGTGTTTGCGCCTTGTATAGGCATGCGCGACAACAAAACTTGGGTTTTTATAAGCGGAAGTCTCGAGGTTATCAGGAATCTATGGGCGCATGCGCAAGAGGAGGGATTGAGATAGTGGTATAAAAGGCAGGTCGAGTGAGAAGGTTGTTGTTGTTGTTGTTGTCATTGGACGTTACAGTGACGCGTGCGTTAGCAGGTGATTAAGAGGCTGTTTTTTTTTGTGTGTCAAGTCGCGCACCTCGGTGAAGATCATATAAGTCGTGCACCTCGGTGAAGGTGAAGGTCATAACATGTAACAGTTCTTTTCTGAAAACTGTGTAAACTAAAAAATGAATATCTCCAGTTTGGAAAAATATTTGATAACGCCGGAACAAACAGTCTGCTATTGTCAAGAAAAAAAAAATTGCTGAATCCCCCTCCCCCAAAAAAAAGACTGCGTTTCCTGTGGCGAGAAGTGCAGCATTGCCAAAAGAAGATCTGAGAAGAATGGATGTGGGTGGAGATTCATGCACACGCAATGCACCCCCAACCTCTCCATGTTAAGAACGGCTTTCTGAATAGACACCCCTCCCCTTGTTAAGAACCACCATTACAAAAAAAAAATAGTTTATTAATCTTTCACTTGAAAAGAAAAGTTTCTTTAATTGTTACACAAAAACTTTAAAAAAAAAAAACTTTGCTCATATGTTTTGTTTTAAACTTTTTCGTTGGACAAAAAAAAAAACAAATTACAGTAAAAATCTTATATTACAAAAAAATAAAACAAATTATAGTAAAAAAAACTTATATTACAAAATCAAACAAAAAACTTTTTATGGGAGGTCGTTGTTTCTTGGTTTATTTTTTGCTTTGTTGATTTTTTTTTATTAAAATTATGTTTTTTTTTTGTTAAAATTATCATGTTTTTTTGTTAAAATTATCATGTTTTTTTTTGTTAAGATTATCATGTTTTTTTTGTTAAAATTATCATGTTTTTTTGTTAAAATTATCATGTTTTTTTTGTTATAATTATCATGTTTGTTTTGTTAAAATTATCATGTTTTTTTTGTTAAGATTATCATGTTTTTTTTGTTAAGATTCTAATGTTTTTTTTTGTTAAGATTATCATGTTTTTTTGTTAAAATTATCATGTTTTTTTTTGTTAAAATTATCATGTTTTTTTTTTTTAAATTATCATGTTTGTTTTGTTAAGATTATCATGTTTTTTTGTTAAGATTATCATGTTTTTTTGTTAAGATTATCTTGTTTTTTTTGTTAAAATTATCTTGGTTTTTTTTGTTAAGATTATCATGTTTTTTGTTAAGATTATCATGTTTTTTTGTTAAAATTATAATGTTTTTTTGTTTAAATAATCATGTTTTTTTTGTTAAGATTATCATGTTTTTTTTGTTAAGATTATCATGTTTTTTTGTTAAAATTATCATGTTTTTTTTGTTAAGATTATAATGTTTTCTGTTAAGATTATCATGTTTTTTTGTTAAGATTATAATGTTTTTTTTGTTAAGATAATCATGTTTTTTTGTTAAAATTATCATGTTTTTTTGTTAAGATTATAATGTTTTCTGTTAAGATTATCATGTTTTTTTGTTAAGATTATAATGTTTTTTTTGTTAAGATAATCATGTTTTTTTGTTAAAATTATCATGTTTTTTGTTAAAATTATGATGATTTTAACAAAAAAACATGATAATCTTAACAAAAAAAATGATAATTTTAACAAAAAAAAACATGATAATTTTAACAAAAAAAAACATGATAATCTTAACAAAAAACATGATAATCTTAACAAAAAACATGATAATCTTAACAAAAAAACATAATAATTTTAACAAAAAAAACATGATAATTTTAACAAAAAAGCATGATAATTTTAACAAAAAAAACATGATAATTTTAACAAAAAAAACATGATAATTTTAACAAAAAAACATGATAATCTTAACAAAAAAACATGATTATTTTAACAAAAAAACATGATAAGCTTAACAAAAAAAACATGATAATTTTAACAAAAAAAAAACATGATAATCTTAACAGAAAAAACATGATAATTTTAAACAAAAAAACATGATAATCTTAACAAAAAACATGATAATCTTAACAAAAAAACATGATAGTCTTAACAAAAAAAACATGATAATTTTAACAAAAGAAAAATGACATTAACCGCCGAGCTCTGCCAATTATGAAAGTGTAACAAATGCTTCTAAAAAAAAACAAATGGTGGAAACAATATAATTTTAACAAAAAAAACATGATAATTTAAAAAAAAACATGATAATCTTAAAAAAAACATGATAATCTTAACAAAGAAAACATGATAACTTTAACAAAAAACATGATAATCTTAACAAAAAACATAATTTTAACAAAAAAAACATGATAATTTTAACAAAAAGAACATGATAATTTTAACAAAAAACATGACAATTTTAACAAAAAAAACATGATAATTTTAACAAAAAAACATGATAATTTTAACAAAAAAAAACATGATAATTTTAACAAAAAAACATAAGCTTAACAAAAAAAACATGATAATTTTAACAAAAAACATGACAATTTTAGCAGAAAAAACATGATAATTTTAACAAAAAAACATGATAATTTTAACAAAAAACATGATAATCTTAACAAAAAACATGATAATTTTTACAAAAAAACATGATAATCTTAACAATAAAAACATGATAATTTTAACAAAAAAAAACATGACATTAACCGCCGAGCTCTACCAATTATGAAAGTGTAACAAATGCTTCTAAAAAAAAAATGGAGGAAACATGATAATTTTAACAAAAAAACATGATAATTTAAAAAAAAACATGAACATCTTAACAAAAAAAACATGATAATCTTAACAAAAAAAACATGATAATCTTAACAAAAAAAACATGATAATCTTAACAAAAAAAACATGATAATCTTAACAAAAAAAACATGATAATCTTAACAAAAAAAACATGATAATTTTAACAAAAAGAACATGATAATTTTAACAAAAAAACATGATAATTTTAACAAAAAAACATGATGATTTTAACAAAAAAAACATGATAATTTTAACAAAGAAAAACATGATAATTTTAACAAGAAAAACATGATAATTTTAACAAGAAAAACATGATAATTTTAACAAAAAAAACATGATAATTTTAACAACAAAAACCCTGATAATTTTAACAAAAAACCCTGATAATTTTAACAAAAAAACATGATAATTTTAACATAAAAAACATAATTTTAACAAACAAAACATGATAATCTTAACAAAAAAAACATGATAATTTTAACAAAAAAACATGATAATCTTAACAAAAAACATGATAATTTTAACAAAAAAACATGATAATGATGTTTTTTTTTTTAAATTATCAGGGTTTTTTTTGTTAAAATTATCATGTTTCCTCCATTTTTTTTTTTTTTTTTTTTTTTTGAGAAGCATTTGTTACACTTTCATAATTGGCAGAGCTCGGCGGTTAATGTCATGTTCCAAGCAACACCGATTGGACATTGAGTTACATGTGGTTCAAATTATGCACAAGTACCATTTAAATTATTATTTTTCAGTTTTCATTTTTTAAATTAATTTGTTTCTTTTTTGTAAACTATTTTGGCAATTTCTGGGACTAACGGATCTTGTGGAGATCATGGTTCAGGTATTTGTGTCTTGAATTTTGTTATTAATAATAATAATATTTAAGATCGTGAATTTATTTTTCAGTTTCAAAAGGATACGATTTTTGACTGTATTTTCTTTTTCGTAAACTACCTCATCGATTTCCGGAACTATGCTTTCGTGGAGACAGGGTCTTTTTTTACCTGAAATTATTTCATTGTTCGATCAATTATTTTAACGTCCTAAATCATCTCTTGCAGAAAATGATTATTTTTGCTTAGCTAATGCTAGTTATCTCCCTTACATAAGCATCGCGAACTCCATTAGCAACTGAGTGGCAGCATACAACTCACATGTCCAAACTGTACTCTTGTATGGCTGCAAGATGCATTGAGTGACAAAACATCAAAATCACACAATCCTGGCTGCAGCACGTCTGATGAAGGAAATTTCCTGACCCTACCAGCCTCCATGAGAAAATATATCACACAATGATACCTCAACTGATATGGCCACATCGCCTACCATCAATCATCCAAATTGCTCCAAAGTGTATTCCACATTAATGTTGATAGCCCAAAGCCATGTTGTAAGCCACGTAAGACATGGAGAATATCAGTTGATGACCACGGGCAGCACAAGCAAAATGGCAATAGAGAGGAAAAGCTGAAAGTCCTCCATGAAGAGACATTGTGAGCCTGTCTTCGTTTTATCGTTATTTTCATGGCAGGTGCTCGTCTGAGCTCCAATCTCTGTTCCCCCCTCGCCAATCTTTTGCAAGAAACACCCGTTTAACTGAAACCACTGTCATTAATTTCCCCCACTCTTTATCTGTGTCTAAATCAAAACGTAGATTCTATGAACAAAGCTTCTATGGAACTCTCTTTCGTTTGCCTGTTTCCCACCTGACTTGGATGTCTTCAAGTCCAACATAAACAAATTTTTTTTTTTATAACATTTTCACCCCAAGCAAGACACATTGCCACTTTGTTGTAGGGGGCTACTATCAGGGGCATAAGCATCAGGGGTAGTATGTAGGGAGTTGGGCAACAAGATGTTGGTTCACATTGCACTTGAACTTCTGCATGTCAGTACAGTTGGGGAAGCAGGGACCCAGAAGGGAATTCCAAAGTCTAGCTGTTCTGGGGAAGAAACTACTGGAGTAGAAGGCTCTCTTGCATTTAGAGATCTCTACTGTGAAGGGGTGGGATTTAGCTGCTTGTTGGGTTTGTCGGGGGTATTTACATCGAGGGGGCACAAGTGCTTGCAGTTCGTCAGAGCATTCACCATTAAAGTACTTGTAGAAAAGGCAGAGGGATGCAACATGTGACAGAGGCTGAAGTTTAGCTGACAGTTCAGGACCTATCAGATTGGCGACTCTCTTTTGAACCCTGTCTAGGAGCGAGAGACTAGTGGCAGATGCACCAGCCCAAATATGACAACAATACTCCATACATGGGCGAATGATGGCCTTATAGATGTACAGGATACTTTCGGGTGTTAGTAGCTTTCTAGCATGGTAGAGAGAACCCACCTTCTTCGCAGCAGTCCTGGCGATACTCTCGATGTAATTGTTCCAACTCATGTTTCCTGTGAACGTTAGGCCAAGGAGTTTAAAAGATGTACTTTCAGATAAAGAGTCTTTGGCCATTGCTATTGGTGATAGGGAAGGTTTCTTGTAATTATTGAAGGAAACAAGTTTAGTCTTGGCAGTATTGAAGGTGACCATCCATTTTTGTCCACATTCCACTACGGATCGGAGGTCTTCCTCTAGTGTTTTTACCATTTCTTTAGATATGTGTTAATTTGTTTTCCTGTCGTGTCTGCTATAGAGCGTGGTGTCGTTAGCATACATACCCATCTCACAGACAATTTTGTCAGGGAGGTCATTTATGAATATTAGGAATAACAGAGGTCCAAGGATAGACCCCTGAGGCACTCCCGCATTTATATCATATTGTTTAGATGTACGACCGTCGAGGACAACCTGGATTTTTCTCTTATCTAAGAAGGATCTAATTATGTTATGTACTCTTCCAATGATGCCGTATGATCTGATTTTGAGAAGACCCTCATGCCATACCCTGTCAAAAGCCTTAGATATATCTAGAGCTATCGCTCTATCCTCCCCCGCTTTGTCCAGTGACTGGTATATACGTTCTGAGATTACAGTTAGGATGTCTGCTGTGGAACAGGCTTCCCTAAATCCATATTGTTAGTCAGTCAGAAGTTTAGCATCTGTAAGGTGATGGACTAGAGCTTGGTTAATTATGGTCTCAAATATTTTAGCGAAAAGTGAGAGGAGGCTAATGGGGTGATAATTTACTGGGTCTGTCCTTTCGCCAGAATTCTTGAAAACTGGCACTACAGAAGCAGTTTTCCAGCAGGCAGGAAAGCAAGATTCATTAAGGCATTTATTGTAAAGTTTGGAGAGAACTGGAGCTACTTTGGCGGCACACTTTTTTAATAGCACAACCGGGATGAGATCAGGTCCACATACTTTTGCAGTGTCAAGCTTTCTTATGATAGCATGCACCTGAGCAGGGGTGATTTTCAGATAGTCTAGTGTGGTGTCCGTCTGCAAAAGAAAGTCAGGGAGGGGGTGGTTAGCAGAGTCCAGTGTGGAGTTTGAGGCAAACCGACTGGCAAGCATGTTTGCCTTCTCAGTTCTTGATAAACCGCCCCCTTAAGTAAGACACTTTATCAAATCTCCAATACTAACGATTACTACGATATTATCCTATTGACTACTGTACGCACAATAACCCTTATCCCCGAGTGGCTTCCGGGCCTTGTAAAAAAAAAAAATATTGACGAATGAATTTTTAATGTGATATGGTATTTTATTTTCAATTTAATTATCCCGAGAAAGTCGTGAAATAGACAAAGCATTGATAACTATATAGCTTGGTTTGTTACTTTTTCATCTCTCTATCTCCTCAGAATACAATTTCCTTCATTCTCATCATATATATATATATATATATATATATATATATATATATATATATATAGTGGGTATGTGTTGTGTCCATAAAAGATAAAAGATAGAGTAATTTCTGTAGGAAATTTTGACTAGGAGAACAGACTAACAGAGCAAAAATAAAAGTTAGAAAGAAGAAACTCAACATATCAAGTTAGCCGTTTTTCATCATAATTTATTTCATCTTGTTAGGAGGATCATCAAATGAGGGGAAGCCAGCAGTTATTTAACTGGAGAATGAGAATGTTCACGCCATCTTGGTATTGCTAATCACTAACTCCCAATCAATTGCCCTCCCACACACATCAATATATTTTGGGAGCTGTCCCTATAACTGGGAGGGAAAAACCTAATAGCTAGCTACGAAATCTTATACATTTTACCTCCAAGACGATTGCGTTTGTCTTACCTGCATGCATAAAAAAAAAAAAAAAAAAATTTCCTCCCTTCTTCAAACTAAACCTTACCTGTAACTCAAAAATCCTAATGGAAATCCATCTGTAAATAAATAACCCCTCTTCTCTTGAACGCTAACAATCTACTCCTTCCAACCTATCCGCCACTAAACTCCCACATTGCTCCGCATCTGTAGTGGAATCGCTAACTTCCAGCCCCTAATCCCTCACATGCAAACTGTTTTAATAGCCATCACTAAACATCTATACATTTCTACCTCTAAGGCATGCATTACAGCTCATTCCTATCCAGTAAGGGACTTAACAGCCTATGCACATAAAGGCAGGTACTTAACAGCCAAAGTACCCAGAAACAAAGCGATATGCACTACACAACTGTCTCCTCGAGTTTTGCAACGACTAATTACGTTATTGAAACGACACTCCTTGTTATGCAAAACGCCCCATGACTCTTACTAAAAAATACCTACAACTTCAACTCTATTCGCACCTACTGAAAACCTGCCCATATATCTATTCACCTAATTACGCATGACTCAAAACTTGCTGTCTTATCCATGCTATATTGCACTTACATCTTAACCCTCCTATCATCTAAAATAGCTCGGGCACAACTCGTAGCTCAATTCTTAATACCTACTCATACTGTAACACTATACTAGACCTAAGCTAACATTAATAAAATAAAAAAAAAAAAGGGTAAGACTAAAATCACATTATCTCCTCCCTAACAAGCCCTCTTACAAACATAGACGCTTACACTGCATGAACTTCACCCCCCCTTTATCCATTAACAAGTAAATAGCATGTCCCTAAATCACTTTGAGGAGTGTAACTAATCAGTAGAGATATAATCCCCCACAAACTAACCCAGTAACACTAACAACGCGGGGTCGCAGAAATACCTGGATTAGAACCTAGGCGCGGAGAAAACCCTCTCAGGGCTGACGGACCCAGTAGGTCTTCCCAGATCATCCGTCTAGGAGAAGGAAAACTCTGAAACTAAACCAAAGGGGAGAGAGGCCTCTTCAGTCTTGGATGACAACCTTCCTAGAGCTGGTGACTCAAACAAATTCACCGGTTTGCAAACCTAAATTGCTTAAGGAGTAGATAGGCTCTGTCTATCGCCCGGCTTCCATACTCCTTCTTTGCCTATTAGTCAAGCGCAGAGACACTATCTCAGTGATTCGACAGAAACACCCAGCGGTAGATCTTGTTTCCTGGCTAGGGCAATGAACACCGTTCTTCCCCATTCCCAGCATGCCCCACCCCTAAAACTGAACATTTGGGAGTGCTTGAGTATAAGATATGCCTGAGCGATTAGATTGGGTTGACCTTTTTCTAAAGGGTTGAGGGTACCGGATTGACAGTTCCTGGCTGCTGTTCCCGACTGGTAGTATAGGAGCCCTAACTCTTTGGTAGCGCTTAGAGCGGCTGCTCCATCAACAGTTGAATAATATCGGGTTGTTTGCAGTGCCATGACGCGCATGGAAAGGGACCCTGCACTCATCCCCGGTGGGCTTTCCTGAGGCCACAATCCTAATTGGAGAAAGGTCAGCTGATGGTCTACTTGTGATGCATGTCTGAAGCTCCGCATAACCTCTTGTTTAGCTCCCCCTTACCAGAACTCTTAAAAAAAAATATGACGACAGTACAATCTAAAAATAAGCTTAAACCAGGATTAGGGACAAACAAATTCAACTTGCCTCCTCCCTTGAGGCTCTCATTCACAAATATCCGTGGGCTTAGAACTAACTTAGCTGATGTTGAAGCATTTCTCTTAACAAATACCCCGGATATCTTAGCACTAAGTGAGACTAACCTACACTCCTCCATTCCCTCTAACCACTTTAACATGCCTGGATATCTCCCACTCTGCCGTAAGGACTCTGACAGACATATGCACGGACTTGGAGTTTACATTCGTAATACCCTTCCCTTGACTAGAGAAACAAACCTAGAAACAGATGATCAAGCCTTTATGTGCTTTAGACTAAACGTGCAACACAGTATTAGCTACTATTATTTTCTCTACCGCTCTCCCTCGACTCAGGACTGCTCCATAATAAACAAAGTATCTGACAGCATAGACACGGCACTGTCCCTCGACACTAGCGCACAAATACATGTGTTTGGTGACTTTAATGTCCACCACAAAAACTGGCTTGGATTCTCTACTCACACAGATGCAGCGGGCAGCACAACCCATAGCTTCGCTATATCTCACTCCCTATCACAAATTGTTACGTTTCCAACCCGTTTCCCTGACCAGGAAGAACAACACGCATCACTTCTAGATCTGTTTTTGACCACAGTTCCCGATGACTGCATAACGAAGGCCCACAGCCCACTCGGGAACGCTGATCATGCAGTGATAATGGTTGAAATCGCCCTAAACTCTAGACCCAAAACTGAAGAGCCAGTGCTCAAAACAACGAGATATTATAATAAGGCTGACTGGGAAGCCATCAGGGAACTAATTAGAGATGCTCCATGGAAAAATATTTTCTCTCTCCCTGCTGAACAATGTGCAAACGAGACCACTGACTGGTTCAAAACTGCAATCGAAGCGCATGTTCCAATGCGGAAATTTTATAGTAAGCCCCACTCTCCCCAATGGTTTACGTCGACTTGTGCAACTGCCATTACTCAAAAGCAGCATGCATACCGTAGGTTTAACCGACATAAGTCCAGTTCAAACAGACTGAAGTATATAGAAGCTAGAAATAACGTTAAGAAAGAAATAGCGACAGCTAAGAGAGAATTTACGGAAACCACTAAAAAGCGCATCGAAGCACAAAAACTAGAAACTCGAGACTTCTGGAAAATCTACAACAGTGTAGTAAATAATGGGCAATCAACAATTCCCCCACTAACCAACAATCACGAGGTTGTCTCCTCAGCAACCGACAAGGCTAACATGCTTGCCAGTCGGTTTGCCTCAAACTCCACACTGGACCCTTCCAACCACCCCCTACCTGACTTTCCTATGCGGACAGACGCCACACTAGACGATCTGAAAACCACCCCTGCTCAGGTGCATGCTATCATAAAAAACCTTGACACCTCAAAAGCATGTGGACCCGCTCTTATCCCAGCTGTGCTATTAAAAAAGTGCTCAGCCGAAGTAGCTCCAGTTCTCTCCAAACTCTACAACAAATGTCTTAATGAAGCTTGCTTTCCGGGCTGTTGGAAAACTGCTTCTGTTGTACCAGTATTCAAGAATTCTGGCGAAAGGACAGACCCATCAAATTATCGCCCCATTAGCCTCCTCCCACTTTTTGCCAAAATATTTGAGACCATAATTAACCATGCTCTAGTCCATCATCTTACAGATGCTAAACTACTGACTGACAAACAATATGGATTTAGACAAGCCCGTTCCACAGCAGACATCCTCACTGTGATCTCTGAACGTATATACCATTCACTGGACAAAGCGGGGGAAGGCAGAGCGGTAGCTCTAGATATATCTAAGGCTTTTGACAGGGTATGGCATGAGGGTCTCCTCAGTAAAATCAGATCATACGGTATCACTGGTAGAATACTTAACATAATTAAATCCTTCTTAGATAAGAGAAAAATCCAGGTAGTCCTCGACAGTCGCACATCTAAACAATATGATATAAATGCGGGAGTGCCCCAGGGTTCTATCCTTGGACCTCTATTGTTCCTGATATTCATAAATGACCTCCCCGACAACATTGCCTCTGAGATGGGTATATATGCTGATGACACTACACTCTATGGCAGACACGACAGGAAGATGAATGAACACATTTCTAAAGAAATGGCAGAAACACTAGAGGAAGACCTCCAATCTGTAGTGGAATGGGGACAAAAGTGGTTGGTCGCGTTCAATGCTGCCAAGACTAAACTAGTTTCATTCAATAATTACAAGAAACCCTCTCTACCACCCATAGCAATGGCCAACGACTCTTTATCTGAGAGTCCATCTTTCAAACTCCTTGGCCTAACGTTCACAGGAAACATGAGTTGGAACAATTACATTGAAGGCATTGCCAGGGCCGCTGCAAGAAAGGTAGGCTCTCTCTACCGTGCTAGAAAACTACTAACACCCAAAAGTATCCTGTACCTCTATAAGGCCACCATTCGCCCATGTATGGAGTATTGCTGCCACATCTGGGCTGGTGCATCTGCTACTAGTCTCTCGCTCCTTGACAAGGTTCAAAAGAGAGTCGCAAACCTGATAGGCCCTGAACTGGCATCTAAGCTTCAGCCTCTGTCCCATCGACGAAATGTTGCATCCCTCTGCCTTTTCTACAAGTATTTTAGTGGTGAATGCTCTGACGAACTGCAATCACTTGTGCCCCCACGACGCGAGCACCCTCGACAAACCCGACAGGCTACTAGATCCCACCCCCACACTGTAGAGGTCCCTAGATGTAAAAGATCTTTTTACTCCAATAGTTTCTTCCCCAGAACCGCAAGACTCTGGAATTCCATTCCAGGTCCCTGCTTCCCCAACAGTACTGACGTGCAGAAGTTCAAGTGTAACGTGAACAGACACCTTGCTGCCCAAATCCCTACATAGTACCCCAGTAGTTGTTGCCCCTGATAGTAGCCCCCTACACCAAAGTGGCAATTTGCCTTGTTTAGGGTGAAAATGTAATAAAAAAAAAAAAAAAAAAAAAAATGTCTGACCTGTTTATTCCAGATCTTAAGGCCATAGTGAATATTGTCGTTCTGTTTCGTAGGATTAAGTTTTAATTATTAGTAAATTGTAAAAGTTAAATCCTGAGATATGTTGATTAAAAGAAATTTTATGTATTTGTCCGTCTGTCTTCGTTTTATAATTATCTCTTCTGTTATGGAAGGTAATAGTGGGAGTAAGACCTCTAAAGAAAAGAAGAAAAAAAAAGAAAAGAAATTAATAAATAAATAAGGTAAAAGAATAATTTAGCCTGATAAACAGGCTTTACTGTTATATCAAGCAAGTGTCATCTTCATATTTGTCATAATATCTGATAGAAGACCTAGAATAAGGTATTTCATTTTGCCCAAGTGCGCCCAGCTACTTACATATACATGCACACGTTTCTATCTTTCTGTTTATCTACTATATATATATATATATATATATATATATATATATATATATATATATATATATATGTGTGTGTGTGTGTGATCTACATACAATACTGTTTTGCTGTATCACAGCTCATCAATGCAGCTAGTCAAGCAACTACCTTAAGCCAGGATCGAAACTTGACTGCACAAATGACAGTCCCGGCTTCTAACCATTACGTTATTCAGCTGCTGCTATGCGGGTAGTAAATTAAAAATGTTTTGACATCTTCCAAATACCTAAGCTCAATTTGTTTATACAAAGAACATCACCTAATACACTAATAGCAGTTTGTATATCGCTCCCCAATATGCTCAACCCACGATAGGGAGCATTTTATATATATATATATATATATATATATATATATATATATATATACTGAGTTCGCAACTCAGTATATTACATATAAGTCTATATTACATATAAGTCTATATTACATATAAGTCTATATTACATATAAGTCTATACTGCTCCTTATTGTGAGTTGAAAAAATACACCAATACATACAACATGTTCTCAAAAGAGGAAATTACCTTTTCGCCAAAGAACATAGCAATTCCAGGACACAAGCAATACACAATGAGCATGATCCAGGTGGTAAAGGATTTCACTAAAACCATCAGATGGAAGGTATATCACCACACTATGAAAAATACTGAGGATCATAACATCACCGCCGCTTTAGATAAAGGCATGGATGGAAACCCTTCAGAGGAAGACAACGTGAACTTTTTTGTTTACATAGTCGTCACCACTTATCAAGGCCGATAGGCCACTCAAGGATAAGGGTTAGTGAGTGTAGAGTAGTCAAAAGGACAATATAGTAATCGATAGTAATGGAAGTTCGGTAAATTTGTTAACTTAAGTGGAACGGCTCATCAGAAACTTGTTCACGTTGGACTTGAAGACAACCATATTATAGACAGCTGGAAAGCAGGAAAACGGAAGACAATTCCACAGGCGTGCAGTTTAAGAAAGAAGTTTTGATCATGGAATCTATGTTTAGGTTTAGGCACAGATAAAGAGTGGGGAAAATTATTGATAATATTTTCAGCTAGTCTAGTGTTTCTTGTGAAAGTTTGGCGAGAGGGGACCATAGATTGAAGCTCAGTTGAACACTTTCCATGAAAATAACGATAAAGCAGAGATAAACTCGCAACATCTCTTCTGTGAGATAAAGGTTGCAGCGAAGAGAAAAGGACATCTCCCACCAAGCCATGAAGTCTATTTTGAGCCCTATCAAGGCAGGACAAGTCTTTTCTAGCAGCTCCTGCCCATATGTGGCAACAGTATTCCATCCTTGGACGTATCTGGCTCTTATATAGATAGAGAATTGCATCAGCAGTGAGATATCTACTGGATCGATAGAAGGATCCGACCATTTTTCCAGCGGCCTTGGCAACAGATTTGATGTACATATTCCATTTAAGATCAGGAGTAAAGGACAAGCCCAGAAGCCTGTCAAAACTTGAGGCCTCCCCAAGATGAGAGCCATTCATACTGCAAACTCTACCAGATAAAAACTAGAAAATGCCCACCACAGTTACAATCCTTGGAACGTTTTGAGCTGGACTTGATAAATATGGTAAAGGGTTTAAAAGTTTTAAAAAAAAAAGCATGAATATTTAAACCCTAAGTTAAGAAACATTAATAAGACGTTAAAAAAACCTTATATTCCCAGCAGATAAAACTATGAACATTTACAGTATGAATTTTCAACCTTATAATAATCTCATTCTAACTGAACTTAATAATAAATACAAGAAAGCAACTGAAGAGGATCTAAGTAGAATCAACCTGTTAGCATTAAAAATATGTGGGAAAATGAACATTCAAGACAAAAAAGAGGTTTACACACCACTTAACCCTCGATTTCTATTGAAGGACCATAAACCGGACTTCAATAATAAACCCAGTATTAGACTTATAGCCCCATGCACATCCGATATAGGTAATATCAGTAAAAAGATACTAGACAGAATTATACCAACCTTAAAATCCGAAATTAAGCACAGCCTCTGGATTTCTTCAGGTGAAGTAATCAAGTGGTTTGATAAGATCCCTAAAAACCAAAAAAGCAAATTTATCATGTTCGACATAGATGCGTACTACCCCTCTATTTCCTCTGCACTATTTAAAAAATCACTTAAACTAGCAGAAGATGAAACTGACTTAACAAAGTTGGAAATTGAAATTATAAAAATAACCAGGAAAACCTTAATCAGATGTAACGGTGAATTGTGGACTAGAAAAGATAGAGAGGGCCATTTTGACATCACAATGGGTACCCCAGACTCTACGAGGTCACTGACTTGGTTGGTCTTTACTTACTAAAGGAGATAGACAAGAAAATTCCAGATTTAAATGGGGGACTTTACAGGTATGACGCACTTTTCATAGTTAATTCTAGCGATCGTATTATGGAAAAATCAAGAAAAAACATCAGAATTTTTTTAAGGAATTTGGATTAGAGATAACAATGGACAGCAATTACAAGATAGTTAACTTTCTGGACGTTACCCTCAACTTAAACAATAACACATATGAACCTTATCACAAACCTAACCAGAAAACATTCTACATAGATTACCGATCGAACCATCCGAAATGCATGAAGAAAGCGCTGATTCTCAACATTTCTAAAAGAGTTTCAGAACTTTCTAAAAATGAGAGTCTTTTTGAAAAAAAAACAAGGAATACTACAATGATGCCCTTAGGAGATCGGGATACAATGGAAAAATATAATATAATAGTACCAATAACAGTAACTACACACCTAGCTGCGTAATCTCGTATAACATGGCAATGAGAGCTAGAATAAAACCAAAGATCAATAAGGGAAATGTTGAAAATGATCAAAAGAATACAAACGGTGGGGGAAATAATAACAGCAGAACAAGCACGGATGAGGGTGGTACCATTAATAAGAGAAATAGATGCAAGAGACAGGTTTGGTTCAATCCACCATTCAGCGAGCATATCAAAAATAATATACCTAAGGAATTCTACAGAATAATAGACCAAAACCTCCCCCCGGATAATAAATTAAACAAAATAATAAATAGAAACTCTGTAAAATAATCTTTCTCAACGTCCAGAAACTTAACTAACACTATAATCAGCTCCAACAATAGAAAAATCAGCAAAATAAGGAACAATAACGAACTAGCATCAAACGAAAGTATCCTAAACAGAAAATGTAATTGCAGAATACCTAGAAATTGTCCGTTGGATGGGAAATGTCTTACCTCGGAAATAGTGTATAAATGCGAGATAAAAACCGACAACACTAAGAAGATATATCTTGGGACCACGGGAACAGTATTTAAGGATAGATATAGAAACCACGTAGTATTATTTAAAAAGGAACCTGAGATAGAAACTAATAGAGATGGCGTTAATGATAGCAGGGGGGGAGGGTATAAAAATCAGTATTAAAAATAAAAACAAAAAGAGGAATACAACTGCATTAGGTGATTGGGTTAGGGAACTTAACAGAAATAATGAAAATTTTGAATTAAAATGGTCAGTAGTGGACAGGGGGAAGAAGTACAGCCCCGGGAAATCAAAAAGGTGCAATCTATGTTTATTGGAAGCCTTCTACATGGTGAATTACTAAGAGGAAATTTTGAATAAAAGGCTTGATGCCATACAGGGATGTCTTCACAGGAATAGATTTCTGCTATCACGCCTTAAATGTAACTGAGGTATAACGTTTTACAACAATAAGGATGCTAGGATTAAATTTTAATGTAGAGTTAAATAGCTAGAATTGTTATAATATAAATGAAGGATCCAAATCTAACATGCGAATATAGTTTCTATTATTCTAAACCTGGTAAGAAATATAAATAAAATATAAAGCTCATCTAAAAATGGAATTTTTCTCCATAACAGTGAGCATTTTTGTATTCAGTTGTAGCAGTATTCACAGTGAAATAAGTGATACCCTCTTTAAGTCAATAAAACTTAACAATTAAACTATTTTTTATTAAAAATTAAATTAGCAATTTGGGAGCTGAAAATTAGTTTAATTGATTTTGTCATCTGACATCTTAAGTTGGTAGAATCCATGCTGATTTACTTATTCTCTTACTTTATTCCCTGTTCTAAATGTATTTTACTCATAAATGCAGGAGTAGACATCTTCTCATCGGAGTGTAACACATTTGTAGCTAGTGGGTGGTTTTGCTGTCAGAATAATAATTGCTGGATATATAATGTTTTATTTAGATACCCAAGAATACAACACACGGATTATAAGACATGAGCAGCATAAGTGATTAATAACAGATGTGGGTTAAACTCATGGGTAAAAACCAATTTTTTAAGATTAAAAACATAATTTATATCCTTAATTTGTTAAATAAGCCATCGTAGCACGTTCTGGATCTGTCTGATTAAATTAATTATTAAATCATAGATGCCTTCTAGTAATCAATGAACCGAAAACATCAAACGGCCTGAATTATCTCCCTTTAGTTGTTACAGGAAATAAAAATCGACCCAGTTTCCAACAGAATTAACTAGTAACAATTAACAGCATAATTGAATTATCTCCCTTCATAATTGTCTTTAGAAACAATATGAAAACATTCAAGTAGAATGACAATAAATTTTAAGACATTAAATAATAATAAATAGATTAGAAAACCTCACTCGAAATGTTGTACAAGGATATATATATATAATACAGCTTTATTTATTCTCATATTCAATTACACTTTAAACCTAAAATGGTCCTTAATCTAAGTACCACAATAACGATAATCTGTAAACATTACTTGCCACTAATACGAAACTAAAATTAACCGTAACGTTATTGCAAGGTTGTTACGGCCATACTATAAATATAGAAATAAAATTAAAAAACTCTTTCTAAAAAAATTAATTATTGGGAAATAATGAAACAACGAGATCTAATTTAGGAACTCAACGAATGAGATATATAAAAAAAACTTTTTTAATGGCTTAGGGTTTTCTGTGAAAACTTCTCATAACTCTGTTCTTAAATAAAGATACGAAAATTAGGCGATATATTAATATTTAAATGGACTTTTCCGTAACTACAGAAAAGGTAAATGTTTCTCACATGCTTTTCCCATTAAGGGAATTTTTCTTTTTTTCTTTCTCTTCAAAAATGCTCTATTGTCAAAAGTGTGTTTATTCATAAAGTCTGACGAAATGCTGGTTTTGGAAAATTTTCAAACGATATAATGTTTGAAATTGTTCGACTGGACATGGAAACAATTGTAACATAAAATGAAATACACTTTTTGTTGCCATCAATACCCTTTTTGAAGTTTTGATTTTGCTTCCACAGTATATATATATATATATATATATATATATATATATATATATATATATATATATATATATATATATATATATTATTTTATGTATCTATTTTGAGTATTTACTTCAACAGTGTTCAATACGTAAGTAGAGTTTGGTAGTAATTTTTTAAGATATATATGGCAATTAAGCCGTAGAGGTCGAATGTTTTTTTAAACTCTGACACTAATTTTGACCCCTTAACATTTATTGTTTTGGACTCAAATCAAATTAAAACGTTTGATCCATGTCCAAGCAACCTACATCTAAGATTTCAAGTGTTGGCAAAGGAGTTT
The DNA here is from genome assembly GCF_053919585.1 of Euprymna scolopes. NCBI lineage: Eukaryota > Metazoa > Mollusca > Cephalopoda > Sepiida > Sepiolidae > Euprymna > Euprymna scolopes. The sequence goes on from NC_136500.1 coordinate 54,730,133, forward strand.
AGTAGAGTTTTCACAGATCAAATCGTTGAACTTTGACCCCTTGACAGCCAAATTTCTGGCCGAAAATCGATTTAAAAGATTTTTCCAAATCTCAGTACCCCTTATGTAAAATCTCGAGTCTGTAGACTGAAAATTGACAGAGTAATTTGGTAGAGAAATGTAGACACACAGACACAATTTCATGTTTATAGATATATAGATAGATAAATAAATTCTCTACTAGTGTTATATACTTCTCATACTGTTTGTAATTTTCATTAATTCTTATAGACTGTTCATAATATTTATACCTTGTTAACTTATTTACTTCAGTTCACGTTACGGCATATCAAGCCTTTGACTCCACAACAAATGTTCTTACATAAGTTGAGGTTCGACACTTTTTGAACACATGTTATTTAACAACCCAAACAACAGTATCATATCATCCAGATCATACCAAAAATGTTCTTTGCCATTAGGATAACGTGCAACATATCTTTGTTCTTTGTTTTCCCCTCGTGGCCGTGTGTTTTTGAGTTAATTTGCTTGGAGGAGAGTGGCTTTTCACAGTTACATTTTAAACCACGATATCTTCTTCACATCCTTCGACAAGGTATGGCACAAGGGTCTACTTCACAAGATTTCCAGCTACGGTATAACTGGAAATGTTTTCTCAATCATTAAATCATTTCTCTCCGATAGGCTCATAAGAGTAGTGGTAGATGGACAAAAATCGGAGGCCTGCAATATAAATGCTGGAGTCCCTCAGGGGTCAATCCTAGGCCCAACTCTCTTCCTGAATCTACATCAATGACCTCCCTAAACACATACTTAAATCATTCATTGACATCTATGCTGATGACACGACCATCTACGGCAACACATCAAAGGCTGTAAATGACAAAGTTCTCTCTGATTCTCTCTCCTCTGATCTCGAGCGCGTGGTTCAGTGGGGGAAGATGTGGCTGGTTACCTTTAATGCATCCAAAACCAAACTCCTATCCTTACATCATCAACGCTCTGATCCCATCTGGCATCAATTGTGATGGATGGCTCTCGTCTGGGTGAGGCCCCGTGTTTTGACCTTTACTCCTGATCTGAAATGGAACACGTACATCAAGTCTGTTGCCAAGGTTGCTGGAAAGATGGTGGGATCCTTCTACCGCTCCAGAAGATATCTCACTACTGATGCAATTCTCTATCTATATAAAAGCCAAGTACGTCCAAGGATGGAATACTGTTGCCATATCTGGGCAGGAGCTGCTAAAAACAGCCTATCCTGCCTTGACAGAGTACAAAATAGACTTGGTGGCTTAGTGGGGAATGCCCTTTTCTCTACCCTGCAACCTCTCTCCCACTGAAGAGACGTTGCAAGCCTATCCTTGTTTTATCGTTATTTCCATGGCAGGTGCTCGTCTGAACTCCAATCTCTGGTCCCTCCTCGCCAATCTTTCATGAAAAACACCCGTCTAGCTGAATCCACTGTGAAAAATTTCCCCCACTCTATATCTGTGCCTAAATCAAAACGCGGATTCCATGAACAAAGCTTCTTTCTTAGAACTGCATGCCTGTGGAACTCTGTTCCGTCTGCCTGCTTCCCACCGGACTACAACTTGGATGTCTTCAAGTCCAATGTTAACAAATTCCTAATGAACCACCCCCTTAAGTAAACACTTCATCAAATCTCCACACTAACGTAATGTACTTGCAATAACCCTTATCCCTGAGTGGCTTCCGGGCCTTGATAAGTGGTGATCACTGTGTAAAAAAAAAAAAAAAAAAAAAAAAATCCAAGAACAGAACTGTCATGTATTCTTTGCTTCCCCAAGTGCAGACTCTCTGAAGCTCTCCTCTCTCTGAAGCTTGAGCTCAGCTCAGAAAAATGTGATCTTGTCACAACTCTTGCGTTGTATCTAACACTGCAAGTGTCTTTACCTGTTAACCTCTCTGAACTTTTTCTGTCAAATAATTTTTTTTCTGACAAGTTTTTCAAGATACTAAAAAGCACTAAAAAGTAGAAGTTCATTTAAGGATAATGAATTAGCTGAAGGTGTTGATCTACAAATTTGCTGATATGTACTCACTGGGAGTTCTCATACCTCATCAGAAATTACTCACTGACAACAACCGGTGGTGTTCCCTGGAGCCTGAGTGACAACAAGTTTCCCCAGATTACCAGTACTCTTCACCACTTTTGATAACTTTTGCAAATGAATTTGTGTTATTGCAACAGCCATTGGTCATTAACTTCTCGCTGGCAATAACATTGGTAGTCACTGGAATTTGGACAGCAATAAGCTTCCCCAAGGTCCCAGTTTCCTTCACCACCCGTCCAGTAGAAGTCTGGTTAGTGCTTTCACTCCTGAGTCTTTCCATCCTCCTTGACCCTTCGACTATTTTATTTTTGTTGGTGGGGGGGGGGGGGTTGTCAAGTTGCAATTTTTCAGTTTCAGTTTTCCTGGTTGCATTTTTGTTTTATTTTTGTTGCATCTTTTGTATGATCGGTTAGTGTTTGTCATTCATGTAGATTAAATGCTGCATTCGAGGGTTTTCTTGAAGATTTCTGCTGTTTTCAGCATTACTGTCCGTTGCATAGTATAAGTCTTCCTTGTGATTCCGATTTCTCCTAGTCTTTTTTCCAAGTTCTAGGGAGTGTTCCTAATGCTTCTACAATTATCGGTATTATTTTAACTTTCTTCAAGTTCCATATTCCTTTCAGTTCTTTAGCAAGTAACACACATGTTTCATTTTTTGATCTTCACTCTGTGGTCTGCTGGGACGGCAAAATCTACAATTTGACAGATTCTTTCTTTCTTGTTAATTATTATGACATCCGGTCTTATAGGTTTTAGAACCCAATAATTTTCAAACTAAAACAATGGGGGTTCATTACTAAAATATATATCTATGTACTAGCTAAAATTGTTAGTCTGTAGGATTTCATTATATAACACTAGGTCTAGATATGTCAGACTGTTTTTAAGTACGTGATTATAAAGTTAGTTAATGTCCAAATGGGTCGAAGAAATCTTCTATATATATATAAAAGGCAAAATGTGTGCGTGTGTGTGTGTGCACTTCTTTTTGTGTATGTCCAGCAAACGCTTTTTAGGTGAGGGGGGGGCACTCGGTCGGGTCACACCTTCTTAAAACTTTTTATATACTGTCTAAATCATACTATCTACGAGTTACAAACAGAGGTTGTGTCTATCTTTAATTTGCCCGACTTTTACGCGCTATTTTCGAGATTTTTTTCGATCGCCATGTCTTCGTTTCACTTTTCAGTATCAAAAAGCGAAACTGAATCCACACCATCAGTTCCCTGGCATTCGTGGCAGGTACGTCCACAAAGAATGCAGCAGAAACCGTCATATCAGACAATTGCTTTTCAAATGGACACCCCCATTTTTTATTTTGGGTTAAAAAACAGCCAAAGTTGGGGAAAGAAAAACTGCTTCGCAGCAAAACTTAACTGCCAAATATGTTTGACCTCATTATCATTAAATCTGCATGCCTGTCAACTTTATAAGCCTCAAATTAATATAGCTTTCACTTCCTCTCCCCTCGTGGCCATGCGGATTAGATGTCACGTTTTTTCCCCTTTCTTTTCCACCTTTGCGTCAATACTACCTTCCTACCAAAACTTTTTTTCTTTTACAAACTCCAGGGTTTTTGTTTTTGATCTTCCCTCCCACCCCAACACACACACCTACAAACATCCGGGAAATGTTTGGTACCCCCTTAGTCTATCTATAAATATAAAGGGAAAATGTGTGTATGTATGTATGTTCGCTTTTTGTGTATGTCCAAGAAAGGCTTCTTTCCGAGAAGCGATCAGTCGACTCACTTCTTCTTAAAATTTTTTATATCATGTCTAAATCATAATATCTACGAGTTAACAACGGAGGTCGCCTGTCTATTTAATTTGCTCGACTTTGAAAAAATAAATATTCAATATTTTTCGCTCGCTGCATGTGGATTAGGCTTTTTCGTATAATAAAAGCGAAACTAATCTGACGTTATTTTTCCGGTCAGTCGCGACCACCAGAAATGTCCAAAAGCTTTGATCAATGTGGAGTTTCTCCTTATATCAGACAATTGCTATTCAATTTGGACAATCCCCTTTTTATGGGGAGCTGGTTTCCCCCCAAAAAAAACATCTTGGGGAAACAAAAAAAAAAAATTAAAAAAAGCGTTCCCGCAGTAAATAAAATACTACCCCGCAATTAAAGTTGACCTCATTAAGTCATTAAAACGGGCACCTGCCAATTCTAAATAGTTAAATAAATTCAAACGCGTTTCTGTTAGTATTTCGTGGTGGCCCAGTGGTTAACGTTGCATGTTTTTTTTCACACTTTAATTTCCAACTTTACCTCAAGGGTTCGGGTTCGATCCTTCATACTTACCTACCAAAACTTTTTTTTTTATTTACCCCGCCCCCCGACACAAACACCCGGGTGACCACACACACCTCCAAACACCCGGGCAACGCCGGGTACCCCCCGGTAGTATATATATAAAAGACAAATGGACGCGTGCATTTATGTCCAAGAAAGGCTTTTTTTGACGGGCTTCTTAACAAGGTTACTATTTTGGAGAACTTTCCTTACACTCCCTAGATTATAATATTTAAGATTTGGAAACCGACGTTGTCTCTATCTTTATTTTGATCGAATTTTTAAAAATTCCCTGGTTTCTGGCTTTTGTTTGTCTTTTTTTTTTCTCGTATAAATAAAGCAAAACCAATCGAAGCGAAGCCACACTGCTTAGCCTTCTGGGCAATCAGCTTTGATCAATGTGAGGGAAACCCTTCATATCAGACAATTGCTATTACTTTGGACGCTGCCAGAGCTCCCCTTTTAGTGGGGAGCTAGTTTTTCCCAACATCGTGGGGAAGCAGATACAGCAGAAACTGGCCTATGGCCGGACGTTCATTTCTGCGCCTGCGTTAACTCATTCACTTAACTGTTCATTTCTGGAAGTCAACTTTTTGATTGTCATCGCTAAATTTGAACGCTTTTCACTTTCTGTCGCGCCGTAACATAGCGATAAGATGTCAGGTTTTCTTTCAATTTCTTTTCTGCCTCCATTTCACGAATTCAAGCCTGCCTGCCCAATACAACTTTTAAGTTTTGGAACTGGTTTTGAAGTAAATATGCTCCACAATCAATTACTTTTTGAAAAATGAGAATATTACGTGACTTATGGTAATCTGAATGAATATGAAACAAAACAACTTTAACTAAATATTTAGAATTTTTAAAGAATCGGAATCAGTAATTGTATTGGAATCCAGAAAAATATTGGAATTGTCCCATCACCAGAAAGAATTTTGGAAACTGTAAAGCCTTGAAAAATGTCTCCTGATTCTGTACTTCTCGGAAAATGGATTTTGTAAAATATTATAGTTTTTAAAATTATTTTATTTTATTTTTTAATGGGAAATAAGAGAGAAGTGGATAAAAGAATGGTGGTTGTAAAAGTATCAGTCTTGGTCACAGTGGATTATGATTTTTACGGATCCGTCATGCATCGAGTGGGCGTGTTCAAATGCTTTCACACTGTCCTCCAGTTTGTAGCGATGAGTTATCAAGGGTTTTACATCCACTTTGCCTGTAACAATCAGTGCTAATGCAATGGGGAAACTGAAATAAAAATTAAAACAAAACAAGGGTTACTTAAATTGATTAATTATTTATAAAAGTCTACTATCTATAACATATATATATATATATATATATATATATATCATGTATCAATATGTGTGTATCTATACCTCATATATATTATATTTTATATATATATATATATCATGTTTTATATATGTATGTTTTATATACACATATATATATGTGTATATATATGTACATATATATGTGTGCATATTTATATATATATATATATATATATATATATATATATATATATATATATATATATATAATGTCAGCCCATTTAAGAACTTGATTCTTATTGTTGAACAGTTTAAATTTGAAATAAAAGTCGGTCACTTAAGCTCACATGCTCAGATCAGGATGTTATAATGATTAGATCACTATGGACGGACGTCTCGACATTTAATAATAAATGCTTAAATTTCAACAATATTTCTTGCACTTAAGGTTGGTCGTGAGGTTCGTTCTTTGTGAATGGAGTCAGAGATCGCTTCGTGGGTGAGTTTGAATCTCTCGACTGGCAGTAATAGTGTCACCCTGCACTGATGATTCTCGAAAGGATGAAACACTAGTATAAGTGGGTATTTAATAATAATAATAATAATAATAATAATAATAATGCTGTCATGACATGCGATACTCATTACTGTCAGAAATTCCATGATTTGAAATGCGAACTTTGATTGGTTGATAAGAATTTGTGATCCTATTTTATTACAGCCTTTTGATTGGTTGATTTAAATTTGAACCCCGCCCTCTTTTCTCTCATCAGTAAGACTATTCTACCTAACTAATTGGGTTCCATTCCTTGACATAATATCGTCTCCTTTAAATCAGCTAAGAATGTTGATATTGGAATTAACTATTCGTCGGAACTTACTGACCCCTTTCCTTTGGATCCATTTACTAAGAACATTCAAACTTTACTCAGTAGAGATTTAACCAACACTTCTTATGAAGAATCACCTACCAGACTCGGCTGAGATGCAAAATGACGCAAGGATTTTACAACCCTGAAGAAAGACGACTGGTTTTTATCATACCGGGTAAGTTTGCCTTTCATTCGTTGTATCAATTTCTCTCTGTTAGTAATCCTAAATTCTGTGAGATTAAATTTCTCACATTACAGTTATGACGTTTCCTCTCATCTGGTCGGCTGTCCCTGCTGGGAAGGGGATTAGCCCTTCTGGATCACGGCTCCTTCTTGTCGTATGGGTGACACCAGCGGGTGCCTACTTGCCCACATTGTCTTCGATCCAAGTTGACCCACGCTGAAAAGGAAGTCGGGTATTCTCCAGCAAGTCACTCCAATCAGACTGGTGACGTCATGAGAAGAAAAAAAAAAAAGACAGACGACTTGTTATAAGTAAAAAGTCTAAGCGTATTATAAAAGTTAAAATAAAACACTAATTAATTGTTACATAAATGTATAACAGTTGAGTGTCGGAACACTGCAAACATTTGATTTTCTAAGTTCTTTATCGTGGGCGTGGTAGAGTTGGGCGTGGCTGGCTTCTTCTGTCAGACGCTTCACAGTGTTACACAGTCGGCTAAACTACTTTCCCACAATAATGACCTTGAAGTCCACATTGCATTTTTATTGTGAGGTATGTAAAAAAACAACAACAAAAAAAAAACAACAAAAAAAAACAAAAAAAAAACAGATAGGCCAACACAAATGAGAAGAAAATCAATGTCACAATTTGGATGGATGTCAAATATAATCAAAGTTCAAAAATACGGATAAGCAAATGGGAAACATATAAAAAATGACACGATCGAAAAAGTTTACGTATCATTTATACTGCCGATGTGATAAGATTATTCAACCTTTCACTTTATGCAACTCGCTAAAGGCCACCAGTTTACTAGCTAGAGCATTCAAAAGGAAGTAAATCTAGTCAATTTAAAATGGAGGCAGAGCAAAAGGTTCAGGGGAAGTAACTCAGTCGATATAAAAATAGGTTTTCCCATTTCATCCATGATTAACAAATCATTTTCTTTTTTAATTATAAAAACGAGGGCAGGACAATATATATATATATATATATATATATATATATATATATATATTTAAAGTGATGGTTGTGTAGTTCCAACGAGAGAAAAAATGTATATTTAAAAGAGTGTAGCCATCAACAATTGTGGGTTTTTTTAAAAGGTTTTCATCATATTTTTATTTTAAAATATTTTTATAACGCGTTTCGAGCTTAGGGTGTGCTCTCTTCAGATATTTTCGTAAAAAGTTTTTCTTTAAAATGGGAGTTTGTAGAATTGCCTCCGCTGATATTAAATATGTTTTTCAGAGTGATGCGATGCGTGTGTTCAGTGTTCAGACATTCTGTCTCCAACTCTAAGTGTTCACAGTGTCTGGTCAAAGTTAGTTTCAAAGAGTATTTTTTAGTCCATATGGTGAAGGTTTTTATGGCTTTTTTAGGGTTCTTTTTAAAGACTTTCTTTCCCCATGTATAGCATACACTCACACACAATCACATACGCATACATATACATTCATGTACATGTACACATGCACACGCACACGTACGCAGGCACACACACATACACACACGTACATACATAGAAATATATGTAGGAGCATACATATATACACATATACATACCCACCTACACACTCACACACGTACTCGCATACATCCACCGCTAACAATTATTTTTATTTTTTTATTTTTTTTATTTTATATATATATATAGATATATATATATATATATATATATACTTTTTTTTTTTTTTCCAACCAAAACACGCATGTATATATGCGCTTAATCATTCAGACATACGTACATGCACCCACACACACACACAAGTAAGATGGAGAATAGGTAGAAGATATATATACACACACATACACGCACATACACACATATATGTACACACATATATGTATGTGCACATACACTCACAAACATCCACATACTATGTAGGCACACACACATACACACACACATGCACACACACAGACATATGCAGGGGCTCACACATACACGTATATCCATATCCACACGAACACATGGGGTATATTACTATATAAACTGCTAACGTCAAATGTAACTAATAGTGGAGGCAGATTCGAGATAATGCCCATCTTCCAAACTGACAACTACTTCTACTTGCTAACACAAGAAAAAAATTTCATAGCAAAGTTTAACCCCGCCTTAAACATCTCTCCATAATTATACACATAAATAGGCAAAACACAAAATACACTTACACGCATGCACCCTCACACACGAAACAACAAAAAAGCACAATAAGGCACATGCACACTTTCGCGGGTGCGCGCACCCATACCCAGTACAGTACCATTTCTCTTAACTAAACAAACAACTAGAAATTAAACGTATGTATGTGTATGTGCGCGCGTGTGTGCGTGTGTATATGTGTGTGTGCGTGGGTGTGCACATATGATTGTGTATGCGTGTGTGTATAATTATATAACATCTGTTATCTATGCTACATCTTGTTTGCATGTATACGTGCACTTATGTTTGGGTGACCGAATCCATGTATGCATATGTGCTTGGATTGGAAAGGAAACTTCAACCAATATATACATAAGGTGGAATGTATGAATATGTTTGTGTGTGTGTGATTGTGAGTGCATGTGCCCATATATATATATGGGTGGATGAGTGTATACACATCCGTATGTATGTGTGTGTATGTATATATATACATATGTATGCACATGTATGAGTGGGTAAATGTGTTCGTGTGGATATGGATATACGTGTATGTGTGAGGCCCTGCATATGTCTGTGTGTGTGCATGTGTGTGTGTATGTGTGTGTGCCTACATAGTATGTGGATGTTTGTGAGTGTATGTGCACATACATATATGTGTGTACATATATGTGCGTGTATGTGTGTGTATATATATCTTCTACCTATTCTCCATCTTACTTGTGTGTGTGTGGGTGCGTGTACGTATGTCTGAATGATAAAGCGCATATATACATGCATGTTTTGGTTGGGAAAAAAAAAAAAAAAAAGTATATATATATATATATATATATATATATATATAAAATAAAAAAATAAAAAAATAAAAATAATTGTTAGCGGTGGATGTATGCGAGTACGTGTGTGAGTGTGTAGGTGGGTATGTATATGTGTATATATGTATGCTCCTACATATATTTCTATGTATGTACGTGTGTGTATGTGTGTGTGCCTGCGTACGTGTGCGTGTTCATGTGTACATGTACATGAATGTATATGTATGCGTATGTGATTGTGTGTGAGTGTATGCTATACATGGGGAAAGAAAGTCTTTAAAAAGAACCCTAAAAAAGCCATAAAAACCTTCACCATATGGACTAAAAAACACTCTTTGAAACTAACTTTGACCGGACACTGTGAACACTTAGAGTTGGAGACAGAATGTCTGAACACTGAACACACGCATCGCATCACTCTGAAAAACATATTTAATATCAGCGGAGGCAATTCTACAAACTCCCATTTTAAAGAAAAACTTTTTACGAAAATATCTGAAGAGAGCACACCCTAAGCTCGAAACGCGTTATAAAAATGTTTTAAAATAAAAATATGATGAAAACCTTTAAAAAAAAACCACAATTGTTGATGGCTACACTCTTTTAAATATATATATATATATATATATATATATATATATATATATATATATATATATATATATATATATGTAAATATTAAATATATATATTAAAAATATATATTAAATATATAAATATTAAATATATATATTAAATATATAGTAATTTATAAAATATATATGGCGATTAAGCTACACTGAATATTCGGTGTTTCATCCACTATAGGATTCGTCAGGCTTATGCGCGAATTCTGTGGTTGTTTTTCGTTTTTATATATGTTGAGGATTTTAGTTAGCCTATCAGCTTTCTAGTATCCACCGCGTCCCTTCCTATCAGCCAATGGGCATGCATTTTATCAAACAAAGGATCTGTTTTAGAACTAGGAAAGGTTATCAAAGAGTATATCTTTAACAAAATACTTATCAAGATAGAAAAAGCTCAACACTGTTAAGAGGAGTAATTAAATATATTTAATAAAAGATGAAAAATAAAAGTTATACATAACTTTATTATATCATCAGAATGATAAGGAAAGAGAACAAGAAAAAGAAACCTCTTTGGGCCATGGCATTTCGAAGCTAAATGCATCTCATCAGAAGAGGAGAAAGACCAAAATTACAGAAATATAAATGTAGATAAAATCTGGCTTAATAACATTTAGATGAAAATGAGAATGGATGAATACGATATTAAGATATATTAAAAGTATGTATGGAACATAAGAATAAATACCTAAAATATAAAAAATAAATCTAGGAGGAAGGGATCAAGTATGCGTGAAAAGGAAGGACAGAATAGGAGAATATAAATCGGAAAGGTAGTGTATAGGTAAGTAATGAAAAAAAAATTGGAGTCACTATGAAATAATGGGGGTCATTAAAGAAGATCAAATAATAAAAAAGGAAAAGATAAAAGAAAAAGGATGTGTTAGTGTGTGTGTGTGTGTGTGTGTGTGTGTGTGTGTGTGTGTGTGTGTGTGTGTGTGTGTGTGTGTGTGTGTGTGTGTGTCCAGCAAAGCTTTTTGGAGGGAGAACGCTTGCGGTTGTTACTGTTTCTTAGAATCTTTTATATGCTACCTAGATTATAATATCTACAATTTACGAAACGAGCTTGCATGTATCTTTAATTTGGGCGACTTTTACACGCTATTTTCGAGATTTTTTTCATTTGCCGCATCTTTGTTTCGCTTTTTAGTATAAAAATGAAACTGTGAAGCAAAATCAAGTTCTCGGCATGAAAGGCTGAGACGTCCAGAAAGCAATCAGTTTTGATCAATGTGGGGGGAAAAACCCATCATATCAGACAATTGCTATTCATTGGGACACTTCTCCAACAAACAAATACGCTGAAACTCGTCTGCAGCGCCAAAGTTAAGTTGTGTGATCTTTGACCTCATTAAATTACTGCACCTGTCATTTAACTTTATAATCATTAAATTAAAACGGTTTTCACTTCTTCTCCCGCCATGGCCGAGCAGTTAAGATGTTAGGGTTTTTTTCCCTTTCTTTTTCATCTTTGCGTCGAGGCTTCGGATTCAAGCCTACATTCCTATCAAAACTTTTTTTATTCTTTTACACCTCCAAAACATCCGGACAATGCCGGGCACCCACACTAGGATATATATATATATATATAATATATATATATATATATATATATATATATATATATATATATATATATATATATATATATAAAAATAAAATAATCTGAAAGTAAAGAAAGTAGACCCAAAGCTTTAAATAATTTCAGGTGATATCTTTAGAGTGGTATTTCGGAAAGCGAAGAATATGACAACTGTTTAGGAGCCCAACAAAATAAAGATGTGTGGAGGATTAAGTTTTGGTAAAATTCTTGTAGATCTTTATAAATCCTGAAAATAGTTGTTAATCCTATCAGAATTGTTAAAAATGCTGGTAAAATTCCTGTTAATTGATGTGAAATTAGAACAAGATCCAGGCAGGAATTCTCAAACAGGAAGGTTGACAGTAGAATTCCAAGAATTGGTAGATTTCATTATCCTCAAGGACATTTATATAATGTAAATTTAGAATATCAGAGAATAGGTATATCTCAAATCAATTCCAAAATATGTAGGTCATTAGAATAGTTCCAAAAACCAGTATATATATATATATATATATATATATATATATATATATATATATAAAACTCAGGACACAAGGAAAAGATTAAATACAACCATTATGCTCCTCCTGCAGGCCACCTTAAATCTGTAATCACACAGAATATGACTCGTAAGAAACGAGTTCAAATAACAAGATCTGCTGCTATCAATAACAATGAACCAGTCTATATATATAATCCAAACCAAAACACTAATCACAATGCATCTAACCCACCCAGTCGCATTAGGAGAAAGAAAAATATTTGGTTTAATTCTCCATTTAGCATAAATGTCAAAACTAATATACCTAAGGAATTCTTACACATTGTACAAAACTCTTTTAAATACCCACACAGATATAGTTCTATTTTCAATAAAAACTCAATCAGGATTTCTTATTCAACAATGCCTAATTTAGCACAAAGAATCTTAACATCTAATAACAAAAAAATTAAATCAGCTCAAAAAATCCCTTTCCCAATTAAACCCAAAACTAACTGTAATTGCAATAACAAAGATCTTTGCCCACTTAATAATGATTGTATCCATAAAGATGTTATATATTCTTGCACAATTACTGAGCTCCCATGTAATCCTCCCATAACAGACACTAATATTTCGTCTTCAAGTTATCCTTCTTCCCATCCCTCATCTGATATAGTTACTAATCCAATATACCACTCAAGCAGCCCCTCCATTTGCAATCATACAACTAGTAATAATAATAATAATAATGATAATAATAATAATAATAATAATAATAATAATAATATTAATGAGAATAATAATATTTCTCTTAACAGCCATCCTGACACTAACAACACTCATTATCCCCTCCAAAATAGTTCTCATACAATCATTGTCCCACAATTTGTTGAACACTATGAACAAAATTCAAACTATTTAACTCATACAAATCAACAAATCAATATTAATATCAGATCTCGAGCTTTTAATAAAGTGCATACATATATCGGCGCTACTTTAACATTAATTAAGAAAAGAATATCAAACCACATTTCTTCTTTTAACAACCATAATTCTAATAATAACCAAGGAACTTCTCTAACCACTAAGGAACTTCTCTAACCACTTTAATTAAAAAACTTAACTTTAACAATACCTCCTTCTCAATCAAATGGACTATCAAAGAAAAGTTAAGTCTTATACTCCAGGCTCTAAGTCATGTCGCCTCTGCACAACCAAAGCTATACCTATAATTACTTCCCCTCAAAGTAACAATATAATAAATTCTTAAAACGAACTGATCTCTTTCTGTAAACACAAGTCCAAATTTAATTATGGTAATTTTGAAATTAGATAGTTATTACTTTAACTTTTCATATAGATATATAATTCTTCTTTAACTTTATCGTTTTTTCTACATACTTTCTTAATACTTTATAACTTAATAATCCTTTATTTTACTTCTTTATTTCTTCTTTGTTTGGCCGGTTTTTTATCTGCAATTTCCTTTTTAGTCTTTAAATATTCCTATCTACCCACACATTTATATACTGCATTTATATTTACTTATATTTTACTATATGCATTTACTTACATACTTACTTGCTTCATCCTGAATTTGCAGATACCGGCCATCCTCTCCCCTTAAAATTTTTTATTTTTATATTTTATCATTTATTTATTATTTATTTTTTATTTTTTATTAATTAATTAATTAATTTATTTTTTCCATTTAGTGTCTTTTAACAACTCTTGCTGACATTTTCTTAAGTAATAACCTGTACATTTCAGTTTACCTATTTTTTGCCCTATATTTTTTTCACGCCTTTTAACATCCTTTTGGTCTGGGTCATTTTGACATTTGCTTTTCTATCTTATATTTAATACTATCACCATTTAATTTTTTTTCCTCTTCTTCTTCCCTAATCTTTCTTATGTCTTGGCAGTCGTGTGAAAAGCATATCGTATTTTTCTTTTATTAATATTATTGGAATTTTCCCCTTTTCTTTTCTTTGTACATATTTGTGAATTATTCCATGGATTTCGGCATTTTGGATTATTTTGGACCATCTTCCAATTACGTGATTTCCTTGGATTTTACTTGTGCAAATGAAAACTCAATTAACTTTCTTGGAGTTATATTTTTAGATTTTACCGTCATTGGATTATTTACCTTTTACCAGACTATCCATTCACGTGTAATCACCTTTTTCTTCACCATATTCCCTCTTTTTCACTTTTTGTTATCAAGTAAGATCTTTGACTTACTTGTAGTTTCATCAAATACTTTTGTATGCAAAATCCGATCCTGCATTTCGCTAATTCCTACCCTCTGATGAGAAGGACAGTATTTCTTCGAAACTCCGCGGATTAAGGACTATGCACTTATCAAGTGTTTTCTTTTCAGATTAAATATGTTTTAAACTCTTTTTCAACGTGTTTTTTACCATGTTTTATTAACTGTTTGCTCGTATATATATATATATATATATATATATATATATATATATATTCTTGTAATATATATCAGTCCTTATGTAAGAAGCTCAGTGTAATTACAGAGCAATATAGAGAATAAAAATTTAAATATTAAAATTTTGCTTTAAAAATACTAAGATATATATATATATATATATATATATATATATATATATATATATATTCTTGTAATATATATCAGTCCTTATGTAAGAAGCTCAGTGTAATTACAGAGCAATATAGAGAATAAAAATTTAAATATTAAAATTTTGCTTTAAAAATACTAAGATATATATATATATATATATATATATATATATATATATATATATATATATATAAGTGAACGTGTCTGTGTGTCTGTGTACATTTCCCTATGCAATAACTCTGTCTACAGACTCGAAATTTGATATACAGGGTATTGAGATTTGGGGAAAATCGATGCGATTGGTTTTCGGCCAGAAATTTGGCTGTTAAGGGGTCAAAGTTCAACGATTTGACCTTTGAAAACTCTACAAAACTCCTCCGACAATTTTGGGTCTAAACACTTGAAATTTTAGATATAGATTCCTTGAACATGGATCTAACTTAATAATTTGATTTGAGCCCTAAACAATAAATATTAAGGGGGCATAATAGAGGTTAAAGTTAAACAAATTGACCGTTTTTTTTATTTCTGTTTTTTTTTTTTTTTGTTCAGCATACACCTCCAAATACCCGGGCAACGCCGGGCACCCATGCTAGTATATATATAAAAGTAAACGTGTCTGTGTGTCTGTGTGTACAGTTCCCTACATAATAACTTTGTCAATTTTAAGTCTACAGACTCGAAATTTGATGTACAGAGTACTGAGATTTGGGAAAATATTTTTGATCCGTTTTCGGCCAGAAATATTGCTGTTAAGGGGTCAAAGTTCAACGATTTATCTTTTGAGAACTCTACCAAACTCCTCCAACAATTTTGGGTCTAAACACTTCACATTTCAGATATAGGTTCCTTGGACATGGATTTAACTTAACTTGATTTGAGCCCGAAACAATAAATTTTAAGGGGTCATAATAGGGGTCAAAATTAAAAAAAATTTGACCTCTGCAGTCTCTACCAAATTACTCAGACAATTTCTGATGTAAACATTTTGTGGTTAAAAGTAAAGAACCTTACCTCATGCATCGTGCGGCTCGTGTTAGGAAAGAAAAAAAAAAGAGAAAATAGAAATGGCCGCCCCCTGGTATTTATGGACTGAAAATCACATGATGTGACGAGAGGGAGAGGAGGTATGCAAATGAGATGTGGTTGGGTCTCTTTATAAAAGAGCTGTCTTCTTTATTTTGGGCGTCAGTGTGGAAAGTGCAGAGAGAAGAGAACAGTTGGATTTGAGTTTGAGACTTTTGATCTGAGGTTGAGTTCAAATTTAACGTCACATTTGAAATTTTACATAAAAGGTATTCAGAGATAGGGCAAGCTTTTTCATCGGTTTTGGTCGAAAATTTTTAGTTACCAATATATAAATGCATGTATGTATGTATGTATGTATGTATGTTTGCATGTCTGCCTTAAACTTTCGATAGAGGCGACGGATTTTACCAAGATCAGTATCGTTTTAAAGTTCGACCTTTCATATGACAAATATCACACGATTGGCTACAAACATTAATTTCTTCACCGTCAACTAGGCACTTTTCTACGGGGGGAGGGTCGCTTTTTTCGTCGATATTTTTGAAAGATATCCTCTTCTTTCGATTGTCTAGCCTTAATTTAAACATAAGTCACTTTAGGTTTGGCGGTGGTCGTAACCACAAAAACGTCAGGTTTCCCCCCCCCCGTTCTTTTCCTCCTTACTACTTCCTACTACCACTTTTTTTTTTTGCTCAACATACACATCCAAACACCCGGGCAACGCCGGGCTGAAATGCTAGTATATATATATACATATATATATATATATACCTTAGTATTTTTAAAGCAAAATTTTAATATTAAAATTTTTCGGTAATGTCCATATACCAATAAAATCAAAGTCAAAATTAAAATTATTGAAGCTTCATGATTATCAGTTTTTATAATAAAAAATATAAAATGAAATGTTATCATTTTATATTTTGTTGTCTTGATTTTTGTAAATATATATATATATATATATATATATAACTACTTAATTTACTCACATAAAATTAATATACGAAAGTACAAATTTATGCATAAACATTAAGTATTTACTTCAAAAGTGCTCAATACGTAGGTAGAGCTAGTTAGTAAGTTATAAAATCTATATGCCGATTAAGCTACACTGTATATAATGTATATATGTATATATTTTTTCTTATTTAAATGGAAATAAATATACTGATCTCCACCTGGTAATATATATATATATATATGATTTTCAGAATGTGAGAGATTGTATATAATAAATTCCACAGCCAAACAATGTCGCAGCTCACAAGAGCTCTTGTGAGCTGCGACGTTGTTTGGCTGTGGAATTTTTTATATATATATATATATATATATATATATATATATATATATATAGTAAGTTATAAAATATATATGGCGATTAAGCTACACTGAATATTCCGCATTTCATCCACTCTAGGATTTTTCAGACTTATGCGGATTTTTCAGACTTATGCGGATAAGAATCCTAGAGTGGATGAAACGCGGAATATTCAGTGTAGCTTAATCGACATATATATTTTATAACTTACTATATATATGTGTGTGTGTGTGGTAGATGTTATTTTGGGCCATTTTGTAAGTTACACTGAATACTAATATGTGTAGATATTGTATGACAATTGAATTGAATATTTTTAGGAAAAATTTATATATATTTTTTTCTTTTTCATTTAAAAACTACCATATTCTTTATTCTTTCAAAAAATCGAATCTCGGTGCTTCAACATTTGTCATAGATCAATTCATTTCTTTAGTAAATCAAAAATTGAAAATAGAAACAACTTTTTTTAAAGAACATATGAATATGACAAAATATTATATTATGATCTTTATATTCTTATTAGGCAATTTGCATATTGTTTAACATCTCGGTAATTATATAACCAACTTTAGGATGATTTTAAATATGAGAAACTGTGTATTTATGCAGCATTTTTGCATTTAATCAAATATTGTTAAAATTACAGAAATTTTCCACTTGATTATTTAAGTACAGACCCGTGATGTTTGGAAAATCTACAACAGTGTAGTAAATAATGGGCAATCAACAATTCCCCCACTCCCCACTATTAAACAATCAAGAGGTTGTTTGCACGGCAACCAAGAAGGTTAACATGTTTACCAGTCGGTTTGCCTCAAACTCCACATTGGCCCCAGCAAACCACTCCCTCCCTGACTTTCCTTTTCGGACAGACGTCACACTAGATTATCTGAAAATCACTCCTCCTCAGGTGCATGTTATCATAAAAAATCTTGACACCTTGAGAGCATGTGGATCTGATCTCATCCCAGCTGTGCTATTAAAAAAATGCTCCGCTGAGGTTGCTCCAGTTCTCTCCAAACTTTACAACAAATGCCTTAATGAATCTTGCTTTCCTGACTGCTGGAAAACTGCTTCTGTGGTACCAGTTTTCAAGAATTCTGTCCCATTAAATTTTTGCTCCATTAACCTCCTTCCACTTTTCGCCCAAATATTTGAATCCATAATTAATCAAGCTCTAGTGCATCACCTTACAGCTGCTAAACTTTTGACTGACCAACAACATGCATTTAAACAAGTCCGTTTCATAGCAGACATCCTAACTGTAATCTCTGAACATATATCTATTCACCGGACAAAGCAGGGGAGGGTTGAACAGTATCCCTAGATA
Source organism: Euprymna scolopes (assembly GCF_053919585.1). Lineage (NCBI taxonomy): Eukaryota > Metazoa > Mollusca > Cephalopoda > Sepiida > Sepiolidae > Euprymna > Euprymna scolopes. Next base: position 54,748,789 of record NC_136500.1, read on the forward strand.
TATCTAAGGCTTTTGAAGTATGGCACAATGATCTTCTCACGAAAATCAGATCATATGGTATCACTGGAAGAATTATGTAATTAAATTCTTCTTAAGTAAGAGAAGAATTCAGGTTGTCGTCGATAGTCGTACATCTAAACAATATGATATACCTCAGGGATCTATTTATTATTCCTAATATTCATAAATGACCTCCCTGATAAAATTGTCTCTGATATGGGTATATTTGCTGATGACACGACGCTCTATAACAGGCATGAGGGGAAAACAAATGAACACATATCAAAAGAAATGGCAGAAACACTAGAGGATGACCTCCAATCTGTAGTGGAGTAGGGACGAAAATGGATGGTCACATTCAATGCTGTCAAAACTAAACTTGTTTCCTTCAATAATTACAAGACACCTTCTCTACCACCAATAGCAATAGCCAAAAACACATTACTTGAAAGTACTTCTTTTAAACTCCTTGGCTAAACGTTCACAGGGAACACGAGTTGGAACATATACATCAAGAGCATTGTCAAGGCTACTGCAAAGAAGGTGGGCTCTCTCTACATGCTCAAAAGCTACTTACACCTGAAAGTATCCTGTACCTCTGTAAGGCCACTATTCGCCCATGTATGGAGTATTGTTGTCACATTTGGGCTGGTGCATGTGCCATTAGTTTCTCACTCCTGGACAAGGTTCGAAAAAGAGTCGCCAACTCGATAGGTCCTGAACTGTCATCTAAGCTGCAGCCTCTGTCCCATCGATAAAATATTCCTCTGCCTGTTCTACAAGTATTTTAATGGTGAATGCTCTGATGAACTACAAGCACTTGTACCCTCCTTGACGTAAGCCCCCCCCCCCGACAAACCCTACAAGCAGCAAAATCCCGCCCCTACACAGTAGATATCCCTAGATGTAAGAAATCCTTCTACTGCTTTCTCAATTGTACTGATATGCAGAAGTTCAAGTGTAATGTGAACAGACATCTTGCTGCTAAACTCCTTACATAGTACCCCTGCAACTTATGTCCCTGATAGTAGCCCCTACATCAAAGTGGCACTGTGTCGTTTGGGGTGAAAATTGAATAAAAAAATTTATTTTTAAATCTCAGTTAATAACATGAAAAATAAATACATGCTAAAACCAATCTTAAAAGTACAAAATTACTCAAAGCTGCTTTCATTAACAAACTACAATGAATAATATTATCAATGAAGTTAGTAATAATATTTTAAAATGCTTAATGCAATACAATTTGGAATCATGAAATTTATATTTTTAACATATTTTGGGGAATAATATGAAATCCGGCTTTTAACTGACTTTCACAGCTACCTTTTGAAATTCTCTTTTTTTTTCAGTTTTTTTTTTGTTCATTTGTTTTTTCACCTGATGATGTCTCCTCAAAGAATTGAGAACGTTTTAGAATATGCATTAATTTTTTTTTAACATAAACATATCATTAATTTTTTTAAATTTTTAACATAAAAATATCATTAATTTTTTTTGATTTTTAACATGAAAATATCATTAATTTTTTTTGATTTTTAACATTTTTTTTTTTTTTTTTTACACAGTGATCACCACTTATCAAGGCCCGGAAGCCACTCAGGGATAAGGGTTATTGCAAGTACATTAAGTTAGTGAGGAGATTTGCTGAAGTGTTTACTTAAGGGGGCGGTTCATTAGGAATTTGTTAACATTGGACTTGAAGACATCCAAGTTGTAGTCCGGAGGGAAGCAGGCAGACGGAACCGAGTTGGAATCCGCGTTTTGATTTAGGCACAGATATAGAGTGGGGGAAATTTTTCACAGTGGATTCAAAAATATCAATTTTTTTTTTTAACATAAAAATATCATTAGAAAAATCGGTACTTATGCACTACTGCAAAAGAACCACATTTTGGTTTTAGTGTGGAGATTCGGAGAGTGCACATCAGGGCAAACAAATGTAATTTCTGGACCAAATCGAAAATCTCAAAAAAATTTCAATTTTCATAACAAAGTCAAAATAAATGAATGAAAGTTGTCTCTCCCTGTTGCATACTCTCCAAACAAAAAACCAAAAAAGTGGTTCCTTCATAGGTGTGCATAACTGCCGAAAAATCAAACAAATATAAAAGACATGGAATTAATGTATGAGCAGTACACTTGTGACGTAAAGAAAATAGTTTTTTGTGACATAACAGAAACATTTCTATGAAAGTATATTAAAATGAAAAAAGAATAGAGATAGATTTCTATGAGTCATTCTGTTTACAATTGTTTATTTAAAAAAAAAAAAAAAAACTTGCAGCTACTGAAATTATAAGTGGTTTGCCATACTAATAGGTAAATGCGCACTGAACAGATACCATAATACTTAAAGTTAAATTCAAATTTTGATATAACTTTTAATTAAAACGCAAAAAAAAAACAAAAAAAACAATTGAGATGCTGAAAACGTACACAGTAAAACAATACGTTTTATTGTTGCGTTGATTATTTATTTGTAAATATAATTTTGTTAATTTGCGTTACAAATGAATAATCAACGCGACAATAAAACGTATTGTTTTACTGTGTACGTTTTCAGTGTCTCAATTGTTTTTTTTTGCGTTTAAATTATCCAAATAAACAATTGTTAATACTCTCTGCTTTTTTTATTTTACATCGTTCATTTCCGTATTACGTTATGGGTTTATGTTTATGTACGCATGCGCAGCCAGTAGTCATACACTGGATATTGGGTTACAATACCCATTACAAGGTCATTTGAGTTTTATGATTTTATATATATATATATATATATATATATATATATATATATATATATAAAAGGAACATTTCCATCATTTACACTGAGGAAGACCGAAGGATCAGTCCAAAATTATGTGCTTTTGAAAGAAACATTCTTGTTGTTTATTTTCAAAAAACTTTTTGTATTCCTACACGTCAATACATAGAAAATAAATACAGAAAAGATATAAACATTTATATTTATATATTTCATATTGATTTTTTATTCATATATATATATATATATATATATATATATATATATATATATATATATATATATATATATTTGAGACGTCTGGGAAATTTATAAGTGAAATGCCGGCTGTCTTTAGTGACCAATTGACATATTCTAGGAAGATTCTCTCAACTGAAATACTTTAAAAATTTTAATATTTTTTCTCCTTTTTAATGTTAAAGTTATGCATGTATATGCAATCTATAAATTAAGTTTTGTTTGTACTCACCAGTTGACGTACCTTAATGACCCTATGATGTCCACTTCTCTGAGAGCTGTATCCAACAAAGGCACTGTTACATCATCTGGTTGCAATCCAACCATCACAACGCACCCACCATTTCCAGTCGCCTTTAAAACCAATAGCAATCAATCAATAATCAATATCTGTGTATTAATAAAGGTGTGTATTAAAAGCATCCGTTTGTATGTGCATCTGAACAAAATCTCAAAACTTGGATTCTTAGACCAGAAAATCACATATACTGTGTAGAAACATGCACTGGATCAGTTCGTTTGTAGGTGATTCTGCCACAACAATTATGAGTGTTATTTTTGCTTAAGCTCAGAAAGTTTTGTTCTAATTTTCATTTATTAATTTATTTATTAAATTGTCAGGTGAAAGTTCAGAATATTAAACAAAATCCCTCCCCAGATTAAGAATGGCTTTCTATATAAAGGAAACTATAATAAAAACGTCTTTTAAAAAAAAATATTTTTACAAAAATAATTAGAAACCTATTCTTACTATGAGGAGGGGGGCGTTTTGTTAACTATTCTGTACTTTCACCTTTAACTCTTTATGACCTAATTCGTTCAGTCATAAGATTTAAAGTATATTGAAAATATTTAAGTGTGTTTAGCTGTTATGCTTTTGTATGCATGATAAAAACAAGTAAATTGCAAAGAATTTATCTCTGATAAGCTCATCACATCTGGAATCATCCATCAATTGATGCAACATTCACAAAGTTCGTATAACATGATGCTCACTCACTCATTCTGACTAGAAGCTCTAATGCTAAAAGGCCAGTGTTCTTTTCTGGAAGAGTTTTGATTGTAATATGAGCACTGCCAGCCAGTCACTTGACCTCTTGGGACTATAGAAGCACTTTTTCCAATCGGATCATCGTGTCCAAATACATATGAAGCCAGCACTGAAAGTCAGCATCAACAAAGTACAGATATGCACAGAAAGCAACCGTACAGCCTTTTCTTTGTTACATGGTTATCTCAAGATATGTTGTCGATGACACATAACATTTTTGCATACGGTCCATCAAGTTTTATAGATTGAGAAACGTGTAGTGTCTACGAGTTTAATCTAAAGTGTAGTTTGGATTTGACCAATGCCTTGAAAACTGAGTTTTATCTCATTCTTTCCAGATTTTGTTGAAAGATTAGATTGCAATAAGTATATTCATGCCATAATCAGAGTTTGTGAATCCTCATAAATCCTTCTAGATGTATGAAATTCTGAACAAGTTCGATTGGTGCACGATTTGAGGAGACCAAAGTGTTGTTCGAAGAGGGTTCAAATGCATATTTTTAATTTTGAGAGCAGGAACAATGCTGCATCTGCTGCTTGTCACTCACTCCTAGACAAGGTTCAAAAGAGAGTCGCCAATCTGATAGGTCCTGAACTGTCATCTAAGCTTCAACTTCTGTCCTATCAATGAAATGTCGCACCCCTCTGCCTGTTCTACAAGTATTTTAATGGTGAATGCTCCTACGAAATACAAACACTTGTACCCTCTCGATGTAAATACACCCCAAAACAGCCAATGAGCAACAAGATCTGACCCCGTCACAGTAGAGATCCCTAGGTGTAAGAAAGCCTTCTACTCCAATAGTTTCTTTCCCAGAACTGCTAGACTTTGGAACTTCCTTCTGGGATTCTGCTTTTCTAACTGTACTGACATGCAGAAGTTCAAGAGTAATGTGAACAGACATCTTGCTGCTCATCTCCCTACATAATATCCTTGCAACATACATATCAAGCCAGCACCTCGATAGTAGCCCCCTACATCAAAGTGGCACTATGCTTTGTTTGGGGTGAAAATGGAATTAAAAAAAAAAAGAAATTTTAATATTCTTTTTCTACATAAAATTCTGAACAAATTTAATGTTGTTTTTAAGAAGAACAATATCATCAAGATATTCACTTAAAATTAATTAGTTTACAAGTGATTTGAAGAAAGAGGAGACCGTAAATCAGCCACCAAGAAACTTATTTGTACGATTTTGCTTATTTGTGCAAATGTTCAGCAAAGGTACAACCATTTTCAAAATTGGCTGACAAAGCACAAAAGATTAATAAAGCATCGTCTTTGAATGACCACTACATGGACTCTTCCAAACAATGAATACAAGGTCATTATAACCAATCCGAAAACAGTCTGGCAATCCATTGTTTCTGTACTTTCTGTAAATACATACTTTTGTTGCTCTACCTCCTTATGGTCTTATTTCTTTCTGTCATTTAGGGTCATAACACTAAGCATGATCTTTGTATAACTACAGGGCTTTATGTTGTGAATCAAACAATCACAATTTGCGAGTGATTTTTCCAAGTGGTGATCAGAAATAATAATTTTCACAGACAATATTCCAAAGCTTATTACTGAGCGAAAAAATGTCTTTTCAATCATTATTTTTTTTGATAAAACGATGGAAAGTCAAACAATATGCTCTTTTTTTATGAAGCCTATTTAAAAAACTTTCAAATTTCAACATAAAATTTAGTGCATATTTAAAATTACACTTGTTAAAAAGAAATACAGAAACATCTTTATGATGTATGTACTTTTCATGGAATGAAGGCGTCATATTCCAAAAATCACATAGATTTGGCGAGTAACTTTTCTATTTGGCTAGTAAACGAAAATATTTAGTTGTCAAACGTCAACTAAAGATAACTTTGTCTGTAGAGCCCTGGATCATCACAGAAAAACTATGACTTCAATTATTGAAATGTTGGATTGGTCAAAAAGTTTGTTCGTTTCTTGTCAGACAAGGAATCCAAACATTAAGTTTAGAAACATAAGTGTTTTTGCAATTAATTTTCCATGCTCGATTTGGAAATTTTGAGAATATCTGCAATTTGTGAAATTGTCAAATGGCAAATTTGTTCAGCTCTGGCTTTCATTTTATCATTGTCAATCATTTTTATTCGTCCAGAACAAGGAACAAATTTCCTTTTTTGAATCAGAGAAATTATTTCTGGCACATACAGGGTGACCCCCGCCCCCCAAAAAACGGGCCCCAACTCTAATTAGGCCTCATTTCTTAGTGTTTTGTCCGAATGAAATGAAACTTTGGTCATAACTAGTTTATTATATTCAAAACATCACATCAAAACACTAGGGTCTTTGGTCTTTTTTTCTCTGTTCTACAGCATATGTTCTAGATGGCCTCCATTTAGCTTTTGTTTTTTTTTGGGTCCCCCTGTATTAAATATCGATAGTGCTGTTTAATCTTCAATCTCAAGACATGAAATACAAGCTATAATGTAAAAACTACTTGAAAGCTGACATTAACTTTACTTCGCCAAATAGAGGATTTGAAGAATAGGAATATAAAACTATTTAAAAAATGAGCAAACTTTTATGTCAACCCAATAGATTGAGTGTCTTGATTCTATAATCAATACGTTAGAAATACTAATTATTCTAAAAAAGCAATTGAACCGACGTTGTTATCTAGATCCATTTTAATAAATGACATCTTTCTATCACAAAGAAATGACAAGAAATAAAATGCAAAAATGATAACTGAGTATTATCTGGTGCCACTGACTGCCAGGAATTTAGATTTTAACCATTTCAAAATGAATTATTTTAAAACTAAAGACGCCACAAATAGAATTGTCAATGGTGAGATCCTTCTATCGATTCAGTAGATATCTCGCTGCTAATGCAATCCTCTACCTGTATAAGAGCCAGGTACGTCCAAGGATGGAGTATTGTTGCCACATCTGGGCAGGAGCTGCTAGAAAGATCTTATCCTGCCTTGACAGAGTTCAAAATAGACTCCGTAGTCTAGTGGGGGATGCCCTTTTCTTTTCCCTGCAACCTCTTTCCCACAGAAGAGGCGTTGCAAGCCTATCCCTGCTTTATCGTTATTTTCATGACAAGTGCTCGTCTGAGCTCCAATCTATGCCCCCCCCCTTGCCAAGCATTCATGAGAAACACCCGTCTAGCTGAAAACACTATCAATAGTTTCCCTCACTCTTTATCTGTGCCTAGACTTAAACGTGAATTCCATGAACAAAGCTTATATCTTGGAGCTGTACACCTGTCGAACTCTTTTCCATTTGCCTGTTTTCCAGCTGACTACAATATGGTCGTCTTCAAGTCAAATGTAAACAAGTTCTTGATGAGCCGTTCCCCTTAAGTAATCTAATTTACCAAATTTACACTTCTAACGACTACTATGATATTGTCCTTTTGACTACTGTACACTCTTTAACCCTGATCCTCAAGTGGTTTCTGGACCTTGATAAATGATGATTTCTTTTGCAAGAAAAAAAAATTAAAAAGTGACATTTTTAAAAAACATAGGTTTTCTTAATTATATAGATGATTTTTAAAAACTTATTTATTAGCTATATAGGTGATAATTTTTTAAAAACTTATTCATAGGTTATATAGATAACAATTTTTAAAAACTTATAGGCTATATAGATGACAATTATTTTTACATTAAAATACATTTTTAATTATTTAATTTTTTGTAATAAATAAATTAAAAAAAACTTTCATTTTATTTATTTAAAAATATTCATCTGAGAATTATTTTCATAATAAAAAGAAAAAGTAGAGTTGGAAACAAGCAGTATCGGTTCAGGAGAGGCAACACTTGCTTCACAACAAGTACACACTAGTTACTCTTAAAGGACGTATCGATTGCCGGGGATTGAATGATGATCAAATCTTTCACAATCGTATATTTTTATTGTCATCAAAATCAGTAAAATCAACCATTTCTCAATCAAATCGATTAATTGCCTGCTCTGATTAGGGACCCATTGTGGTGCACCAGGAGGAAGCTTCACATACTTCGCCGCAGTGACTTAGTTCACAATATATTGTAGTCTACATTGCACTGTAGAGAACCTACTGTTAATTTTATAAAATTATTTTTATATATAAAGGCTTGCATTAAAGTTTGAAATGAAAAAGTCAAGTCTCATGCTTCAATTGGGCTATAAGCAGAAACATTCATTTCGAACATGCCCCTGTCATATCAAAGAACCTACTGTTGATTTTATATGCCTGGCTTTACTGCTTGTGTGGTGATAATGGCTTGAATTTAAGTTTAAAATGAAAAAGCTAAATATTATGGTGCAATTGTGCTTCAAACAGAAACATCCATTTCAAATGCATCCCTGTCATATCAAAGAACCTACTGTTGATTTTATATGTCGAGCCTTTTGGTTTGTGTGGTTATAAAACTTCTCAAATGCACTTGTGATGTTAGGCTGTGTAAGGTTGGTCAAAATCACAGGTCATTCTTTCACCAGATTATGTCGATTATTGATACTTATCGAAAACATTTCGACACAAAACCTATCTATGAGCACTACCAAGCACATAAAGTACCTACATGTGAAATTTCATAAAAATCGGCCCAACCATTTTCGAATCCGTAAGGAACGAACTCATACACACAGACACAGAGATAAAGTTCCTTTTATATACTACTCCTTCCCTTCATCACACCTCCCTCCAAAAGCCTTACCACTTACATTCCCAAAGTATACACCCCACTGTCTTTCAGAGTATAAACCACACCCAAATATCTTATAAAAATAAATGTAATCTTGACTCAGCTCAATATCGTTCCTTTTTTGGTCTGATGAAGTGGTCTCTTGAATTAGGATTCAACTGAAACATGTATGCACATATGTAATCAATAATGTTTGTATAATAAACAAACTATATATATATATATATATATATATATATATATATATATATATATATATATATATATATATATATATATATATATATATTAGCTATTTGCATCAGGTGTTTTCATACCTTGTTAGTCTTATAATATATGAAATGTCCAGATAAGGCATCACCTTATGAGAAGTTGCAACTTAACTTTCAACAATTATTAGGATTAGCAGAGAATAAATGACTTCTAAATCCAACTTTTAACAAAACTAAATGAACTGAAGGTAGAAAGAAACTTTTCTTATAATAAAAAAAAAGAAAAAAGAAAAAAAAATAAATAAAAAAAGCGATGAAAAAATAATTCTTACCAACATACAGTTCCTTAGACCAGTTGGATTTCCACTGCATTCAATAGAGATTTCGGGACGTTGACCCAAGGTTGTTTCGATTTGGGAAGCCAACTCTTCTGAGGTTCCTGACTTCACAGACAAGGTATGATGTACCCCTATCTTCTTGGCAAATTTCAGGCGATTGTCATCAACCTCTTAAAAAGTGTTAAAAGACTTATTTTTTAATTATAACAAAATCGACAAATCGTCTAAACTATTTTACTAATAATGTGTGCATATTTTAATAAATTCATCAGAAATATATTTGAAGCACAAGTGGTCAGTCTTTTTTGATGAATCATTATTCCGTATACAAATTGGAAGAGTATCAACTCAGAAGAAAAAAAGACGCATTTATTAAAACATTTTGTAACAGATGCAAATATCGAGCCGTGTGCAAAGAAACAAAACGATAAAAAGCATGTTTGAGAGCACGTTTGAAACAACGTTCAAGAGGACAGAAGTCAAAGAGAAAAAGCACAATCAGTTTATTTGTGAAAGTACTCAGAAATAAATATCATTGTTACAAAAAAAAGGAGTCGAGTTATTACTTGTCCTATGTTCCATGTGACACACTCTGCTACAACGTGTTGCGTCTACATGAGTAAACATGTGTACTACGTTACAATTGCACCTTAAAAAATTATTACCTCGAAGATCAAGAATAAACTGAAAAGTTTGAAAAGTAGCACCAAATCAAAACAATGTAAACATAGTGTTGTATAATAGAACTATATGTTAGCAGACTATCACGTTTAATACATAGATAAAACCAGAAGCTTCTACAAAATGACTTAGAGAAATAAATAATATATTAAAAAATCGTAATTATATATAAGTTATCTGAATTGATTTTTTCAATAAAAGTTTTAAAATAAAGCTGTAGTGTTTTTTTCGTTTGGGCGACAATTTTATCATTCCAGCCTGTGTTAGTTTTTGATGGAACCACTGCCAGCTAAAATGACAATCTCATGGTGGGTGTGAAAGGAATCACACACCTTAGCAACCATGTCTTTGTTTATAACAGTGAACTTCTCCATGACGGCAGCCTTCAGAGAATCAATCATGTTATGAGCCTTTGCCTGGATCACGCTGCTGAACAAAGAGCGGGGGCGGATTGCAGTCGGTGAGGAGGACATCCATATGTGCAGCAGTCAGAGATGAGAAATATCGTTTAGCGGTTATGTAATAAAGTAGTAAAGTCCTGTTAGAAAATGTACAGGCATTCAATAATGATCAATCCAGGGCTTCACAATACACCTCCTTGTATTTTGTTTGCTTTTATCAAGTGTCACCCTTTATATAGTGTATCATGTATATTCCATCATAAAAAATTGAAACTATTTATAGGATTTACATGTTGACATTTTGTACAAACATCCTATAGATTTTATTGTAATCAGATTCATTATAACATTTTTTTTTACATAGGAGTCACCACTTATCAAGGCTCAGATGCAACTTGAGGATAAGGGTTAAAGAGTGTACAGTAGTCAATGGGACAATTGTTACATATATGAATGGGCTGTGATCGTTAAGTTCTCTTGGTCGTATAAACGAAAAGTAATTCTGTGTTAAAATGAATACGAGACACTTTTTATGTTTTCAATACAGATTTGTTTATTTTTTTTATTTTATTTTTTTTTTACATGGAAGTCACCACTTATCAAGGCCCGGAGGCCACTTGGGGATAAGGGTCATTGCATGTACAGTAATCAATGGGACAATATCGTAGTAATCGTTACTAATGGAGATCTGATAAAGTGTTCCACAGGTGGGCACTTCTAAGAAAGAAGCTTTGTTCATGGAATCTATGTTTTGATTTAGGCACAGATAAAGAGTGCGGGAAAATTACTAACAGTGGTTTCAGCTAGACAGGTGTTTTTGTGAAATATTGGCGAGGGGGGACCAGAGATTGGAGCTCAGACGAGCACTTCCCATGGAAATAACGATAAAACAAAGACAGGCTCGCAACGTCCCTTCTGTGGGAGAGAGGTTGCAGGGAAAAGAAAAGGGCATCTCCCACTAGGCTACGAAGTCTATTTTGTACTCTGTCAAGGCAGGATAGACTGTTTTTAGCAGTTCCTTCCCAGATATGGCAGCAGTACTCCATCCTTGGACGTACTTGGCTTTTATATATAGAGAATTGCATCAGCAGTGAGATATCTACTGGAGCGGTAGAATGATCCCACCATTTTTCTAGTGACCTTGGCAACAGATTTGATGTACGTGTTCCATTTCAGATCAGGAGTAAAGGTCAATCCCAGAAGCATGTCAAAACATGGAGCCTTCTCAAGACGAGAGCCATCCATTTCACTTTTACACTTCAAAATAAAAGTGATAACTAACATTGGAGCGCAGTGGAGGTTAGTGAAGAGGTGGGTTTGCAGAACTCGGTCTCAATCTGTATTTCGCTTTATGTCTCTGCTTTGTGTCTCCGTCCTATGTGTTTTCTCTCTACTCTTTTATTTATATTACTTTGACCTGTTGACCTTTTTCCCCCGCCAGCTTGTTTATTGTTTTGCAACTCTGTGGGTCAGAGTTCCTGTTGATTGACTTGTTTACCTTATTTTTGCCAGCTTTTGTTTATTGTACTTTTTGCTGGTTTTGGTCTAACCCTTTTTAATATCGGTTAGCTTTCCTGGCCGATCGACGTAATATTGATGCATTCCCAGGCATCATGGATACAGGTCGCTTTAAATCTCAGGATTTCTCATAGTGTTCTTTTGATTGCCTGGACACACATCCATAACACTATTACAGGTCACCTTATTCCTGGGATTGCCCAGACACCTCTCCATAACTCCATTATAGGTCACCTTATTCCTGGGATTGATTTATTGTGTTCTTTGATTACCCAGACACCTCTTAATAACAATATCATAGGAATCGTTAGTAGTGTAAATTTGATAAATGGGATTACTTAAGGGGAATGGCTCATCAAGAACTTCTTTACATTAGAAAAACATACAATTCTTCAATTGAATTATTTTTTAACAAGTGTAAACATTTTTTTTTACAAGAAATTAAGAGAAAATAAAAAATTATTAAAGTAAAAATATTCCCAGAAAACGCCGGGTAAATACACAAGTTAGTCATAAAGTAAGATTAAACTTTAAATTTAAAGAAAAAACAAATAAATAATTGCAAATTACCTGTAACACAAATTTGCTTTGCCCCCATTGCTTTTGCCGTCAAATAACATAACAGTCCGATTGGTCCTAAAAGAAATGGAACAATAAAATACAATCATTTGATTTATTAAATTATTTTATTCTTTACTAACGAGTCACTATTTATCAAAACCAAAAGGATAAATTTAATAACGACCTCTTTGATAATATTGTGTCCGAGATGGGTATATTTGCTAAGTTGCCCTCTTTAAACAATTACAAGATGTTTCTCCAACCATCGATATTCATGAAAAATAACACTCTACCTGAGAATTATTCCTTTAAACTCCTTGGCCTAATATTCACAGACAATATGAACTGGAACAAATACATTAAGGACATTGCAAAGGCTGCTACAAAGAAGGTGGGTTCCCTCTATCGTACTTGAAGATTATTCACACCTGAGAATATCCTGTATACAAGGCCCCCATTCGCCCATGCATGGAATATTGTTGCCACATCTGGGCTGGTGTATCTACTACTAGCCTCTCTCTCTTGAATAGGGTTCAAAAAAGAGTCTTCAATTTAATAGGTCCCACTTTGTCAACTAAACTCTAACCCCTGTTCACTCACCACAATATTGCATCTTTGTGCCTAAATTACAAATTTTTTAATGGAATGTACTCTGATGAACTTTTTGCACTTGAACCTCCTCAACGTACATATCCCCAACAAACTTGCTAAGCAACAAAATCACACCCCTTCATTGTGAGATCCCTAAATGCCAGAAAGCTTTCTACTCTAATAGTTTCTTCCCTCGAACAGCTAGACTTTGGAATTCCCTTCCTGATACCTGTTTCTCTAACTGTACTGATATCTAGAAATTTAAATGTAACGTAAACCAACATCTTGTTAATCTTTCCCTGGCATGAGTTGTGCGTGTGTCTGTATGTTCATTAATGTTTATGTGCATGTGAGTGAAGAGAGATGTTGTCAAGGAAAAGGGCCAGTGACACCAGTCTGTAGACTCGAGTCCAATGAGTTCCACTGGTTTACTGAAAGAAAATCTGTTTCTTTTAAAAAATTTGAGTAGATCCAGAAAGACCCATTTCAAATAAATTTAGAAAGTTTCCTCATTGGTCTAAGATATAATCATATATCTTATACTCCTCCATATCTATTTACCAGCAATGCTTCAAGCAAACTACCTTATCTTTAAGTCTTCGTCAGACAGAGTTTGCACATTTTTTTTTTTTATTACATTTTCACCCCAAACAAGGCACATTGCCACTTTGGTGTAGGGGACTACTGTCAGGGGCAACAACTACTGGGGTACTATGTAGGGATTTGGGCAGCAAGATGTTGGTTCATGTTGTACTTGAACTTCTGCATGTCAGTACAGTTGGGGAAGCAGGGACCTGGAATGGAATTCCAAAGTCTAGCGGTTCTGGGGAAGAAACTACTGGAGTAGAAAGATCTTTTACATCTAGGGATCTCTTCAGTGTGGGGGTGGGATTTTGCAGCCTGTCGGTTCTGTCGAGGGTGTTCACGTCGTGGGGGCACAAGTGCTTGCAGTTCATCAGAGCATTCACCATTAAAGTACTTGTAGAACAGACAGAGGGATGCAACGTTTCGTTGATGGGACAGAGGCTGAAGTTTAGATGCCAGTTTAGGGCCTATCAGATTTGCGACTCTCTTTTGAACCTTGTCAAGGAGAGAGAGACTAGTAGCCGATGCACCAGCCCAAATATGACAACAATACTCCATACATGGGCGAATGGTGGCCTTATAGAAGTACAGGATACTTTTGGGTGTTAGTAGTTTTCTAGCACAATAGAGAGAGCTCACCTTCCTTGCAGCGGCCCTGGCAATGCCTTCAATGTAATTGTTCCAACTCATGTTTCTTGTGAACGTTAGGCCAAGGAGCTTGAAAGACGTACTCTCAGATAAAGAGTCGTTGGCCATTGCTATGGGTGGTAGAGAAGGTTTCTTGTAATTATTGAATGAAACTAGTTTAGTCTTGGCAGCATTGAACGTGACCATCCATTTTTGTCCCCATTCCACTACAGATTGGAGGTCATCTTCTAGTGTTTCTGCCATTTCTTTAGATATATGTTCATTTGTTTTCCTGTCATGCCTGTTATAGAGTGTGGTGTCATCAGCATATTTACCCATCTCAGAGGCAATTTTGTCGGGGAGGTCATTTATGAATATCAGGAACAGTAGAGGTCCAAGGATAGACCCCTGAGGCACTCCCGTATTTATATCATATTGTTTAGATGTACGACCGTCGAGGACAACCTAGATTTTTCTCTTATCTAAGAAGGATTTAATTATGTTAAGTATTCTACCAGTGATACCATATGATCTAATCTTCCTGAGGAGACCCTCATGCCATACCCTGTCAAAAGCCTTAGATATATCTAGAGCTACCGCTCTGCCCTCCCCCGCTTTGTCCAGTGAATGGTATATACATTCAGAGATTACAGTGAGGATGTCTGCTGTGGAACGGGCTTGTCTAAATCCATATTGTTGGTCAGTCAGAAGTTTAGCATCTGTAAGGTGATGGACTAGAGCATGGTTAATTAAGGTCTCAAATATTTTGGCAAAAAGTGGGAGGAGGCTAATGGAGCGATAATTTAATGGGTCAGTTCTTTCGCCAGAATTCTTAAATACTGGTACCACAGAAGCAGTTTTCCAACAGCCCAGAAAGCAAGATTCATTAAGGCATTTGTTGTAGAGTTTGGGGAGAACTGGAGCTACTTCGGCTGAGCACTTTTTTAATAGCACAGCTAGGATGAGATCAGGTCCACATGCTTTTGAAGTGTCAATGTTTTTTATGATAGCATGCACCTGAGCAGGGGTGATTTTCAGATCGTCTAGCATGGCGTTTGTCCGCATAGGAAATTCAAGTAGGGGATGGTTGGAAGAGTCCAGTGTGGAGTTTGAGGCAAACCGACTGGCAAGCATGTTAGCCTTTTCAGTTGCTGAGCAAACAACTCCGTGATTGTTGGTTAGTGGGGGAATTGTTGATTGCCCATTATTTGCTACACTTTTGTAGATTTTCCAGAAGTCACGAGTTCCTAGTTTTTGTGCTTCGATGCATTTTTTAGTGGTTTCCGTAAATTCTCTCTTAGCTGTCGCTATTTCTTTCTTAACGTTACTTCTAGCTTCTATGTACTTCTGTCTGTTTGAACTGGACTTATGTCGGTTAAATCTGTAGTATGCATGCTGCCTTTGAGCAATGGCAGTTGTGCAAGTCAAAGTAAACCATTGGGGAGAGTGGGGCTTGCTATAGAATTTCCGCATGGGAACATGCGCTTCGATTGCAGTTTTGAACCATTCAGTGGTCTCGTTTGCACACTGTTCAGCAGGAAGAGAAAAAATATTTCCCCATGGCGCATCTCTGATAAGATCTCTGATGGCTTCCCAGTCAGCCTTTTTATAATATCTCGTTGTTTTGAGCACTGGCTCTTCAGTTTTGGGTCTAGAGTTTAGGGCGATTTCAACCATTATCACTGCATGATCAGCATTCCCAACTGGGCTGTCGGTATTCGTTATACAATCATCAAAAACAGATCTAAAAGTTATGCGTGTTGTTCTTCCTGCAACTGTGGCACTATTTCTCAGTGCCATGGTTTCTAACACACTCTACAGCATGGCCGAGTGGTGATTTGGCCATGGGCGTAGAGATACAAAGAAATGCATTCCCATAATTCCCTTTCTAGCTCTGTCTCTTTCTGCATGGACCATCATTTTCTTATAAACAAATAAAATAATTATTCATAAAATATTCTTAAGATATATACAGGATACATTTGTATGATGTTAAGTTCTTTACGTTCTGATGCAGGTTGTTACAACTTGGGTTCGTCGAGACAATTTCCCAGCTATAAACAACAGCTTTTCAACTTAGTTTTTCTGGGGGTATTTGGCCCCTAGGGGTCAGGACCCAGAGCAGTGCGTTCTCTCTCATACCAATAAGCCAAAGACTGTTATTTCTAAAAACACAATGGTTTTTATCAAACGCCAATTCCAACTCTTAAGATCACCCTGTCTTTCTCTATCCCATTTCTTATGTTCTTTTTCTTTTTTCTTTTCTTGTGAATCTTTTCTTTCTCTATCTCTCTTTAATTCTCTCTTTCTTTTTTTTCTTCTCTCCCTTATCTCTTCTTTCCAATCAAATATATGCTTAAGTCAATTTATTAATCTGTCCGAAGAAACAAACTTTTCAGCTTACTCTCACATTTTTTTCAGTTTCGTTTCACTTGGTGGTCTGATACTTAACTAGACCAGGTGACCTATGATAATATTCCCTAGATAATAGAGTAGACCTCTCGTCGCTATGTTAACTTCACTTTTCTGTTTATCATATCGGCAATAAAACATATTCCAGACCTTGGAGAAAAAGATTAATTTCTTAAACCTCATGTCAAACACCCCATCCAACTCTTAGGCTGTAGCAGGGTGAATTGGTGTTACCTGGGCGAGCAACATCGTTACACTATTTATTTTGTTGTCTGTCGGGTACGTACGTATACATTCGTGTGCATGTGTGTGTGTGTATATATATATGCATTTATGAATGTTTATGTGTGCATATGCATGTATATACACCATTGACCACCCCTTTAGCCTACATTATGTAG
This sequence comes from Euprymna scolopes, assembly GCF_053919585.1. Taxonomy (NCBI): domain Eukaryota; kingdom Metazoa; phylum Mollusca; class Cephalopoda; order Sepiida; family Sepiolidae; genus Euprymna; species Euprymna scolopes. The sequence goes on from NC_136500.1 coordinate 54,765,853, forward strand.
CATTTCTGACACTACCCCCTACTACACATTACAAAAAGAAGTGGCAATAACGAATCTCCTTGAAATATTCCACGTTTAATGCCAACCTGCCCCATCTCCTCTCTGTTTGCTGTCAGCACCGTTTTCCATTGAGCCATACTTGTCTCCAAAAGCCTTACCACATTCTCAGCAACCTTCATCATCAATAGTATTTCACGTATCCATGAATGAGGAACCATGTTATAAGCCTTTCTGTAATCGATCCATGCTACGCTCAAATTTCTTCTTCTTCTTCTTCTTCTTCTTCTTCTTCTTCTTCTTCTTCGCATCCTGCATTATTGCTTTATCGATTAGTAGTTGCTCTTTAGTACCTCTTGAGCCTTTCCGGCACCCCTTTTGTTCGTCAGGAAAAACACCATTACTCTTTAGATGTTCATAAATTTTCTCCGCAAATATTCCAGTCAACAGTTTCCACATCAATGGCAGACATGTAATTGGTCTATAATTATTGGCATCTGTTCCTTTTGCAGGATCTTTCCTAATCAGTGTTGTTCTTCCCTTCACAAGCCAATCAGGGACATCTCCCGACTCTACAACCCTTTGCAGAGCAGCAGCTATAGGTGGATAAAGGCATGGGAGCTGTTTAAACCAGAAGCCCATCACTCCATCTGGACCAGGTGCCTTCCAGTTTGTCATCCTTCGTATGCCAGCTTTAACGTCATCGATGATTATCTCAACGTTCTTCATCTGCTGCATTTCTAATAGCCTTTCTCTGACCTCTCCCAACCAGCTAGCCTTCTCATTATATCGCCCTTCGATGGACCAAATCCCACTCCAAAACTTCCTTGCACCTTTTGCATGTGGAGTGTTGTTATTTCCCGCCTGTTTACTACCATTTAATTCTTTATACAGCTGAGACTGATTGTTCCGGAAAAGGTTGTTTTGCCAAAATGTAACACTTTTTCCAACAAAGTTCCTAATTTTTATACCACCAGTGTAGACCTTCTCTTTCAACATTTTTAGAACTTTCATCGTTCCCTTTTCCAGCAATCTATACCTCCTTTCAAGCTCGTCCTTAGCTTTCTGTCCTAGTTTAACTCTTTTTCTTATTTCTACCGTCTGTCCGCCACCATTTAATACTTTCTTCAAGCCGCCTCTGCCAGTGTGGCCTTCTATCCTTAATTTTTCCCTTTTTCTTCTGTAATAAGCCCAGACGATTCGCAATAACGTATGATGCTGCATATAGAAGCCTGTTAAGTTCCGTAATCGATATGTTCTTTCTTATGATGTTGTGAATTACTTCTTGAATTATTTTTACCTCGTTTTTCACCTTCCGCCTATCGCTACTCTTCATACTTGGAATCTCTGTGATATCGTCTCTAAGAAGAACCTCTCTTAACTTCTGAAGAACTTCTTCTTCTACAGAAGTCAAAGTTTGAACTTCATCACCACTTCTCCATACATCTGCTCCTTTCACTGGCTCCATTGTCTCAGAGTCAATGATCTCATCTTCCTTAGATCCTTCAAACTCTTTCTCATTACTTCCCCTAACCATAGGATTCCATACGTCTTCAGTTGTCCGCCTCCCATCATTGCTTACATTTCCCCTCTGCACTTCCACTCTCTCAGTTCTTTCATCAGAGCTAGTTTCATCAATTTTACTTTCGTTATTCATTTCATTCCTAACCATCAATTCAATCTCTTCTCTTGCAATCACTGAAAGTAGGTTGTTATTTTTAATTTGTTTTAACTGGGATACCAAACTCGCGACACTTCTTGCTCCCCCTCCTCTCGATCCCATTCTTCCTTCATTTTTCAGATATATCCACCAGATTTGGTACTTCCACTTCTTACAAAGCATTCCCACAGTACTCTTCTTTCCTCATCCGTCCATGTTTTTTTACATTTCCTGTTCCAATTCCCTTCGTGTCTTGGTACCCTCTCTGGCAATTCTCACTCCCCGTATATCCAGCCACATCCTCAGAATTTCGAACAGTTGTATGATGACGACAGGACCCACCCTGTTGACCAGTGGGACACTTACCTGACGTTAGACCATCACAAGATATTCGTTATTTTCAATATTTTGATTTGATATTCTCCCATAAATGGGGTTAGTGAATTTAAGGTTACACCATCACCGATAGTTTTATCGAGACATTATCTCTAGGAGGGTTCCCCACCAAGGTCAAAGATCCCCTCCCGACCTTTTTCCTCCATCACCACCACTATTCCCATTACCAACACCAACAACAATAGAAATAAAATCTATAATGATAATGGCAACACTAATATAGCAATAATATTAACAGCAAAAACAACAGCAGCAATGACAGCAAACAACAACACCTACCATTACAGCTACAGTAATAATAAGAATTAATAAAAACATACCACCATTACAACCGCCACCACCACTACTACTACTAGTAATAATATTAGTGGTAATAGTAATAACCAATAAAGTAAATTTGTTTTTTTTTTAAATAATGATAACACTAATAATGATAATGATAATAATGATAATAATAATGATAATGATAATAACAAAAATAAAAATAATAATAATAAGTAGAACAATAACAATATTAATAATAATAATAATAATAATAATAATAATAATAATAATAATAATAATAATAATTTCAGTTAGAAAAGCTTACTTTGTTCGTTTTTGTTTTTTTTCAACTCCTCTGCCGATGTTGCTTTTGGTCAGAAAAATGTACACAAAAACAGAAATATAACATCCATCCTCCTCCCCCTCCACTACTAATATTTTGCAAATCATTTTTATGTTAATATAGTTTTTCACCCTCGGCAGTATTGGGTCCTATTAGCTGAAACAGCTTGCCAAGTTTATAAATGGTTACAAAGTTCAACACCCACAAAAGAAATTTCATTCATCTACATGGCCATCATCAAATAAAAAACAATCTTTTTTAAGTTTCACGTTTGTAGCATTAACTTACGAGGTGCCTTCAATAAGTTTCCAGACTTTTTTGAACAGGTATTTAAAACTGTCGTAGACTCTTGTAATTCAGTATGTTATTGCTATACAAGTTTTATGATTTTAGGTCAAAATGAACAGATACAGCAGGAATTTGAATACACCTTACCAAAGGTTTTAATTTTTAAAAAATGCAATCTGGACATGATGGCACTTTAGAAGAACGATATGCAATAAAATTCTGTTTTCAACTTGGAAAAATGCCACAGAAACGTATGGAATGGTTCAGATTGCTTTTGGACCATCTTGCATGAATCAAGCATCAGCTTTTGAGTGGCATAAGAGATTAAAGGAAGTCAGAGAGTCCGTGAGGGATGATGAGAGGTATGGGAGGAGTAAGAAAGTCAGAACATCAGAGTTGATTGGCCAAATAAAGAATTTCATAGATAAGGACTGCCACGTGTCTATAGAAACAATAAGTGCACAGTTTGATGTTAGTGTGAGAACTGTACGCACAGTTATTCACAGGGAACTGAAAACACGGAAGGTTTGCACAAAGTTTGTCCCAAGGTTGCTCTATCCTTGTCACAAACTATTTGACCAAAATGGGCATCAAGACAGATCCTCACCCTCCCTATAATCCAGACCTTGCTCCTTGTGACTTTTTCCTCAAGCTCAAAGAAAATCTTAGAGGCTGTCGTTATGGAACAATTGAGGAGGTGAAAGAGTTTGTGATGAGGGTCATTGACATGCTCACACAAGAGGACTTTCATGGGGCTTTCTAGAAGTTGTTGGAATGGTACAAGTACATTGCAGTCAAAGAAGGTTACTTTAAATCGGACAGAACAAAGGAAGCAGGGAATAGTTCAAACAACTTTGAAAGACATAATAATCTCAGTATTTTTTTATAAATACTATTATTGCATGTTTAGGGTTAGGATTGGAGCATTAAATTATTTTTTAGTAAAATAAGGTTTTTAATGGTTGTGTTACGGGAACAATAAGAACTTACCAGCTCCTGAAATAAGGACTGTGGAGTCAATTCTTACACCTGCACGTTGGCAAGCATGGACTGCAACGGATAAAGGTTCTAATAAGGCTCCTTCTTCATTGTTTACATTGTCAGGAAGCCTGTAATACCAAGAAACAAAAATACTTCAAAGAATTTAGATTTATAGATGTTATATTCACATGAATAAACCAGAAAAGCAGCAGCAGCCGCGACAAAACAACAATGGCGACGATAAGAAAAATCTGTTCGTCGAGTCAATACAAACGAACTCAATAAATACACATGACAACTCCAAATCCCATTTCTTTAGATACACACATTATTAGAATAACTCGCAACTTACTTCAACAAAGAAAACCGCTACAGAAAGCCGCACAGCAAAAGACAAAACCAAAATACAAAACACGAACATCACAGCAAACGCAACTCCTAAGCATATAAACACCAATATATAATTCACATAACAATGCAACCGTACAACTAGATTACATTCACAATTTTATTAGCTTCAAATCGATATAACACATGCATACATACACAAAACAGACAGTCAACTACAACAAATTATAACACGATAAACAAACACAATTAAGATAGCAAAATATAAGCTAATTATCAATTTGCCCTGTGTCTTCACCTACGTCCGCAACACCACTATAAAAACAGTAACCGTCGCGACAAAAAGTCAGTCGAGCCCAGAGACAATCAGTCAAACAGCATGGGATAATTATCGGCTCTGTCGGATCCCCCACCCCAGACGTTAAACCTATGTTCGCGCACATCATCCATCAACCTCTCCACGTGGAAACACCAACAGCGAGAATTAACACTCACATTCTCATTTCATCCTGAATCATACTAACGCCCAACTTTTCTCTCCTAAGTAGTTACAAACATTAACCTTACACGAAAAACCTTATTTCCTGAACATTCTCACATCCTTACGAACTTTGAACACTTCGTTTGGTTTTACTGTCTCGTTAAGTTTGTTTCTTTAAATAAACGATTGAGCAATCAATCATTTTAAAATTTAAACACATATTATTTGTCTGGTTCCTTCTCGCCACCATACGCTTATGCATAATACAACATAGATTAAAGGAATTATTAATAAACAGTAGCATTTATAAAGTTTATGAAAACTTTCAAGTAGCATGTTGTACACTAACGACTAACGTTGATGAAAATTATGTCACCAGAATAAAGGAATGATTAATGTTATTCTTTTAAACACCAGAGAGAAGATTAGAAATGGATGGACAGAATAAAAGAATGGTTAATAATGGTATTCTTCTAAAAGGGATTAGATGAGAATTGCATGAATTGAACAAAAGAACGATTAATAATAAAGTGGTAAAAAATATTTCTAAATATCGGAAATGTAATATGAAAACTGATAGTACACTTTGCCCCTAGCCAAAAAGAAAGCAGCTATCAACCTTGCTGAGTCATTAAATCTGGAAGGCGCGCTGTGGTGGCCGAACGTAATGTCAAACATAAACAACAGTGATAAAATTAAGTGTGTAAACCAGCGAATCACTACTACAATATTAATTAACAACTACAAAGAATCACTCGGCATAATTATAATTATTTCCGCCTCTTTAAGAAGTAAGTTTTTTAACAGTTGAGCCCTTTCTGCTGAAAGTCTGTCATTTGTGCGAGATCATGTTCACTGTAGACAGTTCTTGTATAATTTTCATGCCTTTATAAATGTTTAATTTCCCTTGAATATCGTTGTGATTGATGGTGACTATGAGGTTTATTTCTTGATAATGGAGACAAAGATGGCTCTGTTGCAGGGTTCAAATCCCATGACCAGCGGCAATTATAACTGCCTGCACTGATAATTCTAGAAGGACACAAAGTCAAGTATCTGCAGAATGTCTTCTTGGTTCCTCCTCTTCTCTTTTCTCTCTCCCAACAATCGAGCACTGCATATAATAACAAAACTCTAAAGCACGTCTGACAGCACTGACTTCTGCCAACAGTCTGCCCCTCCTCTTAACAACACAGGCTTTTTATATCGCAAAATCGTTCACCTCTATTTGCATATTCTTCTAACTCACGTGATCACTACTCTATAAATAAGAGTCTTGACCGTTTCTTTTCTTTCTTTTTATTTATTTTCGGTGACCGACCCGCACGTGGTCTATCCAGGTAAGTCACGCATTTCTCCACACTCCCCCCTGATCTCATGATCACAAACAGGACATGCGGGCAATCGTCGTTGGCGGGTACTCCTTCGAAGAATCGGGGGCAGCACTTCCTCATTGCTGTTTTCTTCATTACCACCATCATTACTACCAGTCTGTTCCATTATCCCGTCTCATGGTTCCATAGGCGGTGTCTCACAATCAGGGCAGGGGGGCAGTATCCGTCTTTGTTGGGTACTTCTCCGAAGAATCGGAGGCGTCATCTTCTCGGTGTGCTCCATCATCCCTTCTTGCGGGGTTTCGCAATCACGGGGGGTGGGCAGTATTCGTCTCTGTCGAGTATTTCGATGAGGCATTACTTCCTTGTGTCCATCGCTCTCCTCACTATTGTCATCAGTATGTCCCATCATTCCCTCGTCTGGTTCTGTTGGTGGTGTTTCTATGCTCACCTGAAGGGGTAGTAAGTGATCAGGATCATCTCTGAACGGTGTGTGATCCTCCTCATCGTCCTCAGAATCAGAAGAGGTATAACAAGGGCGGATATCTTTTACGTGACGTGGCATGCCACCAATCAACATGGTCTGAGGACTTATGATTTCATCTATTTTTCCCCGGAAAAATTTCGTAGTGCACCCAGTATTCGGGGGTTTTATCCAAACAAGGTCTCCCACCTGATATGGTGTATTGACAACACTCACCACTGATGGTATGGCATCAACTCCTTTCACACGCTGTTCATATTGGTAAATCCCATTGGCTGGTGCAGTTGCTGGTGTTGCATTGTCCTTGAGTGTTATATTATACCAGTACACAGCTTCTGGAATAGAGCACTGCGTCCTGGCTGCAATTCTTTTGATGGTGCGGTGACACCGTTCTGCTATACCATTACCCTCGGGATAATATGCACACCGATAATGCATTTTAATCCCCCATTCATGCACGAATTTCTGAAATTCTTGACATCGAAATGTGGCGGCATTATCAGTCAGAATTTCAATCGGGGCACCACGTTCAAAAAAGACGGCTCTCAACTGTTGTATAATGCTGGCTTCATCCTGTCGTGTCAACAGGCGCCATATTGTGAAACGCGTCGGGCCACAATCCGTCATGGTCAAAAAATGTTTGTCCCCATAATGTGTTATGTCCATCCCTACTCGCTGCCAGTTGCCCTCCACCTCGAGCTTCCCTTTTTGCCATTGGGATGGTGCCAGATCAATTCTCTGACACTCTTCACACAAACGTATGGCTGCTTTCACTGATGCTTTTGTAGTTGCAGGGCATACTCTTCGGACAAAATATGCAGTCCTCTGAATTCCAGGATGTCCAATCTGCTGGTGTATCATACGGATCTGGTCAGGTGTTAATTGATCCGTTACAGTCGCGCATGTTTGTTGTTGAAGATCGGATCCCTGCCTCATTGCATCGATCCACCTCTTTGGTACTCGAGTCAAGCTATCAGCCAAATTCTGCATCGACGAGACTAACGTAATGTCTACCTGCAAGCTGTATTCGTCAACTAGACGCTTAATTATTGCTAGTCTCCTTCGTACTAGCATTTCACTTGCAGCTCTAGTCTTAACTCGAGCCTTTCCAGTCAAGGTGTCGGTTAACCAATGGTAAACACACAATGAGTCAGTGTGGAGATGCACAACATTAGTCTGCCATTGCAATGCGAGATTAAGACCTTTTAACGTGGCATCAAGTTCTGCCAAATTTATATGTTGGGCATCATTTTTCGGACGAAGCCAGCATGCATCTTCCACAACAACACCTAGTTGCTCCAACACGACACCTGTAGCCAACGAACTTGCGTCAACCCATGCATTTAGTTTGTTTCCAGACACTTGCCACTCACCCCGGGCAGGGTCATTCCTATGCACTCTGGACAACATTTCAGCCATCATTTGTTGGAGAGAATCATCATCCACAACATCGTCCCATCCTTTTGTTACTGTAGTCACTCGTCTTTTCACCACTCCTGTTGCCGATCGGAGCCATCCACAGACAGGTAGATGTCCTACCAATTTACCACAGATAGAAAACACAGTACGTCTTGTTAATACATTGGGTAACTTTGGAAGTGGGCTCCCTCGCTTCCATCGCAACGTATTGCCCTCCTCCCAAACCTCGAGGCCTAGCACGGGCACTCCATCCTTTAGGCGCTTAGGGTCTTTGCTTATTAACCCAAACGCTTTCAGTTTTATTCGAACTGCATCCGCAGACATTATGTCCTCATTAACATAGATGTCATCTATGCAGGCTGAAGCAGCTTTTGCTGTGGTCTCATCCTGCATCAAAACAGTTTTAATAATGGTTGTCATAATCAAGGGTGCTACGTTTAGGCCAAAACCCAAACGTGTCAAACAATATAGTTTTCCCTTGAGTAGTACTGTCTGAAACGGCCATAATGACTCATGGACACGTATCTGCAGGTAGGCCCTCTTTAGATCCAGAAGTGCTACATTGCTCCCTTTTTGACGCCACTCTCTCAGTTTAGCAGCGCACACATCTGCGTTTCCAGTAAACGCATCAACATGCCGATTCAACTCTCGGTAATCCATTACGGGACGAATTTTTTCTTTGGTAGGTTGTTCAACAGCCATGAGCGGAATTAATCCCTTGGGTGGTCCCAGACGTTCCTGTGGGTATGGTATTAACCAACCGTTGTCAATCCACATCTGAAGTTCTTCTTCATATGCGGCCCTATTCTTGGTAGAAACTGCATACTCTGGAATCGTGTTGCACAGCCGATCTGGTTCCTGGCCCATGGCCCATTTCCACTTTGCAGTCCACACCCTTTCGTTGTCATCAAATGTAGCACAGAAGTCCTTTTCTTCAATCGACATGGCTGCACAGACGTCTTTCCCTTCTCCAAGCCTGATACCTCTAGCTGCTGTGATTGTAACGCCTCCTAGTGCTTGTATTGCATCAATTCCAAGCAACATGTCGTAGCCAAGGGGTTTCTCCTGCATCACCAGAACGTCAACTTTAGCTGTGTCACCCTTCTCAGTACAGATTGTGACTGTCCCTTCACCACAACATACCCGTGATAAGCCATTGATGGTCATAACGCCGACTGGGTTCCTCCGCCACACCGGACAGCAATGGGCACTAACTATAGACCGGGAACACCCCGTGTCTATAAGTGCTGAACACTGCACATCATCAAGTTTAACGCTAATGACAGGCAATCCTGTGTTTATTGGTTGGCAGGGGGCAAGGGTAGCGATAGTAACTTGCCCCCAACTTCGTTTCCCGAACAGTTGTGAGATATGTGCCCAAACTTATTGCAGCGATAGCATTGCACTGGTCTCTTTGATTGTGGATATACACCTCTCCTATCACTCCGGCACTCTTTAGCAAAATGATTGGCCTCCCCACATTTATAGCACACTGGGGTGGCATGCTTATTACTATCTGGAAGAGAGTCCCCATTGCCTCCATGTCGAAAACGAGCTGCTGCTGCAATTGGTTCCTGTTCCTTACAGATGTTTCGAGCTCGGGCCAATAACTCATCAGTTGACAATTCATCGATTCTTGATGATGCTCGCAAGAGTTTACTGACCTCCTCGGGTAGGCCTACCAAAAAAGCACAGCTTAATATTTTATCGTTGACCCCACCAAACGGTACAGATAATTTTCGCAGGTCGGCTAGGTACACGTCAACTGTTTCCTTGGGTTGAAGTGTCCGGCTCGTGAACTGTTGCCACGCAACAAATGGATCTGTACCAAACGCTGTATACAGGCTCTGCTTGATTTCATCCCAGTCTGGTCCATCCCCGAGTTGTTGGTAGACTGCATAGGCCCCTCCGGTTAGCCTCAAAGGGATAACTGTGGCTGGTTCTTTAATTTTGCACAGTTTATAAATTTTCTCTGCCTTTTCAATCCATTCGACGACAGCCGGTCCAGTGGTAGATCCGTCGAACTCGGGTATTAAGCGAATGTCGAATCTGTCCATTGTTAGTCATCGCACACCAAGCGCCGAAATAGCTTAAAACCAGCACAAAGTCAAGTATCTGCAGAATGTCTTCTTGGTTCCTCCTCTTCTCTTTTCTCTCTCCCAACAATCGAGCACAGCATATAATAACAAAACTCTAAAGCACGTCTGACAGCACTGACTTCTGCCAACAGTCTGCCCCTCCTCTTAACAACACAGGCTTTTTATATCGCAAAATCGTTCACCTCTATTTGCATATTCTTCTAACTCACGTGATCACTACTCTATAAATAAGAGTCTTGACCGTTTCTTTTCTTTCTTTTTATTTATTTTCGGTGACCGACCCGCACGTGGTCTATCCAGGTAAGTCACGCATTTCTCCACAGAAACACTAGTGTCCGTAGGTATTAAAATAATAATAATAATAATATATATATATATATATATATATATATATATATATTTGCATAAAATAAACAAAACAAAACTTATAAACTCTAAATATTAAAATGATGGCTTTTCTTTCCGTCAAGTTTTTTAAAGGGTTTGACACATAATAACCTATAAAAGTAATATTTCATTTTGGAATGGGGATTTAGCTGAGAGTGTTAATATACTACTACTACTACTACTACTACTACTACTGTCATTTGCATCTCGATTTTTTTTTTTACAGCAAAGCAAATCAATTTAATAACCCACCAATGTTTTTATTATTAAAATAAAATTTTCACTTCATTCATTGAAAGAAGGCACTGAATAGTTAACAAAACTCACGCCCTTTCCATATCAAAAATGGTTTTCTAAATAGTAATATCATTATTTAGACAATCTGGTAGGGGGCGTTGTTAAATATTTTGTTCTTACATCGTTTTCTCATTTTGCCTTTCAATCATCAACTATTTTCAACTGTTTATGAAAACTTTCAAGTAGCATATAGCATGTTGTACACTAACGACGGACTTATACAATCTGGCATTGTTTTAAAATCAAAATAAATCTTTTATTGTCTTACAATTTTCAATCAATTTCAAGGAACACATTTCAGAAAAAAAGTATACACGGAAATTAGTGGGACTTATGTAATAATTTACAAATTTACAAAAACAACAAATCTCTAATTAAATATTTATAGATTTTAAAAGAATTGGAATCGGAAATCGTATCGGAATCATAAATTTAGAATAGAATCGGTAATTGTATCGGAATCGGGAATCCTAGCATGAGGTAGTTGCCTGTCTAGCCACACTGATGAGATGTGAAACAGCGAAACAGTACTGTATGTGGATGACATGTATGTGGATATATATATATATATATATATATATATATATATATATATATATATATATATATATGCATAGAATCGAAGTCAGTGGATTTATCAGGAGACTGAGTGGTTCTTTATATATGATATATATTGTAGTCGTTTACTAATATTGCAGCAGTGTGCAGAAGACTACATGAGTGTTTAGAAGAACAAAATCGCTCCATAGAATTGTCGAAAAGTTTTGTTTCTTCAGTTAGATATCATTTTTATGTCTCCTTCAACATTCGGGGTGCTACTAAATTTTGTAATTTGTTAAAAAATTATCCTGTGAAATGTATGTTTATATTTTCGAAATATGTCATTTAAAAAAATGATATTGCAATAAATGGCTTTTTGTTTTGTTTTTGTTTTTTGTTTTTTCAATGGTATCAGAAAATTGTTTTGTGGAAGAACGTCTGGGTCACCAAATTTTGTGCCTCCTCCAATGCCGGTGTCATCAAATTTTGTAGCGGGAAAAGAAGAATGATTAAGTCGATCTATACAAAATAAATCAAATGTTATGACGACACACAACGCATATGGAAAAATAGTTGTGTATAGAATCACTGTATGATAAAAATAAAAAAAATCATTAAAATGCTATTAAGAATTGATATTTTTACGATTCACTTGTTGCTGTTGATTGTTATTATTGTTCCTATTTACTTGCCTCCCCACAAGGGCAGAGTTAGACACAAGGTCGGTTTTTAATGTGGGGTGAATACAGCTCTCCAAAAAGGGCATTCTGGATAAAAATTCTCTCAATCTAGACGGATTTTTCTTCCATAGAAAAAAGAGGACAGAAAAGGTAAAGTGTAGTATCAGAACAGATACTACACTTTTCTCCTAGCCAAAAGGCCAAGGAATGCAGATTCTTATTGCTGTTGTTGTTGTTGTTGTTGTTGCTGTTGTGTACAATTCATGATGATTTTGTTGGCATTCGTTTCCTTGATATCTTTCATTGGGTACTTACAGGAGACATCAGGTGAGGGTTGCCAACGTTTTTTCTTCAGTTAGATATAATTTTTATGTCTTCTTCAACATTCAGGGTGCTACTAAATTTTGTAATTTGTTAAAATCTATGAAACGAACTGGATTCGAACTTGGCACACTCCACTGGTCAGTCAGTGTCGTTAACCACTTAGCTACTGTCGCTGCCCTGCTGCAACTGACTGAACAAGGTTCCATGAAAGAAAATGAAATTTATTTGGTGCCATCTTTCACTTACTTGTGACAAAAATTAGCAGAATGGCAGTAATAGTTGGCCAGGTTTCCATCGATTGGTGGTTTTGCACAAGAACGGAGTTCACGACAAAGATTATAGCGACCTCTTTTACAAAGCACACACATTTGGCAAGGTACAGCAGGCTCAACAGCTACACGATCTCCTGCAATAAATGAAGACGAAACAACGACAATAGCAATATTAGGAAATGTTCAGATAAAGACAAGATTGTCTTCTGAACATTTCTTTATATTGCTATTGTATTTGTGTTATTATGATATAATAAGAGCAAAATGCTTAAAATATATTTATAAATATCTATTGCGCATTGTTTTTTGATATACAACGAATGCCTTGACTCTTGACATCTGCTTAGAAAATATAAAAAATCTCTAAAGCTATCATTGGTCAAATAAGGTTAAGAGTTAAAGAGAGGCTAGAATAGTTCTTTAGGACAAGAAAGCAAACAGATGCTTGTGTATCAGGTTTTTTTTTTTTTTTTTTTTTTTCAGAGTCATCTCATCTGAAAAAAAAAAAAAAAAAAAAAAAAATCAAAGTAACTAATGATTTTAAACTATGTCCGGCCGGTAATGATGATTGTTGAATGATTAAATTAATATTTTAAATGTTCTAAGATGTGCACGGTCATGTCTTCATTGATCTTTAATATAATAAAATAGGAACAATTATTCCCCCAAGGAAAATAAAGCATTATAGCTTGGCAAACACAGACACAACATATAAATTTATTATGATCAACTATTTTATGTAGGTTTTGCACATATTTACAATCACATCCGTTATAATAAAATCTTATATTATTTCCAGAAATTTTTCTCCCTAATTATTTACCCCTCACACTCAACTGGGAAGTTCTCTACATTTGCTGCATATTTTAGTATTTCGCCGTCCATATTTAGGTTTTCTACAGATACATTTGATATTAGCTACTTCATTTCCAATTCCTGAAATAATGAACTCTCCCTTCGAAAAGTCTGCTCAATCCTATTGGCTGCCACCTCACATTTATCGGGTTAAGTGAATATCGGATTCCTGTATTTTCTGAACGATTAAAAACATAACAAAGTGTCATCAATCAAATAGCCATATGAGACATACTACTTTCTTCTTCTTCTTCATTGAATAAATGTTTTTTCTAAAGTATAACTTTTGTGAAACAACAATTATGAAGATGAGGATAATAGTCCGCAAATAAATAAATAAATAAACGTATAACTTTCAATTCGCCAGTTTAAATGCTTCAAAATTCCCTTTGCTTTTCTGAAACGTATATGGCAAAGTTTTTGAATTGCTGCCATAGCTTGCACAGGTTTTCACCTTCATTACCGGAACATAATGGGGTGCATTATTTAGAACACCATTCTTAAATAGGGAGGGAAGAGTGTTTTGTAATTATTCTGTACTTTCACTTAAAAATTTAAGAAACAATTTGAATTTAACTCGCATATACTATTTTAAAAAATAATGTGGTAACATAGATGCATAAGCTCATAAAGGTTTGATCGTTTCTTGATACTCAAATTATTGTTGAAAATATGTTTTAAATATTTATCTATATACTTATCTTCTCATGTGGGCTGTATAGAGCATAAGATTCCGAGTCTAATATAGGGCATCTCTGATGATAAAACAATCCTGCCTTCTTTGAGAGGAGGAAATGCCTGGGAAGATAGCTTGGTGAACCAAACAAATCTAATGGTTGCCCGAGCACAGAAGAAATTCTATCATTGTTTAATGGGACTTACACCAGAATACAGACCATACTATTTTTTTAGATAGGATTTTCAAGTCAAATTCAATTTTCCAGGTAGCTTTGGTTTATTAGCTTGTTAGGTTAGGGTTAGGATGACGCTTGTTAGTAAAAATATCAAATAATTACAAAACACTCCCTTCCCATGTTAAGATTAGGTTTCTAAATAATAACGTTATTAGTTCAGCATAGTCTGCATTGTACATGAGCACCGTTTAATGTTCTGGTTTGCTATTATTTATTTATTAAGCAAAGAGTGGATATAATGTCAACTATCTTTAAATGAGAAGAAGTTAATGTTGGAACTATAAGTTTGAAATTAAATAAGAGCGATTAATAAATACTAAAGTTAAAATATTAAAATATGAATACTTTAAAAAATGAGAGAAATTGGTAAATTGATAGAAATTCCATTACAGCATGAAGATTTAAAAAAATGTTATTGAAGAGGAAAATAAAAGAAATTAAAATAGAATACTTATATATGGATAAAAATTAAAAAGATTATTTTAAAATTTAGATTAATGACATGATAAGTATGGAATGAAGATAAATTTTAATTAATAATTTTTTAAATTAACCTTTTAATTACCATTCCTTCTTAATAAATACAATATTAAGCAAAGATTTATGAGATTTATGGGACCATAGATGGAAACAAAACTGATACGAAACTATCGTGGATTGAAGATGATATAGTTGGGACATATAAACTAAAATGTGAGGGTGCGGTTTAGTATTTATAAAATAAAACAATTAAATAAATAATTACTTAGATGAAAAAACACGCAGAGGTTTAATGTAATATCAGGATAAGTAATTGATTGAAATATGATTTAAAAAGTAAAAATGCGAAAATGGGGCAGTTTATAAATTCCATGGCTAACAGAAAATAATTAAACAAAAAAAATACAGAAGAGTTAGGTGGAAGTAGGTCCAACTCCTTGATCTCTTAAATAGAGATTAGAAGTATGTACATATATGTATAAATAGTGTATTTCACCGTTTGGTGAAGAGTGGCTATTTTGGAATTATTTTTAATGACATAATGCTTGAAATTATCTGAATGGTCACGAAACAATTGTAACGAATATGAAAATACACAATATGATGCTATCATTTTTATGAAATATTAAATAAATGAATAATATTATGAGAAGATTGTAAATGATGAATTGAATCCTATGTATAACATGAAATTGTTTACAGCATATTAAGTACAAAAGACAAACGAAAATGTTCATAAATTCATTGACATAACATAATCTTTCTCTTCACCGTTACAAAAATAATAAAATCTCCCCAGACTAATTCCGCTCCTTCTGATTGGATGAGCTCTGGCAATTCCTATATTCTGACTTAATGGTACTGATACCTACTTTTGCCCTATGAGTAAATTGCTCACTTACTTTGTACATTTGTTTCAGTAATCAAACATAGTTACCTTTTTTATATAGGTAATTCTCCCGCTGTATATATTCTTCCCAACTATCTCTCTCACCCCCTCTCTCTCTCTCTCTCTCCCTCTCTCTGTCTCTCGCTTTGAAGATAAAACAGCAAATATTTATTTCCTCTCTCTCATTCACTCGCTCGCTTTGTATCTTGCTGTAAATATTCTTCCCATTTTATAACTGTTAAGCTATTTTTATACTTAACTATATTGTATGTTTACTTTTTTTTTCACCACCTTTATATATAAAAATATTTAAACTTTTTTAGTTTTTTTATCGCATATCTTTTCAAATAACTATGCTTATTTAAGTTAATATCTTATATATTTCGTCAAACTGTTTAGATATTTTCTATTTTTTGTTTCTATACCTCCATTGGCAGACTTGCATGTGTGTTTGAAAGTTAGTGCTATGCTACAGTTTTAACGTAAATTTCATTACATGGGGAATTGAATTCAGTGGAGTATTTTATCTAAATTTCTTTTCCGGACTGATTCTCCAGATTGCGCGCACATTAAGTTTTTTTTTTCTTTTGTGTGTGTGTATAGGGGGGGGGTAAATTTGTACATTAGGTTCAACTCCACAATTTTCTTTAGAAAGACTACTTATAAAGGTTTTTGACTATGCTGATTAAGAAAATCTCATTGAAATTTTGTGGAGTCAAGTACTTACAGAGATATAAATACCTGTATTATACACTGTAATTTACTGGCTATCAGGTTTATACGCATGTGCGATAAATAAATCTACATCTCTTCTACCGACACCGCCACCTCACAATTTATTTATTTTTTTACTTTTGCGGGTGGGTATGCTGACAACGATTATCAACTGTTAAATTTGGGGGAATTATTTTTCCAAAACTACCTCCCCAATAAAAAGGGGGTTGTCTACTCCAAAAGCCATTCTTTACATGACGATGTTGAGGGTGTCTATTCCGATAGATGTTCTTAACATGCGGAGTTTGGGATATCTATCCCAAACACTATTCTTAACATGACAATACTCAAAGAAGTGAAGTGAAAAAAGTTGTAATTGGTTTTGTTTTACACGTTAAACAACGACATAAAACTGGAATTTACTTTAATACTATTGGTGGAAAAGTTGAAAAGAAGAGGAAGACTTAAACAACAAATGGAAACAGCTATGACTGCTACCACTGATTTTGATCACTCTAGACAGTCCATATACAGCGAGAATCCCTAACCTCTAAAACTTCTGTTTATATTTTCCATTATTATTCTAACTGACCATTTTTCTTAAATTTAATCATTCATACTGATTTACACATTCCCTTAATTGCTTTTTTTAAAGCAAGCAGTATCTGCATGTTATCACCTCAAATCATAACTAATCGCCAGTGAAAGCCAGATTATTTCATTTCAGTGTCTGCAATTGTTCAGAGACGGCAATGGCCACCACCACCACCACCACCACCACCACCACCACCACCACCACCAACAACAACAACAACAACAACAACAACAACAACAACAACCATAGTTTACTTTGTTGCGAGTGGAGGTGGGGACAGGCTTCCACTAGGCAATGCCAGTTAACGGGTCCTGCTAGTAATTCATATAGTATTAAATATTTATTGCTCAACATATGCCCTATTTCTTTAAGTCGTGTCACCTTCCACCATTCTAAAAGTTTTAGTCCGTCTCATAAAAGGTAGATTGTTTGCTTTTCCCCTTTATATATGGTGAATCACTTCAAAGATTTAAAAAAAAGTAGTCCAAATAATCGAAATATAAATTATCAATCACTAAAACATTCTGAAACAATTGGTCTGTCTTACATAGTGTAAATCCTTTCTCATTTATCACTTTTTATCTTTTTTTAGGGAAATAAATAATATTTTTAGTATTATTTCTTTTACCTCCCAAACTTTGTTTACCTTTTCATTACGCGTTTGCCACCATTTAACATCCCTCGTGAATCGACCTTCACATAATTTGTATTTTTCTTCCCCTTTCTATCAGTATTTCCATGGTCAAAATATCTTTTCGGCAATATTATTAAGCTTACGCCTCTTTTTAGGTTTTAGTAAACTCGTCAGTTTGTATTGAGGTGTTTATGAAACTATCTTTTTTTTTTTGTTCGTTTTCAGTTTTATCTTTTTTGATGATCGATCAACCTGTGTCTAAATTATACCATATCTCAGAGTTTTGATTGTCGATAATGTACAGATAACCTGGAAACAGTACAATAATTGATTTGATGTGGTAAATAAACCTGGTTTTCAGACTCAGTACAAAATACAGACCTAATACGAGGATCATTCCATAAATAAGATTTCCTATTTTTTAATTCAAAAACTAATACATTGAAGAGCTAGCTATGAAGACTGGAGTGGTACCATTGTTCGAACATGTTTTCCTCACATACACACACCCACATGTACGCACGCACATACGCACAGACACTTACATATATTCACGTTCACGTATATACACTCACATTTACATGCGCACACACACACACGCTAACGTACACACATATACGCACAAGTACGCACACATGCGAAACGTCACTTCCCCTGAAAGGAATTCCAGACATGCACAGTCAGAACACTCACCCCGATATAAAAGTCCACGACACTATTCAACTTCCTCTTTCTTCCCTTTCGCCTGATTTCGTCAACCAGGCAAGTTCGGCGTCCATAGCTCTTGGTTTGAAGACTTTTCCACATGGACGACTGCTATCATGAACGCACAGTTTTGCTGAGGCAAACACTCCCTTTTCTATTTTCCTTTCTACGTGCGGGACGGCCATTTCTCATCCTCGACTTCATTTCTTTCTTTTCCACGCATGTAGTCGTCAACGCCTGAATGAACACGTGTTACACCTAAACCATTTTATTTTCAACAGAAAATAAACGACATGTTTATTTCATCCCGCAATTGAGTTATTGTTTACTTCATTCCATTCGTTTCATTATTTCATTTTGTAACGGGATTAGGATTTATATGTCCTAGTCCTCTACACCATAAAAACAAACACACTTTTGCTAGCCTATTTTTATACCTCAGTTGTAAAAATATAGAGCACGCATTGTCATATCTGAAATTGAGGAATTCAATGACAAATCTCTGCTTCTGACAGGGATTGCTTTCTGAGAGTTTTACACCGTCAATATCTGCAAGAGAGAGATGAAAGTTTCAGGTCATAAATGCATCAGTTCAGTCATCATAACAATGCAAGTTGCAATATCCTCTGATCCATTTGGGTCGAATAAATATAGGAGGCATTACTTTTGGAACGTTAGCGTTATAATCAGGATTCGGTTCTGGGGTTGGGGAAGGAGTGAGTCACTCTCGACAACAGCACGTTTCTGCCCTCTTCTTTTCCAATCGACCACACCTGGCCTCTCGCCACCAATGTCACACCGCACAATCCAAACGTCAGCAATACGAAATTCTTTTCAAGAGAAGATGTTCACGACTCTTTTCTGTTTGCCCCCCCCCCTGGGAATTTTTCCCAGCTTTTATATCCTCCTATCTAGAAAAAAAAAGGAAGAGACAGGAAAAAAGAAAATATAGCTTCTCCCATCATGCTCTGCCTTCCCAAGATGCCCTTCGCGTATACAAATGCGCTGGCCATCCTTTCCTTCTTCTTTCCCAAAGAGCGATGCAGACACGCCCGGTACGTTTCTTTTTTTTTTCTTCTTTTTTAACCATATACCCC
>NC_136500.1:54792829-54965329 GCF_053919585.1 Euprymna scolopes
GCAAATCATCAAAATTGACTTGGTGTAAATTAGCTCTCTATTCGTTGGAATGTATTACAGAGCCTTCACCAACTTATTGTTGAATAATTGGTTGAAGTATCACACAGCGTCCTCATTGAATATTAAGATTAGAGGCTCACTAACCACTAATTCTTTTGGAACCAATTAATCAAAGTGTTTTGGTTGTTTCTGTCCAGTGTTAATTGCAAATTGAGATGTAGATGACATTATAAAGTGTAGATATCTTACCAAAGTAGATAACAAGCATTAATAAAACTTTCAGACAAGATTTCGTGTTATATTTTTAAATTTTTTTTTGAGATTTTCACAATGTTTCGGCTGATGTAATCTCTGACCTTCTTCAGGTGTTTCTTTGTTGAACTCTTAAAGCGTTCTGTTGAACTTGTGAATCTACACAAAATTTCGAATGCAACTCTTTATTTAATCTATATTCAATCAGTGCAGAGGATACCCAGAAGATACCCAGAATACGATTGAGAATTACTTAAGACTTCTATCTAGTCATAACCGATAGAAGACGAGCATGCTTACTCCTGTGAGTTTGATAAAAGATTTCAGAGGATGGGGATTGGTTGATAGTGTGGGATCTATTAGATAGGAGACTTTTTCTTGGACCATGATTAAGAGGATTAGGCTAGTGGTTGATACAATAGCCCAGATGTGGCAACAATACTCTTTGCAGAGAAGAATGGTGGCTTTGTAGGGTGCTCGGTAAAAATTGTACCAGACAAAACAATGGCAAAAGTAAATAAATATGTAAAAAAAAAAAAAAAAAATGTATCCTATTATGAACATATACTTCAGCTAGTAGATTATGTAAAAAAAAAAAAATAAAAGCACTTACCTCCAGGACCAGGCTCTGGAATTGATCGATTCTCCTACAAAAAATATTTTTTACTTAAAATATAAAAATTATTATCATAGACTGAAATAAAAATGTCGCTCTGCTGATAATTGTTGAACTGTAATAATGTAACAGATATCATTGCACCTTGAAGTAGCAAGTCATTAAAATGTAAAATCTTATTCTGACATAAATCAAGTTTTTTTTTTATATAGCATGTAACATTCAGGGTTATTTTCCTCAAACGATATTCAAATTATCAACAACTATCTATTATAGCTTGTTGCACTTTATTTTTTGGCCAATAAATTCGATTTAAGTAGAATTGAACATTAAATATTTTTTTTTTTACTTTAGAGTCACGACTTATCAAGGCCAGGAGTCCACTTGAGGATAAAGGTTAATGAATGTAAAGTGAGAAAATAATACAATAAGTATTTATTTTTACACCAACCTCCCATGAATTCAGTGAAGACGGGTCTGTTTGGTTGTCTAGTAAATATGTAACATAGTGCATATCCGCGTGGGGAAAATGGATGGCTGGCTTGTGAAAAGATTAGCAGCAACAGCCGAAAAACGTGCATATGCAAATTAGGAAGTGTACGTGGGAAGAAAAAGGAAAAAAGGAGAGAAAAATGTACCACATGCCTGGGGCAGAAAGAAAGTCGACATCAAAGAAAATGGACGTGTAAAATCGAGGATGAGAATGGGTCGGCTGTGGCTGGCTTGTGGTTGGGGGAAGGAGAAACAACACCAGGCTAGATGTACATGCGGCAGCAAGAGCCTTTTTAAGTGGCGCCAAAAGTAGCGGTAATAAATGCTTATTTTAAAAAAAAGAAAAAATGCCAACCTGGAGTTTTATTTATTTCTTTTGTTTGTTTGTAACAATGTTACAATTAAACAAATAACGTTACAAATAAACAAATAACGTTACAAATAAACTTTAAAACCGAGGTTGTCTTGTTTGTTCTTACTGTTGGTTTTAATAGGAAATTTGGTAATCTTGTTTGATAAATTCTTTAAAGGAATGCATTTGTATTTGCAAGGTTCCAAAAAATGTTTATAACTAAAAACATTTTTATCAAGAAAATATACCCACTAATATCGCTCATCCCCCTCTCAGTACAGGCCAATAAGTCTTCTGTGCGTCATGAGTAAGTTGCTGGAATCTGTGTTAAATACAGAAGTAATCAACCATCTCAACAAAAATAACCTTTTTAGTGACACTCAATATGGTTTCCGTTCTGCTAGATCTACAGCAGATTGCTTACAGTTATATCTCACAGGATTAGCAAATCTCTCGACGGAGGCTACCTTTCTAGGGCAATTGCTCTTGACATATCTAAGGTCTTTGATAGGGTATGGCATAAAGGTTTACTTCACAAGATCTCTAGCTATGGTATAGCTGGAAATGTCTTCTCAATTATTAAATCATTTCTTTCTGATAGGTTCATAAGAGTAGTAGTTGAGGGGCAAAAATCAGAAGCTCACAGTATTAATGCTGGTGTCCCTCAGGGGTCCATCCTGGGCCCAACTCTTTTCCTGATCTACATTAATGATCTTCCAAATCACATCCTTACATCATTTGTAGACATTTATGCTGACGAAACTACCGTTTATGGTAGCACATCTAAGACAGTAAACGACCAAGTTCTCTCCAATTCTCTCTCCTCTGATCTTGAGCATGTAGTACAATGGGGAAAAGAGTGGCTGGTTATTTTTAATGCATTTAAAACCAAGCTTCTCTCTTTACATCATCAACATTCTGATCCACATCTGGCATCAATTGAAATGAATGGCTCTCGTCTTCAGGAGGCCTCAAGTTTTGACAAGCTTCTGGGCTTGACCATTACTCCTGATCTTAAATGGAACATGTACATCAAATCTGTTGCCAAGGCCGCTGGAAAAATGGTGGGATCTTTCTATCGATCCAGTAGATATCTCACTGCTGATGCAATTCTCTATCTATATAAGAGCCAGGTACGTCCAAGGATGGAATACTGTTGCCACATCTGGACAGGAGCTGCTAGAAAGGACTTGTCCTGCCTTGATAGAGTTCAAAATAGACTTTGTAGCCTCGTAGGAGATGTCCTTTTCTCTTCCCTGCAACCTCTATCTCACAGAAGAGATGTTGCGAGTTTGTCTTTGTTATATTGTTACTTTCATAGAAAGTGTTCGACTGAGCTTCAATCTATGGTTCCCCCCTCAACAAACTTTCACAAGAAACACTCGTCTAGCTGAAAACACTATCAATAATCCCCCCACTCTTTATTTGTGCCTAAACCTAAACGTAGATTCCATGAACAAAGCTTCTTTCTTAGAACTGTACGCCTGTGGAACTGTCTTCTGTTTTCCTGATTTCCGGCTGACTACAATATGGTTGTGTTCAAGTCTAACGTAAATAAGTTCTTGATGAGCCGTTCCATATAAGTTATCAAATTAACCGAATTTTCATTACTAATGATTACTATATTGTCCAATTTCTACTGTACACTCTTTAACCCTTATCCTTGAGTGGCCTCTTGGCCTTGATAATGTGGTGATTCCTGTGTAAAAAAAAAAAAAAATATTACTAAATAATAAAAATTAAAAATGAAATAATTTTTTTCTAAACTGATTTATTTTGCCCTTTTGTTCGTTGATTTAAATTATATTATGAACTTCTGGTCCGTCCAGTTTTTGCCACTCTTACAAGAGTTGGTTAAAAGATGTAAAATAAAACTTTAAACATTTCGAATGGCGGGATATGAGATTGTAATAAGTATAAATGAATTCATAAATTAAAAAATTTGCACATTCATTTTTGTTATTTCTGAGAAGGGAGCATCCTATGACATTCATCCACTATTCCAAATATTCCAACAGAGATCTTTTTAAGATTCTAACTGTCCTTTTAAGTGCAATTGTTTCTATCTCTCTTGCACTTGGTTCACCTGATATATTCGCCAAGTAGTTTTTGAATTCTTTTTATCAGACTGGTTGCTGCTATAATTACTGGAATGGGGGAGAGTTTCTTTTCACATCGATATGCGAGAAGTTTTGACTTGTCATTACAGTAGAACCCCGGGATACGGCATTAATCCGTACCGGGGTTGGGATCATAAGGTGAAATTGCTGTATGGCGGGGCCTAAGCAAAGGTATTTTGTTAGTAATTTTAAAAGCCTTTCCCAGTCTCACACAAACACACATTCACATTTCAAGCTATGTCATATACATACGCACACACAAACATACGCGCCCACGTCCACACACGTACATATATTCACGTTCGCGTACATACACTCACATTCACGTATATATACACACACGTTAACGTATACATATGTACTCGCACACGCGCACACGAACGCACACATGGAAGACGTCACTTCCG
Organism: Euprymna scolopes; assembly: GCF_053919585.1. Taxonomy (NCBI): domain Eukaryota; kingdom Metazoa; phylum Mollusca; class Cephalopoda; order Sepiida; family Sepiolidae; genus Euprymna; species Euprymna scolopes. Next base: position 54,797,069 of record NC_136500.1, read on the forward strand.
CTTTCAAAGGAAATATACATATGCGCAAAAGACACTTCGGAAACAAGTATAAAAGGAAGAGCAATAAGCGACTCCTTCTTTTAGGCCGAGCTTTCGAGCCGGTCGGTCTTCAGACTGACCGCATGCGTCACGCCCACTTACTACTATGTATGGGGCACGAGCGAACAGACCGTATGCACACATTTTCACTTTTTCTTTCTCTATCTACTACTGGTCCCTGAGAACATCTTCGCATAGCTGACTGCTAACTGATGTCAACTCTCATATTCTCTTCTTTGTCTACACGCTGGACTATCATTTCAGTTTCCACTACAACACTCACTTCAATTCCCACGCGCGAACAAACGATAGTGACCCGAACTTGAGCTGAACACACATTTCCTTTTCTTTCTACAACACCAGTCTCGCAACGAACATTGGTTACACACGCGCGGACATGAACACATGTTATATCGAAAACATTCTTTCAATAGTAAATAAACGACGTTTATCTTATCCATCAATTGAAGGAGTCTTTATTTCCACACGTTCCATTCTTTCTACAAATGTTATTTAGAATAAAATGGATGAGGTTGAACGAAGCACTCATACACACACAGACTCCCTCTACAACAATAAACCAGCTAACAACGAGAGACGCACGGCAAACTATACACCATTCTTCTCACCAGTTAACAATGAGAGACGCACGCCAAACTTTAGACCTTCCTCTTCACCAGTTAACAGCGAGAGACGCACGCAAAACTAACCACATGTGGTACCCTTTTCTTTTATTTGTTTCTTTCACGAAAGAAATTCTTGTTCGTTTAATTCAATTTAACACGTCATTCGTTTCTTCCTTGAGACAATTCATTTTTTCCTATTTTTCACCGCCTCAACAAAATGGTGACAACTGAACGCGAGACGACCAAGCATTGCCTCCTATACCACAAGTCGACAACAAACTGGCGCCCGACTGACGCGAAAAGAACAAGCATGGCGACCCTACCTTCTTGAAATTAATTGTTTTGAGCGAGACACGCGTTTTATTTGATAAAGAAAAAAACGAACTTTTCAACAAGAAAACTGCTACCGACAAGGACCTCAACGAACAACAATGACGAAACCCTTCATCAGACTCGGCAAAAAAATAAACACGGAGCTGTCGACTTCATAGCAAATTTAAAAAAAAAAATTCGAGCTCGACAAACATTTTTCACGGTTTCTTGACATTACCCTGCAACAAACGCGAGGAGCAAAATCACATAGGCCTATACACATTCCCTCCCGCACAGCAGACGCAACAACAAAGAAACAATTACAGGACATCCCTATCAACACATAGGAAGAAGTTGAATCAACAATATGAGTTGAGATGCACCACGCGCGCTGATAAACTCAAAACTTGGAAGTTTCGTTGACAGCTGGCAACCATGAACGAATACACAACAAACGCCCGTACAGACAATGTACACACATTACCGCGGACTCACATGCGAAGACAACGGCAACCAAACACCTCGTTCGACAAGAACGAATGCGCACCTAGCGCCCGTCCAAACGATGCACACATTACCGCAGACTCACATGCGAAGATACCGTCAACTGGACACACACACACCGTCAACACAAAGCAAAAATTTTCCTTCCAAACGAACAATTCACTTCTCTGTCCAAGCAACTCGTTGCACATGTCAGCACACAACAAAAACCAAACAAACAAATGTCAGCCTAAAAAAGAGTAAACGCATTTTCCACGTGTAAGTAATTACTTTTTTTTACGAACACACCCCGTTTTTGACATTCCGTTCCTTTTGACGTTTTTCAAACAACCACACCAAAAAAAAAAAAAAAAAAAAACAGGACAAAAAGTCAATTGCCGAAAACATTACTCACAAAAAATATATATATATACATAAATATATATACACTGCATATATTTTTTTTCTCCTAGGAAGGGGAGTATTGTGCGAGCCTTTCCTAGTCTCACACAAACACACATTCACATTTCAAGCTATGTCATATACATACGCACACACAAACATACGCGCCCACGTCCACACACTTACATATATTCACGTTTGCGTACATACACTCACATTCACATATATATATACACACACTAACGTATACATATGTACTCACACACGTGCACACGAACGCGCACACGAACGCACACATGGAAGACGTCACTTTCGCTTTCAAAGGAAATATACATATGCGCAAAAGACACTCCGGAAACGAGTATAAAAAGAAGAGCAATAAGCAACTCCTTCTTTTAGGCCGAGCTTTCGAGCCGATTGGTCTTCAGACTGACCGCGTGCGTCACGCCCACTTACTACTATGTATGGGGCATGAGCTGACAGACCGTATGCACACATTCTCACTTTTTCTCTCTCTATCTACTACTGGTCCCTGAGAACATCTTCGCGTAGCTGACTGCTAACTGATGTCAACTCTCATATCCTCTTCTTTGTCTACACGCTGGACTATCATTTCAATTTCCACTACAACACTCACTTCAATTCCCATGCGCGAACAAACGATACTGGCCCGAACTTGAGATGAACACACATTTCCTTTTCTTTCTACAACACCAGTCTCGCAACGAACATTGGTTACACATGCGCGGACATGAACACATGTTATATCGAAAACATTTTTTCAACAGTAAATAAACGACGTTTATCTTATCCATCAATTGAGTCTTTGTTTCCTTCAATTCCATTCATTTCATTATTCTTTAGTAACGGGATTGGGATTTATATATCCTGGTCCCCTACAATATTTAAAATTAGTAACAAAATACAGTACAATATATAATGCCCATGTATATAATCAAATAACATTATAAATAGCACCATAAGGCGGGATAAATACCGTAACCAGCATCCGGAAAAACATTGTATCTCACATTGTACCCTGAAAAAAAACGTGTGTTGGGGCCACCATATCTCAGGGTTCTAGTGTACTTTGATTTTAACTTTTCAAGTCTAAACTGGTTGTGAAAAGAAATTAAAATTTTTTTTTAAAGATTTAAAAAGATGGAAAGGAGAGAAAATGCAATAAAACCAAAGCGTAAAAATGATCTTGGTATTGAAACCATTCGGCGTTCAGTAGTTATGTTTTCATTCTGACGACGGATACAGCTACTCTCTACAATTAAAAACAGTGAAATTTAATACATAAGGCTGTATGTACAATATATGTGTGTGTATATTTTGTTAGTAAATAAAGTTAAAATTAAAATATGCGGCTACAGCAATTGTCTCCCTTAGACCCCATCATTAAATAATACAGATCGCATGTGTATAATGGTATTAAAATTATAAGTTAACAATAGAAGTAATAATCAAATAGTAATAATATAATTATTAATTATAAATGTTGTAATGATATTTAACAATAACTAACACTAATGTTGACCCATATTTCAGAAATTATTTAAATACAATGCGAACTTGTTTGACTGTATAACTCCATTTCCAACTGGTGACTTCTGGCATAAACATGAATGCCCACACTGAGTGACTGCATATATTTCTTTTTCTTCAGCTTTAAAATTTAGGAATTTTACCCCGTGCTACCATCTTGGTGGGACACATTATGTTAGTAAATAAATATTTTATAATTGAAAACTATTGATTACTCGGTTATAATATATGCTTAAATATATTTTAATTTATGCAAATTTCGTATTTATTGTTATAGAGCTGATTCTTTATTGATTATTATATTGTACCCAGTATATAGCAGTGGTTTCAAAAAGTTTAGTTTTCATGATTCCATGTGATGTTCCTTTTTGTTTTACATCTGTAGCAGTTTCTGTACATCCAGCTTGTGCGTGTAGCTCATGTGTGTTAGTCTCCGTATTCAAGGGTTTCCTTAATATCTTAACTCTTTCATTATTGTAATCTGTTGTATCTTCTCAGCCATCCATCTGATTCCAATCTCTCCATTTCTTTTTTCAAAGTTTTTCAGTATTGTTCCTAGCGCTTCCATGTATTTGCTCCACATCTGTCTCCTTGATTTTCACTCTGTAGTCTGCTGGAACAACAAAATCTACAATCTGGTAAGATTTTCCTTTTTCTTAATAATGACATCCGGTCTTCTGGCTTGGATGGGTTTATCCATTTGTATATTTATGTCCCATAGGATTTTGTGACTTTCATTTTCAAGTATTGTTACCGATTTGTGCTTGTACCATTTTTCTGGGTGTTCAAAATGCAATTGTCTGCATAATTCCAAGTGTATTGCCTTCCCCACTTGACTGTATCTATTTTATATTCTTTTGGGGCTAGTTTGCTGCATTCGCTTATTATGTGGTTCATTGTGTTGTATCTTTGTCCACAGAGTCTGAATTTACTGTTTTCTTGTGTCTTGTCGATCCTTGTTTGATGTGGTTGGTTCTAATTGTGTTATCTTGTGCGGCTTTTATTAGGGATTCAGTTTCTATTTAGGTTTCCTTTTTGTAGCCATGTCCATTTTAGATAGTCTCATCTTTTTACATCCTTATGAATCTTCCGTGTAGCTGATTTTTCAGTGTCTCTTGCTGCAGTAATTATTCTTTTGGCTTCCTGCATTATGTATATTTTCTAATTCATTTTTTTTTTTGTGTTATTTACAGTGTTCTATACAAATCAGCCCTCTTCCTCCAGCTTTCCTTTTTCACAGTTGGTTAATATAATCCTTGAGTGTAATGCATTGTGCATAGTAATGAGTTTCCAGGTTTTCTGGTCAAGATGCCTCAATTCTTCCTTGGTCAGAACCTATAAACGGTGCAAAGTATCTTACTAGTGACATTGTCCATTAGTTTTTTACTATATAGTTTAGTTTTGAGAAGTTTTCTGGTTCTTCTGAAATATTCCTTTCTAATGAGACCAGCAATATCCATTTTAAAGATGTCAATCAAAATGAGAATAAAGTCAAAATATTATTTAATTGGAATTATTGAGATGAGTATTATTTATTAATTTTAGTTGTTTCACAATGTTTCAGCTAACTATTCCTCTAGCCTTCGTCAGGTGGTAACCGCGACGGATAGGAACTCTGAATCTCCTGACTGCAATTACTGCCTTCCATAGTTGTTGTTGTCTCACCACATTCTTGGCCAAGTAAGCCTCTGGTTGGCTTTGGGTAGGATTGAAACCACTATCTTCAAACAATTCTCACCTGGAACCATAGAGATTCAACATCTCTATCAACTGCACCATTATCATCTGATCTTCCATGGTCGGGTCTGTACCAAATAGTATATTTTAATTGGAATTATATTCGTCAGGTGGTAACCACAGCGGATAGGAACTCTGAATCTTCTGACTGCATGCACTGCAATTACTGCCTTCCACGGTTCCAGGTGAGAATTTTCTGAAGATAGCGGTTTCAATCCTACCCAAAGCCGACCAGAGGCTTACTTGGCCAAAAACGTTGTGAGACGACAACAACTATGGATGGCAGTAATTGCAGTGAATGCAGTCAGGAGATTCAAATTGTCTAGCCTTAATTAAAACCTTAATTAAAACTTATGTCACTTCCGGTTTGGCAGTGGTCGTAACAGCAAAAACGTCGGGTTTTTTGCCCGTTCTTTTCCTCCTTTGCGGTACTGGTTCGAGCCTGCCTTTCTACTACCACTTTGTTTTTGCTCAACATACACCTCCAAACATTTGGGCAACGCCGGACACCCATGCTAATTATATATTTGTGCTTTTACCACTTTTCGTACGAATGTGTATTGTAAAACAAACCAAAAATCACACCCGAACATTTCAGAATTATCAGAGAAAAGTAAGTAGTTTTTATCCTACTACTCTGAGTCATACAGGGTGGAATGATAAAATTGTCAACCCAGAAAAGACGACATGATTCCATTTCCGTTTGATGAAAACCGGTTTATTCTTTTTGTTGCAGACCATCTACTAATTGGCCAGTTTTGTACAAATCCCAAGAGCAATAAAAGCCTTCTATCATATGTGAAAGTGACACAATGTTCAACGATCGAGATCAGAGACGTGCTGCTGTACAACTCATGCTCTCTACCGATCCAAGTTATGAAAACAGGACCATTGCCAGCACCCTCAAAATGCAAATCCGGATGGTTCAATGCTTAAGCACACAGCTCAATGAAGTTTCCAGCCACTGTTATGCTTTTTGGTGTGGTTTCAAGTGAGGGCCACATCATTGCCACCTCACATCTTCAAAGTGAGCTAGGATCCATCAAATTTTGAGTTTGCAGGTTCTTATCATCCGTCTTCAAATAGACAAGCAGAGTGCAGTGTACACACATTCAAAAAAGCACTTAATAGGCTGCAAACAGACCACAAGGCTACACTCAATACCAAGGTGAACAGATTTTTATTCACTTATAGGATAACTCCCAACTCATCAACTGGGGTTTCTCCAGCTGCGCTGATGTTGAAACGGTAGTTAAGAACGGCGTTTCATTTAGTAAAGCCAGATACTTACAAAGCTTTGGACATGAAAAAAATGAAAAGGGGGAGCAAAGTAATGGTAATACTTTGTGAATTCAAAAAAGCTGATCATGTACGCTTGCGGTTATGAATCTGCTCAATGATGGATTGAAAGTGCCATTACCAGACTGTTGGGAGCACTGAAATTTGAGGTGGAGGGATGGTAAGGAGACATGCAGACAAGCTGGTGAAACTTCCATCAATGGCAGCAGAGAAAGTGATGCCTGAGATACAGACAGATAACGCTGCAGAGAATCTTGAGAATTCTGCCACACATGAAGTTTCTGAGGGAAATTTAGTACCTGAGAGCAGACATATCGATGAAAGTGCAGGGACTCCTGCAATGGTGGAAAAACCGGCATGACTACCTACTCATATTTGGAAACCACCCTTAAAATTGAACGATAATGTTTGTGATCCCAAATTGGGCGGATTTACTTCCCTTACACCACTAATTCTAATGGGACTAATTATGGTCCTTTATAACCAGAGGGCGTAGCTGTTTTCCTATGTATTGAGTATAAATAAACAGCGTGGGAGCAGCCATTTTGGTGCGATCTTAACATTTCTTGTTTGTAACCATGTTAATTCAGTCTCGTGTGTTTTTATTCATGCTAAGTGTTCCAGCAAGTGCACATTAAAAAGCAAAACATTTTTTTGGTAGGAGAGAAGATGCGCTGAAAATCTCTCGTAGAGTCATTTTTATTTTTGTTTTTTACTTCAAAATTATTAAACCAAAACATTATTAAACCATTAAGAAAAAAAAGTAATAAATAAAGAAATTTAGGTTTGTTTTACTGTACACATAGATTCGAAAAAGTTTTCACAAAACAAATATTTAACAAATAAATGTTGTCAAAGGCAAGATAAGTTACTTTTCTACCAAACTGGATACATTTTTCGTGTTTATATTTAATGTAACATGTTTATTCAGCTCGAAAAACATACAATGTTTACCGATGTATTGGAAAATTTAAAATGGCAGCCGACTCTGTATTTGAGGCGGTAAGTTTGGAAAAATTAGTTATAAATAAAAAAGCAGACAAAATACTGTTAGAAATTCGCTCAATATATGTTACCATGACATAGGCTGACATATATTCAGCGGGTTTTTAACAGCATTTTGACTGTTTATATATATATATATATATAAACATTATTTATATATATATATATAAATAAACATTATAATATAAACACTAAATATTATTATTATAATATAAGCACTAAAAGCATATCCAGTTAGTTAGAAAAGTAACTTATCTTGCATTTGATTTGATAACATTTATTTGTTATATATTTGTTTTGTGACAACGTTTTCGAATCTATGTGTACAGTAAAACAAACCCAGAAATGTATTTAGCAATTTTATCGAAATCCCGTTATTCAACCACCTTTTCAATTTCATTTTTTTTTTGTTGTTGTTTATTGTTTTGTTTTTGAAGGATACAGTTTTTTTTAAAACTGTTACCTCTCCCAAAATTATATTTAAAAATATTAAAATTCATTTTTTGGGGGAAGTAGGGGAGGGCTCTTTTTAAAACTATATCTACCTCAACATTTTCTTTAATTTTCTATTTTTGAGCGATTAATGAGACTCCCACTTTTTTGCTCTAACATTTTTTCGTTTGACATTACTTGTTTTTTCTTTTTTAACTGAGTAAACGCTTTAAAATAAGTGATAGGTCATCTCCCTCTCAGTACAAACCAATAAGTCTTCTGTGTTTTGGAGAGATATACAGTTTTTTTTTAAACCTTTAACTCTCCCGAAATTATATTAAAAAAACATAAAAATTTATTTTCTTTTGGAAGGGGGAGGGGCTCTTTTTAAAACTATATCTACCTCAGTATTTTCTTTAATTTTCTACTTTTGAGCGATTATCGAGACTCCCAAGATGTGATCCTCTCATGTCGAACATTATTTTTGTTCTTAAGTAACCCTCGACACTACTTGTTTTGTTATTTTACTGAATAAACGCTTTAAAAAACTTACAAACCTAGATAGAAATGGACACTTAAAAAAAATCAATTTTATCTTTTTAAAACAACAGTAAATGAGTAAAAAATATTTTGAAAAAAACATGGAGTGTGTAGTCTCTTTTAAAAACAATATCTTCTTCAAGAACACTCATAAAATATGTTTCCAATCGATATATTTTTTTTTACAAGGTGATCACCACTTATCAAGGCCCGGAAGCCACTCAGGAATAAGGGTTATTGCATGTACAGTACGTTAGTGTGGGGGTTTAATAAAAATGTCTACTTAAGGGTGCGGTCGATCAGGAATTTGTTTACGTTGGACTTGAACACATCCAGGCTGTAGTCAGGTGGGAAGCAAGCAGACGGAACAGAGTTCCACAGGCGTGCATTTCTAAGAAAGAAGCTTTGTTCATGGAAACTACCTTTTGATTTAAGCACAGATAAAGAGTGGGGATAATTTTTGACAGTGGTTTCAGCTAGACGGGTGTTTTTCGTAAAAGATTTGCGAGGGAGGGACTAGAGATTGGAGCTCAGACGAGCACCTGCCATGGAAATAACGATAGAACAAAGACAGGCTCGCAACGTCTCTTCTATGGGAGAGAGGTTGCAGGGAAGAGAAAAGGGCATCCCCCACTAAGCTACGAAGTCTATTTTGTACTCTGTCAAGGCATGATAGGCTGTTTTTAGCAGCTCCTGCCCAGATATGGCAGCAGTATTCCATCCATCAGTATTCAATAATGGACAAGTTTTCCTACCTAGTAAAAACGGATGAGTTTTCCATGGACGAGGTTTGGGACACAACATTTACAATTTGTATTAATTTCAGGATTACTTTCATGCTATGGCTGTGTTCTTTCGGACGCCTTCATTCTTGGACCAGAATTCCAAAACAGTATCTGTAATTGCATCAGAATCGGTGCAAATATTAGCATTGTCCCGTTGCTAATTCAGAGTTGCTCCCATCTTCCATCTTTTTCCCCACCTGGTCTTCTACTATTGGTGGAATGAAGTTAAATTAAGAATCGTATTTACAGATTTTATGTCAAGAAAGAAACAGTAAAAAAATATTTGAATTAAAACAGAAGAAAAAAACTTTTACTTACAACACGCAAATCATTCTTTTCATAAAGGATAACGGATAGATTTCTTTGCATTATGAAAGTTGAAAGCTACGTGTGGTGAAGATGAAGGATTACAAAACTGTAATGACCTCGAAACAAAAATAAGAAAAATTGCAGTATCATTCCTTAACCTCCCGATATGCACGAGAGAACTAACTGAATTGTTTAGAATGATTTTAGTCATGCATAAATGCGGCTGTGATGACTACAATAAAAGAAAAGTTGACATAAATAATGTACTTTTACATAACCGATAAGTGAGGTAAGTCACAGATTAAAGAACAAGTGAATTTAACTTTAACCATTAAACTAATACTTTTAAATAAAGATGCAATATTGTACAAAAAGAAAATACAAATAAATAAAAAAACACATTAGAAAAGAAAAGGAGACGGACATGAGAGCACCACCAGACACAAAACCGCACCAAATGAGGCAATGTGACTGCCAAAATTTCGCTTTTATTTCGTTAGTTTCTTTCATAATTTTTTTCAGACAACCTTTGGGAGAAGGATGGGGAAGTCTTCAAAAGGTATGTTTTCAAGAACTAAAGTATTTACAACGGCAGCTTTCAAGATCTAAAGTATGTACAAGTTTCTTTCCTAGAACTGCACGCCTGTTGAACTGTCTTCTGTTTCCCTGCTTTCAAGCTGACTATAATATGGTTGTCTTCAAGTTCAACGTGAACAAGTTCTTGATTAGCCGTTCCACATAAGTTAACAAATTTACTGAATTTCCATTACTAACGATTACTATATTGTCCAATTGACTGCTGTACACTCTTTAACCCTTATACTTGAGTGGCCTCTGGGCCTTGATAAGTGGTGATGTCTATGTAAAAAAAAATATTTACTGTTCCATCTGGTATAATGGTAAGGATGCCCATCTGGTATGATGGTAAGAATGTTCATTAATAAGCTAGTAAGAAAGGAATAACGCACTTACGTACACTGTGGAGATTCATGAAGAAAGTAAAAAACTCCCAACTGGATGTTTACTCGTCGGCTGTCACTACGCATAGGATCAATGCACCCATTCAGTCACAAAAAGGAAAATAATTAAAAAAAAATAATTAACCAATAGGAGCAGGGCACAATAAAAATAAAATTTAACAACCAACGTGTCTGTGGGAAATGGTAAGAAAAGATAAAAACCCAGGATTTTTTGTAAACAAGAGAGAAAAGAAACAAGACACCAAGAAAACAAGACACAGATGCAGTCAAGCAAGAAGTCACCAGGTTTCACTGTTACAGTCGACAAACACTCCTCTTTGTGACGGCTACTCGACCAACAAACAAAATCCATGGAATAAGTTTTTTTATGAATATTCTCCCTTTTTTTCTCCATTTATTCTATTGCCTTACTTTGCATTATTTTGAAAGGTGACGTCACATGAAAATAAACTTTTTTTGAACATGAACATTAAATTTTTTTGATGATAAAAGTTAATCGAACCTTTAATTTTTCTCATGCTTTTTTATGTTGCGATACACAAACAAGCTATCACTGTAGTAACTCATGAAAAATGAGCCTCAACTTACACCCACTTTATTTAAGATGAATGCAGTTTTACCTTCGACAAGGAAGTTGTGTACTTTATTGCATTTTTAACTATGCTAATTGTCTTCAAACTTGGTCAAAACATCAATCATAGTCAATCTAGAACTGATTTAATTTTAGGATATCTAAATCAAGGTTATAAAAAAAGGTGAAAGCCACACTTGGCAATAACTTTGGTTCTGTTCGTTACAAAAACTTGCTAATTAGCTCATAAATTGCCAATAAAGTCTAGTACTTTATATTACCTTGATGAAATTTCAAATTCCGATTTTTCCAAATTTTATGTATAGATTAGCAGATGGACCGGATTGAATGAAAATCAACAAATGTTCCATCGTCCCATACTTTTATTGTCATTGAAATGGATTGATTGCCTGATCCACTGAATGGCATTATTGTTGACCCTGATACAAAGATGTATGTGAATTGGGAGACCCAGCCATAATTTAAAAAGAATTTTTTTTTACAAAAAAGGCCTCTCAAGGATAAGTGTTAATGAGTTTACGGTAATCAATGGGACAATATCATAGTAATCATTAGTAGCGGAAATTTTATAAATTGGATTACTTAAGGGGACAACTCATCAAGAACTTGTTTACGTTGGACGACCATATTGTTGAACGACCATATTGTTGGATGGCCATATTGTTGAATGACCATATTGTTGGATGGCCATATTGTTGGATGGCCATATTGTCGAACAACCATATTGTTGAACGACCATATTGTTGAACGACCATATTGTTGGATGGCCATATTGTAGTTAATTGGAAAACAGGCAAACAGAAGAGAGTTCCACAGGTGGGCAGTTTTAAGAAAGAAGCTTTGTTCATGGAATCTACATTTTGGTTTTAACACAGATAAAGAGTGTGAGAAATTATTGATAGTGTTTTCAGCTAGACGAGTGTTTTTCATGAAAGTTTAGTAAGAAGGGGACCATAAATTGGGGCTCAGATGAGCACTTAGCATCAAAGTAATGATAAAGCAGAGAAAGGCTTGCAATATCTCTTCTGTGGAAAAGAGGTTGCAGGGAAGAGAAAAAGACACCCCTCACAATGAAGTTTATTTTGGACTCTGCCAAGACAGGGTAAGGTGTTTCTAGCAGCTCCTGCACAGATGTGGCAACAGTGCTCCATCCTTGGATGTACTTGGCTCTTATACGGGTAGAGAATTGCATCAAGAGTGAGATATCTACTGGAATGGTAGAAAGATCCCACCATTTTTCCAGTGACCTTGGCAATGGATTTGATGTACATGCTCCATTTCAGATCAGGAGTAAAGGTCAGACTCCAAAGCTTATCAAAACATGGAGCCTCCCTAAGACAAAAGCTATTCATTTCAATTGATGCCAGACGGGTATTAGGGCATTGATGATGTAAAGATAGAAGCTTGGTTTTAGATGCATTAAAATTAACCAGCCACCTCTTTCCCCATTGTACCATGTGCTCAAGATCAGAGGAGAGAAAATCAGAGAGAACTTGGTCGTTTACGACCTTTGAAATGTTACTATAGATGGTAGTATTGTCAGCATATATGTCTATGAATGATCTTAGGATGTGATTTGATAGATCATTGGTGTAGATCAGGAAGAGAGTTGGGCCCAGGATGAATCCCTGAGGTCCTTCCTCATTTAGGAAAAAACAATACCCGACATACTTTTTCTGTCTTCAGAGCTTACCCAATCAGCATCAGTAAATCCTGTTAACTTCAGGCTGCCTTCACATTTCCTGAAAGATAAACAAAAATTTAAAGTCCCTTTCAGATACCTGAATACATGCTTCACTGCATTCCAGTGTTCAATTGTGGGGGTTTGGTTGTACTGTGATAATTTATTTACAACCCATGAAATATCGGGTCTGGTGCAAGTAGATAAGTAAACCAGGCTTCCTATAGCCTCTCTGTACCTTGTGGAATCAAAGGATTTTGCTTCATTAGAGAAAGTTAAATTTTGTTCACAGTGTGTTAATCTGGGTTTGCAGTTCAGCATATTAAAATTTTTCTAATACTTTCTCAGTATATGTTCGTTGATTCATTTCTATTTCATTTGGTTTGACTATGAAGTTCACATCAAGAAATCTTGAGATTTGACCTAAATCTTTCATGTCAAATTTTTGTTTGAGTAGGGTCTTGACTTCCGTTACTGTGTCTAAGTTATTTATGGCAATCAAGATATCATCAACCCATACGAGAATAATAATTGTTTTATTTTATCAACTTTTTCAAACATGCATGGCTCGATAGTGCTTTTATTAAATTTTTCTTGTAGAAGTTCTTTACTCAGTAGATCGTTCCAATTTTTACCGATCTGTTTTAGGCCATAGAGTGATTGGTTTAATTTCCAAACAAGCCCATCATTGCCTGGAGTAATGAATCCTTCGGGTTGTTGGGTGAAAATATCACAGTCTATTTTGGCGTTTGGGTATGCTGATTTGCCATCCATCTAGTGAATTATCAAATCATACTGCACAGCAAATTGCATTAGAATTCGGATAGTGATCATTTTTGTGGTGGGTGCATATGTTTCATGGTAGTCCGTCTTTTATCTGACTGTACCCCTTGGCAACATATCTAGCTTTGTATTCTTCATTATTTTTGTCATCTTTTTTTATATCATACACCCATTTTCCCCCAACTAAATTTTTATTTTCAGGGAGGATTGTCAGAGTGAAAGTGTTGTTCTCCTTTAAGGAATTCATCTCCTTCTCCATTGCCAATTTCCATTTGTCAGCCTCCGGTGAATTTATAGCTTCATGATATGATCCAGGGATAGTTTTATTTTCACAAGAATTTATACATTCTTCATCTTTATCACTTAAGTTATTGCTAATGACGTAATCTTTTAAAAAAAAGTGGGTGGTTTTCTCTGTCTCAGTGGGTATCTTGGGTTTCTGTTTTCAGAACTGTCATTTGTCCTGTTACTTGTCTGTTCGCTAGCTTGCTGTTGCTATTTTCTATATCTCCCTTGTAGGGGTCAGGTAGAAGTTCGTTTGTTCTACTCTCATCGACTATATGTTCACTGAAATGGTCAGGATTTAACGAAGGAACCAAAGTTGAATTAATATATCTATTTTGGTTTGCAATATCCTGAGTGGTCTCCCTTGCATCGTTAAATTCATTTGTAAAAATCACTAACCATATTTTTTTTTACAGATTTCTTATCATTGAAATATACAAAATAGGCTGGACTGTATTTGTTGCATCCTACAAAAATTCCTTTTCTGCCCGAGAATCTAATTTTGTTTTATTTTGCACATAGGCATAACACGTTGTACCAAAAATGTTCATATTTTTAACATTTGGTTTTCTACCCTTTAATGCCTCATAAGGTGTCAGTTTTATTCGGTGATTATAGCACCTATTTCGAATATAAGTAGGACACAGAAAAGCATATGGCCACAGCTCGTTCTGCGGTTCCATTTTGGTGCGGTGAGTGAGGGGCTGAGGTATCGTGTCGGATTTGATGTTGAATAAGAAGTGATTTGAATTCTCTTGATGTGAATTCAGAACCGTTATCACTTCTTAATCTCTTAACCCTTCCATAAGGAGCACTATCTGCCAAGAATTGTTTTGTAGCGGCGACTGTGTTGCTTTTGTTCTTGAAGAAATATGCCATCACATAGCCTGAATAGTCGTCAGTAAATGTTATGGCATACTTGTAACCATTCATACTAACAGGTTCTATTTTCCCAGCCAAGTCACAATGAACTAGCTCTAATGGAAACCTGGCCCTTTTGTCTGGTTTTCTTGATCGCAAATTTTGCATTTTTCGAAGAGTACAAGTTTCACACGGTGGTATATTGTTTTTCTCAATAATGGTCATTTCCTCAACAGTAATTGGTATTTTCAAAATATCGGAAATATTACAATGGCCGAAAATTTTGTGCCACGTGTTCAAGTTGCGCCTCGTGTTATTAATACTATTTGTTATGCATTTATTTAAATAATAAAGTTTCTCCTTTTTCTTTATTTTAAATTTAATGCTGTCTTTGGTAGTTAGCATAGCATGATTTTGTGCAAATTCAACGCTGCAACCTTTTCCTATGGCGGCTTGTACCGACAATATGTTTTGTGTAAATGTTGGTATGAATAAAACATTTTTTAAATAAATATTATGCCTCTTTTTATAAATATCGTGTAACGTTATTTTTGCCGTTCCTTTCTTTAACGCTATATTATTTTTTTTGATCCGTCGGCAAGCTCCTGAGTTAAAGTCATGTTCAAACGTAACAAATTTTTTTTCATCATTAATAATATGGGCAGTGACCCCACAATCGACTAATAGTTCAAAGTTATCATAAATAATATGAGGGTTTATTCCTACCTTGTAGTATGAATGGCTGTTTCCTTCAGTTTGTCTTTTTCTGCAGAATTTTCTATCATGAGTTCTTACTTCGCTAAATTTACATCACCTGTTTTTGTTACAGTTTTTTGTGAAGTGGCCATATTTGTTGCACCGAAAACACGTTGGAGGTTCTTTATTTGATGTCTTCATGATGGCGTCTTCCATTTTGGGCTTCGTGTTTTCCTCATATGATCGTAGTGATGCCTTGAATTCCATCAAAGTTTGTGGTGTATCTCTTTGGGTAACTATGGCTTTTAATGTGTCAAAGGTAGGCGGCAACCCCTTGAGTAACATAGCTGTCGCCAATGCATCTGAAATTCTCTCTCCACCATTTCGTAAAGCAACTATCGCTTTTTCAGCACGTATCACGTAGCCGGTAAAATCTTTGTCCTCGTGTTTTTGGAGGGTAAACAGTTCGGTATACAAGGCAATGATTTTTGGTTTGCCTTGGGATAAATAATGTTCTCTTAAATTTTTAAAAGCATTCCTTCCATCATCTTTCGCATTTCGCATGATTAATGCCAAACTTCTATCATCTAGAACTTGGATGAGTTCTGCAAATATATCCTCGTTTCTCTGTGGGTCAATTTCATCATCTTCCTTTTTTAACCCGGCTTTTAATTTTAGCCTGTTAAGGTGCCCCATGAATTTAATTTCAAACATCTCTTTATTATTTTCATCGCCATCAAACATTAGTCAGCTGGGCCCATAACCTGTTAAAATAGACATGTTAAATGCATGTGGTGGTCAGTAAAAGAAGGAAGGTCCACACGCGGAGATAGGTTATCAACGTCTTTATTTCAAGCAGGTTAACACCAGAAAGAAGGAAACATGACCCCTTAAGGGGAGAGTTCTCAAATCAAAGCGGCATAACTCAGGATGCTAAGTTTACTCTCTTAACAGATATAAAATCGATTTTCTAAATGTTCATTTTCTACCTAGCTTTGTAAGTTTTTAATGGTTCAACTTATTTTAAAACGTTTATTTAGTTTTAAAAAAAGTAGTGTCGAGTGTTACCTTAGAACAAAAAAAAAAAATGTTCGACATGAGAGTCCAATGGCAATGTCAAGGTCGAACAACCGGTGTCACTTGAAATGTTCGCCAATATTCGTCTTCTGCTACGGGGTATCTAATTTTTACTTGATGCCAAACACATTATGTTAATAAATTATTGCTGGTTTTAATTCTTACGTTTCGGTTGTCTTTCTAATATGACCCCCCCCCCATATTAAAATGAAGTCAGTCGCCTGCCGTTGATTCCTTAATAGCCGCTCCCCACCCATCGACATGGAGTAAAATGTATTTTTTTTTAGAATAAACGAAATAACTACTTGATCAAATTACATGATTTTTGGAATAAAGCTATATTTCTTTTTTACAGTATTTATTTAAAAAACGGATGCTATTTTTTACAGTAATAATTTAAAGGTGCAGAAGCTATTTTTACAGTAATAATTTAAAGGAGTTTAAAGGCAGAGAAACTATTTTTACAATATTAATGTAAAGAACAGAATCTATATTTTTACAGTAATAATTTAAAAGTATAGAAACTATTATTTAAAATATTTTTTGCAGTATTAATTTAAATAATATGGCATGCATGCTCTTATTGGGGAATGTCAACGAAGTTGCACAAGTATTTTGTTTTGTTGTTGGTCAGGGTGCACATGTCTCTTGTTCCTATTTACTTGCCTCCCCACGAGGGCAGAGTTACGTGTTATACGTTCCTAAAAAGGGAGGTAAATACATACACAAAAATCGTGTTTACATAGAGTTACCTTCTCTTAGTGACGTCTCTCACTCAAAAAGATCGTTCACTAACGAAGTTCAATAGGATTTTAGAAACATCGCCTAGACAAGTACTTGAGTTAATAAATATATAGATAAAAAATTAATCTTCCAGTAAAAAAAAAAAGTATGTCATGTTTTGACTGAATTAATTCGTTATTAATTTCATAATTCCAGAAGCCAGGACAAGTTTTTACAACAGCCTTTCGTATGCGTGGCTCCGCTCGCTCCCCCCTTTCCTGATTTACTTCGATATTATTTCGCTGTTCCCTCCAACAAGCACGCTTCTTCTTTTTTTGATCATGGAAGAAAATCTGTCCGCTATTCTCTACGGAAAAAATGATTTGCGCATCGTAAGTTAAAAGACGAAAAAAATATGTTTATTGTTTGCGTTTACGCGTGCTTTGCAAACTTTTTTTTTTTCGAATAATATTATTTATCTTAAATATTCCACCCCCATTTCGGTGCTGTTGGCCCAACCGTCCATGTTTTTACATAAAGTTTAAGGTCTTAATTGTGAGAATCAGAAAGACCGATACTAAAAAAAAACTAACGGTATATTTTCCCCTTGAAGTTTTTATTTTTGTTGTTTTGGGTTTGTATTACTGTACACATAGATTCGAAAAAATTGTCAAAAAAAACAAATATATAACAAATAAATGTTATCAAAGGCAAGATAAGTTATTTTTCTACCTAACTAACTGGGTATATTTTTTTAATTGTTTTTATTTAATGTAACGTGTTTATTCAGCTCGAAAAACATACAGTGTTTACCGATGTATTGGAAAATTACATATGGCGCCCGACTCTCTCTTTGACACGGTAAGTTTGGAAAAAGGAGTTATAAATAAAAAACTCGACAAAATACTGTTAAAAACCCACCGAATATATGTCAGCCTATGTCACGGTAACATATATTGAGCGAGTTTCTAACAATATTTTGTATAGTTTTTATTTTTAACTCCTTTTCCCAAACTTACCGTGTCAAAGAGAGAGTCGGGCGCCATTTAAAATTTTCCAATACATCGGCAAACCCTGTATATTTTTCGAGCTGAATTAACATGTTACGTTAAATAAAAACACAAAAAACATATCCAGTTAGGTAGAAAAGTAACTTATATTGCCTTTGGTAACATTTGTTATATATTTGTTTTTTGACAACTTTTTCGAATCTATGTGTACAGTAATATAAATCCGGAAAGACAGCTAAAAAAAAGGTGTACTTTGTAATTTTTAAATCCTATTTCAGTCACCTAAATAATTTAGGATAAAATGAGTTTAGAACAGGGTTTTGGAAGAATTGCCCCCGGGCAACTCCTGGTATTGATTATTACGAATTAACATTTCTGACCCCTCCTCCTGCAATAAGATTCTATTTGTTTTTATTTTCTTTAAGGGATTATGTGTGAAAATATAAAAAAAGACTCCCCCCCCCCAAAAAAAAGATAAAAAACCCAACTATTTATAAGAAACCCATTATTTATTTAGAATTCAGAGTGGGCGATCAGTTTCGTATGCAAATTTTACATAAAATCATCACTTTATTTCTAGCGTTTTAGGGCATGGGGCTCCAAACTACGGCCCGCGAACCAGATCCGGCTCGCCAAAATCTTTAACCGGCCCGCGAAACTCTTATGGAAAACGTAAAAATATTCAGGAGAAAAAAAAAAAAAAAAAATGGAAATGTGTGAAAATAGTGAAGTGGCTTTTCTTTTTATTCAGAAAATAATTAAAAGAATGAGGGGGTTTGTATTACTGTACACATAGATTCGAAAAAGTTGTCAAAAAACAAATATATAACAAATAAATGTTATCAAAGGCAAGATAAGTTACTTTTCTACCGAACTGGATATATTTTTTGGGTTTTTATTCAAAGTAACATGTTAATTCAACTCGAAAAACATGCAGTGTTTACCGATGTATTGGAAAATTCAAAATGGCGCCCGACTGTCTGTTTAACACGGTAAGTTTGGGAAAAGATGTTATAAATAATAAACTAGACAAAATACTATTAAAAAACAACCGAATATATGTCAACTTATGTCACGGTAACATATATTGAGCGAATTTCTAACAGTATTTTGTCTAGTTTATTATTTATAATACCTTTTCCCAAACTTCCCCTCTATGAGAGAGAGTCGGCCGCCATTTTGAATTTTCCAATACATCGGTAAACACTGCATGTTTTTCGAGCTGAATAAACATGTTACACTGAATAAAAACACAAAAAATATATCCAGTTAGGTAGAAAAGTAACTTATCTTGCCTTTGATAACATTTATTTGTTATATATTTGTTTTTTGACAACTTTTTCGAATCTATGTGTACAGTAATACAAACCCAATTTACCAGTTTACCTTCTTGTTTTTTTTTTTTTTTTTTTTTTTGATTACGTATGATTTCACGACTTGGACTTTGGGTCAATCATAAAACAAAATAACGATACCCCCCCCCAAAAAAAAACAAGAAATCTTAAAAAAAAAAAAACGTTTAACTGCCATAGATAAGCTCGAATGACGCAGACATTTTTGCGTGTACATGGGGATGAATTATTTTATGTTAATTTGTACCAGAAACTTACCTTATGCTAAATTCTAAAATGATTGTTTTGTTTTTTTCTTTTCGTCAAGTTTTGCAGGGTGTTCATTAAAATCGCCCCTCCCTCCAAAAAAAAAAACAAAACAAACACAACAGAATCATATATTTTGGGGGGGAGGGGCGATTCAGCGGAGGGCGTTAATCTGCGAACTTATCCAACTGATTTTTATCTCCACAGTGATTTTAGTAACAAAAAACAAACAAAATAAAACGTACAACGCGCACCCCACTTATATATATATATATATATATATATATATATATATATATATATATATATAATAGGACAACAAGAGTATGAAATGAAGTCACAGAACTATATATTGGTAGATATAGAATGGATCATTTATTGAATAATGGAATAGAAGCAAAATTTGGGGAATAGAAGGGACTCTTTATGCCAGGGCATTTCGAAGCCTAATGCTTCTCATCAGAAGAGTAGAGAAGGTGCTAGGTATCATGGAGAAGATGCGGCATCTACCGTAGGGTTCATTAGGGACAAAAAAGATTAAGACGGATTATAGAATGTTGGGGGAAGCTTTATTGAATTCTTCTATCTTCTTCTTCTATATATATAAAAGGAAAAATGTGTGTGACTATTTCGTGTATGTCTTAAAAAGGCTTTTCTCGCACACGCTCCCGGGGTCGTTACTATCGCTTAAAATTATGTATATAGGTTCGAGATAATTATATGTAGGATTTGGGAACGCATGTAGCTTATAGATTTATTTACGTCGACTTTTACAAAATTATTGCTATTTTGGCTTCTCGCGTGTTGATTGGGCTTTTTAGTATAAATAAACTGAAACTAAACTCAAACGGACATTCTCGGCATTGCGCCGGGAAAAACGTCCAGCGTGACTTTATTTGACCTTCTTAATTAGGTCAAATGGAAGCAGCAGAGTTAACTTTTATTGCGCACGCCTGTTTTTATAGTTAAATAAATAATTTAAAACCTGTTAAACATTGTCTGTTGCCATGGCTCAATGGTTAACGTAGCACTTTTTTTTTTTTTTTTTTTTTCACACATTAATTTCCAACTCAAGGGTACGGGTTCGATTCTCATACTCACCTAGCAAAACATTTTTTTTTTATTATTTAACACAACCCCCCCCCCCCTCGGAGTTTTGATTTACCTCAAGACACCTGGGCATCGCCGGGTACTCCCCGCTAGTAGTAAATAAAGGAGAAGCTTATATCTACCAATATATAGTTTTGTGACTTCATTTCATACTCTTGTTGTCCTATTGTATAAGCTCCAATAATAATTGTTGAGCTTGGCATTATCCGGATAAGTCTCCTCTTATAGAATTGAACTCTGTTTTCCTCTTACGCATTAAGCTATATATATATATATATATATATATATATATATATATATATGTACATATATATTTTATTTTTTTTGTTGAAATGTTTTCAGTGGATTATTATTGATTAGACACTAATCTAGGCCCGGCCAAAACGGAAGGAGGAAGTAAATATTTTCTGACGGGGTCTCTCTTTAAAACTCTACCAAAAATCAAGTAATTATCCAATCAATATAGAATTTTCAAAGAAAGTGAAGAATGAACTTTATAAAGTGGTACTTTTTTCATAATCGATTTAAATATATATACTAGCATGCATGCCCGGCGTTGCCCGGGTTTTTGGAGGTGTGTATTGAGCAAAAAAAAAAAAAAAAAGTGGTAGTAGGAAAGCAGGCTCAAACCCATACCACGAAGGAGGTAAAGAACGGGAACAAAACGTGACGTCTTTGCTGTTACGACCACCGCCAAACCGGAAGTAACGTAGGTTTAAATTAAGGCTACACAATTGAAAAGAGGGGATGACTTTCAAAAATATCGATGAAAAAAGCGACCCCCTCCCTGTAGAAAAGTACCCAGTTGAGAGTGAAGAAATTAATGTTTTTAGCCAATTTTTCGGTATTATCTGAAGGGTTGAGCTTCAAAACGATACTGATCTTGTGAAAATCCGTCGCCTCTGTCGAAAGTTTTAGGCAGATATGCAAACATACATACATACATACATACATACATATATTGGTAAACTCAAATTTTCGACCCAAACTGATTAAAAAGCTTGCCCTATTTCTAAATACCTTTTATGTAAAATTTCAAATGTTTAGACCAGAAATTGTCTGAGTAATTTGGTAGAGACCGCAGAGATCAAATTTTTTAAAGCTTTGACCCCTATTATGACCCCTTAACAATTATTGTTTTGGAGTCAAATCAAGTTATTAAGTCAGATCCATGTTCAAGGAACCTATATCTAAAATTTCAATTGTTTATATCCAAAATTGTCAGAGGAGTTTGGTAGAGTTCTCAAAGGTCAAATCGTTGAACTTTTACCTCTTAACAGCCAAATTTCTGTCCGAAAATGGATTACAATGATTTTCCCAAATCTCAATATCCTGTATATCAAATTTCGAGTTTGTAGACTGAAAATTGACAGTTATTTTGTAGGGAAATGTACACAGACAGACAGACAGACGGACATTTTCACTTATATATATATATACTAGCATTTCAGCGTGGCGTTGCCCGGGTGTTTGAATGTGTATGTTGAGCAAAAAAAAAAAAAAAAAAAAAGTGGTAGTAGGAAGGCAGGCTCAAACCCTTACCGCAAAAGAGGAAAAGAACGGGAACAAAACGTGACGTCTTTGCTGTTACGACCACCGCCAAACCTGAATTGACTTATGTTTAAATTAAGGCTAAACAATCGAAAGGAGGCAAAAAAAGCGACGCCCCCTCCTCCTCTAGAAAAGTGCCTAGTTGGAGGTGAAGATATTAACGTTTTTAGCTAATTTTTCGATATTTGTCGTATGAAAGGTGGAACTTTAAAACGATACTGGTCTTGGTAAAATCCATCGCATCTGTCGAAAGTTTTAGGCAGACATGCAAACATACATACATACATACATTTATATATTGGTAAGTAAAAATTTTCGACACAAACCAATTAGAAAGCTTGCCCTATCTCTGAATACCATTTATGTAAAATTTCAAATGTTTAGACCAGAAATTGTCTGAGTAATTTGGTAGAGACTGCAGAGATCAAATTCTTTTAAACTTGGACCCCTATTATGACCTTTTAACGTTTATTGTTTTGGGCTCAAACCAAGTTATTAAGTTAGATCCATGTCAAAGGAACCTATATCTAAAATTTCAAGTGTTTAGATCCAAAATTGTCAGAGGAGTTTGGTAGAGTTCTCAAAGGTCAAATCGTTGAACATTGACCTCTTAACAGCCAAATTTCTGGCCGAAAACCGATCACAAAGATTTTCCCAAATCTCAGTACCCTGTATATCAAATTTCGAGTTTGTAGACTAAAAATTGAAAGAGTTATTACGTAGGAAAATGTACACAGACACACAGACACGTTCACTTTTATATATATAATAGGTAATATATATATTTGTGTGATTTTTTTTCATTTATTTTCCAGTTACCCATCTATTTGTTTATTAACTCGACTGGGATGATGCTCTTATTTCGATGTTTACAACTATATCTCATGCCAACTCCGCTGTATATTAATACTGTTAATATCGTCTCTGAAACAATCCTACACAAATTTAAGTTCTTATTCTTTGAATTTTTAGAACATATGTAAATAATAATTGATTAATTTCGTTTACCGCCAATTGACACTACATTAGTCTTGGAAAATTTAACTTCCCTTCTATTGAGCTAATTGTATATCTGCAGTATGTTGAATGAGTGGTCATAATTTTCATGGTTTCCCCACCAATATAAAGGTTTCCTCAGTAGTTGATTCTTCATTGTGTTCTCCTGTTCTGGCTACAGACCATTATTTATATATATATATATATATATATATATATATATATATATATATATATATATAGTGTGTGTATAATATAATAATTGTTCAAGTTCTAAACATCAAGTTTTCTCAGTCGGTCATCTATTACTTTTCAAAAAGTAGCCATTACAATATTATTTCGTATTGCGACTACTATATCTGCAAAATTATATTATTGCTGCATATTAAGTAACGCAGAGGTAGAGACCGCAGAGGTAAAAGTTTTTTTTAACTTTGATCCCTATTATGACTCCTTAACATTTATTGTTTTGGGGTAAAATCAAGTTATTAAGTCCGATCCATGTCCAAGGAACCTATATCTAAAATTTCAATTGTTTATATCCAAAATTGTCGGAGAAGTTTGGTAGAGTTCTCAAAGGTCAAATCATTCAACTTTTACCTCTTAACAGCCAAATTTCTGACCGAAAACCGATCACAAAGATTTTCCCAAATCTCAATACCCTGTATATCAAATTTCGAATCTATAGACTTTAAATTGTCAGAGTTATTGCGTACACACACACAGACACGTTCACTTTTATAGATATATAGATTTATATATATACTAGCAAAAGTACCCGTCATTGACTGGGTTCAAAAACAGCCTACAGAAAATGGATTCTGATTTATGAAAAGGAAGGGTTGTAAATTTGGGTTGAATTTGGGGGTATCAAAACCAAAATAAGATATGATGAAAGCAAAAATAAAATAGATAAACCCCATAATTTATTATACCATACCTGTTCACACTGAAACACTTATCACAATATTCTGTGGATCTATATTAAAAAACCTTGTTAAACTTTGTGACATATTTCCATTCTATGGAGGTCAGGTGCGAACGAACACCCCATAATTTTATTATACCATGTTTCTTCAAACTGAAACATAATGATCAAAGCATACTTACGCATATAGATATGAAAAGTCTTTATTAAAGTGTGGTGTAAATGAAGAAAAAGAGAAACAAGAACGACCGACCGCGTTTTTGTGTGGCTTACCTCGTGTTCATAATGAAGAAGAAAGAAACAAAAATGGCCGCCCTGTTTCTTTATATGCCTACAGGGTGACCACGAGGTATGCAAATGAGATGCTCCTGATTGGAAATAAAAGAGGAGTGATTTGGGGAAGGAGGGATTCTGAAGTTTGATTGCGAGCAGAGAAGGTGTATTTGAAGAAGAGAAAAGCTAAAGTTGCAGAAGTTCGTTTTGGAGTGGAGAGAAGACGCGTCAAGTGGGAACAGGAAGGTGAAAGTTCGGACAGCAGTGTCACGCAAGCGACCAGCTATTTCGGCGTATCAAGCAATTAACATGGCTGAGTGGAGACTGAGCACTCAGATGTTGAGACCCTTTACTGGGGAGGACGACCTGATTAAGTGGCTGGAGAAATTAAAAATGGTGGCGAAGTTGCAAAAGATAGAAGATGTGGTCACCCTGTTGCCGCTATACTTAGAGGGGGAAGCCCTCACGATTTACCAGCAGATGCGAGATGAAGACAAGGAAGACCTTGCCTTAGTGGAGCAAAGGCTGAAATTGGCCTTCGCGGAGGGCCCATTTGAAGCACTTGGCAAGCTGTCAAGTTTGAGGTGGACCGGCGAGTCCGTTGACGTCTTTGCGGCAGAGATCAGGAGACTGGCAGGGTTGGCTGGTTACGTGGGGAGGAGCCTGGAGATGACAGTAAAGCTGTACCTAGTGAACGGCTTCCCAGAGGAAATCTCTGCGAACATGCAGAGAATCACGGGGATCCATTCTATGGAAGTGGACGATCTCTTGGTCCACGCCAGAGTCCTAGTGAAAAATGTTAAAAGCCCAATCGTGGCTGCAGCTGTGAGTGGAAATATGTGCATGAGGCCTCACTTGAATGAGAGGCAGCCGGCGAGGCGACAGGAGGGGAGACCTGCCATCAAGTGTTTCCGGTGCCAGGGTCCTCATCTGATCAAGGACTGCAAAGAGCCGAGACCGGGGATCACGTGCTACCGATGTGGACAAGTGGGGCATATTAGCCGCTATTGTGTTGCTGCACGGGACCAGGGAAACGAGTGAAGGGGAGCTATTGCGCCAGTGGTTACCCCTTCTGTGTGGAAATGGCGCATGATGGAACATTGCCTCGGTTACCGGTGGTAGTCAATGGGAAGAGAGCCATAGCCCTTGTCGACACAGGCTGCACTACAACGCTGTTAGCGAGGAATGTCGCGAGGTCATGGAGCGGAACCAGGATTATTAGGACCGTGGATGGCAGGGATGTGAAATGCCTAGGAGAGACGACAGCGGAAGTAATGGTGCAAGGGGTGCCCATTGAACTGCAAGCCCTAGTGTTGAATCATCTGGTCGGTGGTGTCGACGTGATTATAGGTATGAGTGCAATTAACCGACTGGGGGGCGCTACGTTAAGAGGGGGCCAAGTGACGTTTGGACGTCTTAGCGCAGTGGGGATGGCAGGAGTGGAAGGTGATAGAACTGTCAGAACCCCAAAACCGGAGGTTTGCTGCATTAAGGACAAAGATTTCCTGGCGAAGTTTGATGGCGTGAGGTGGACGGTGGAATGGAAATGGATCTCCGGGCCCCCAGAACTACAGAATAAGGTGGGCTGCTACGAAAACACCCTGCGAGGAGAAATAAGAAAAGGATTCGAGGAAGAAGTGGAGAGGTGGATAAAAGAAGGAATTCTGAAACCGTGGACAGGGGAAGAAAAAGGAGTGTTGCCACTACTGGCGGTTGTTCAGCCTACCAAAAACAAGATTAGGCCCGTGCTGGATTTTAGGGAATTGAACAGACACGTAGCCTGCCACACTGGAACGGGGATCGACGTATGTGAGGATGTCATGAGGAAATGGAGAAGAATGGGGCGAGCCACTAAGATTGTCAATCTGAAATCGGCATATCTGCAGATCCATGTAGATGAAAAACTCTGGCAGTACCAACTGGTCCGGTACAAGGAGCGGGTGTATTGTCTGACGAGGTTAGGCTTTGGGCTGAGTTCAGCCCCCAAAATTATGACTGCCGTACTGAAGACAGTGCTGAGCAAAGACTGTACAGTGGAGGAGGCCACTAGCTCGTACATTGACGACATCCTGGTGGAGGAGGCAGAGGTGACAGCAGAGAAAGTAAGAAGCCATGTTGAGAAGTATGGGTTAACCGCAAAACCGGCGGAGGCCCTAGATGGAGGAGCGGTGCTGGGGTTGAAACTAAGGCGAGATGGAAAAGACAGCCTTGTCTTCGAACGAGGGAATGCAATACCCGAAGTCGGATCTGAGCTGACGAGGCGAGAATTCTCAGTCTGTGGGAGGCTGGTCGGGCACTATCCTATCGCTGGCTGGCTCAGGATAGCATGCAGCTTTCTTAAACGACAAACAGGCACTGATGACTGGGAAGGCCGTGTGACGAAGGAGGTCACGAACATGCTGCAAGAAGTCATTGCGAGAGTGAGGAATGAGGACCCAGTGAAAGGGAAATGGTATGTCAGCGGCGAAGACGCGGGTGTGGTTTGGTGCGATGCCAGTAACCTGGCGTTGGGCGTCGTACTAGAGATAGGAGGTGTAACTGTGGAGGATGCGGCGTGGCTAAGAAAAAACGACTTCTCCCATATCAACGTAGCAGAACTAGATGCCGCTATAAAAGGAATCAATCTGGCCCTGAAATGGGGATTGAAAATAATTGAAGTCAAAACCGATTCGGCAACGGTAGCGTCGTGGATTCGGTCGGCAATAACTGGCGATAAGAGAGTTAAGACAAGGGGTGCTGCGGAAATGCTGATCAAGCGCAGACTCGGAGCGCTCACTGACCTGATAGCGGAATTCCAGTTGAGAGTATCTGTTGTGTTGGTCCCGTCAGAAAAAAACAAGGCGGATTCGATGACACGCGTGAAGAAGGCCTGGCTGCAGGAGGGAAAGGAGGTCTCCTCGGTATGCTGTGCAGGGGAAGAAGTCAAAGAGTCACACGAAATGCACCACTTTGGTCGAGAACGAACGTTATTCCTAGCCAGAGAGGTTTACCCGGAGACCACCGAGGAGGAGGTTAGGGAGGTGGTGGAGAACTGTCGAGAGTGCCAGTCAATTGACCCTGGACCGTCCAGACACGAAGCAGGAGAGCTACATGTTGCGGAGGACTGGAAGCGATTGGCCATTGACGTGACACACTATCGCCACAAATTGTATCTGTCGATGGTCGACTGTGGACCGGGAAGGTTTGCCATCTGGAGAGAGATCAGGGCAGAAGCTGCATGGGCGATCGGAGGGGTCATCGAGGAGATATTTTTGGAGAGAGGCCCGGTTGAGGAACTCTTAATGGACAATGGCCCCGCTTTCCGATCAGAAGCCTTTAAAGGGGTGTGCGATAAGTGGGGAGTAAGGCAATTTTTCAGAGCAGCGTATCGGCCGAGTGGCAACGGAATAGTGGAGAGGAATCATCGCACCATTAAAGCCGCTGCGGAAAAAAGCAACGTATCACCCATAGAGGCGGTGTTTTGGTATAACATCTCGCCGAAGACCAAACAAGATGAGACAACTGTGCCTCATAGGGCCGTTTTCACATATAAGTGGCGGCATCCGTGCAACAAAGCAGCAGGAATTGAGAGTGAAGAAGCCACTATCAAAGTAGGTGAAGAGGTGTGGGTGAAACCCCCCAATGCACAGTGTACCACTCTTTTAAAAGAGGGGTCATAACAGGATTGCAGTCGAAGAACAATGTGATGGTGAATGACGTTCCCCGGCATATCTTAGACCTGCGTCGTGTGACATTGCCGGTATGCAGTGAGGGCAGTGAAGAAGAAGAAATCGAGGGCCACCGAGAAGCAAATGATGCTGCTCAACCTGACTTAGGCCCGTTTTGTAGTGAACCTGAAAACGTTAACCCCCGAGAAGTTGTCCCCCAGAGGCCTCGACGTGAGAGGAGGCGGCCTGCTTGGATGGAGGATTACGAAGTATCCTATTGATCTCGAAGATCAGGGGGGGCGTGTGGTGTAAATGAAGAAAAAAAGAAACAAGAACGACCGACCGCGTTTTTGTGTGGCTTACCTCGTGTTCATAATGAAGAAGAAAGAAACAAAAATGGCCTCCCTGTTTCTTTATATGCCTACAGGGTGACCACGAGGTATGCAAATGAGATGCTCCTGATTGGAAATAAAAGAGGAGTGATTTGGGGAAGGAGGGATTCTGAAGTTTGATTGCGAGCAGAGAAGGTGTATTTGAAGAAGAGAAAAGCTAAAGTTGCAGAAGTTCGTTTTGGAGTGGAGAGAAGACGCGTCAAGTGGGAACGGGAAGGTGAAAGTTCGGACAGCAGTGTCACGCAAGCGACATAAAGTTTGTGCCTATTTCCATTCTATGGAGGCCAGGCGCGAACGCAGACCTCACAATTTTATTATACCATCCCTATTTAAGTTAAAACATACTTATCAAAGTATTATTATGTACATCTACATCAAAAACATTTGTAAACGTTTTTTTTTAAGTTTTAAATTTTTTATTTCCATACTTTGTGGACCAGGCGCGAACACAGACCCCACAATGTTAATGAACCACCATTCTGCCATATCAAACATACCCATTCCTGTGTCTCGATACATCTTCTATCATTATATGTAATCAGTTTTTTAAAATAGTCAACCATATAGGAGCCTATTCCTCACTAGACACACACACACACACATTCAGTTTTATATATATATATATATATATATATATATATATATATATATATATATATATATATATATATATATATAAAATGGGTTAACAGTACACACATTCTTCAAACCAATAAAAGAAAACACACACACACACACATCCTACCCTAAATGAAAAGAAAACACACAAGCAGAAAGAGAGAGTGAGAGAAACACAAACACAGGAGTGACCACAGCCCAATAAAAGAGTAATAAAAATTGAACATTCCAATGAATAATAGACACTTACATGTTTCCACCTCTTGGAAACATTTCAAATGAACTACGAAAATGCTATTTTTACATCTCCAACACATTTTGAAAATAATTTTTGAGGAGGACGCTTCACAGAACGTCTGAAACGTGTTAAAAACGATTTCAATTGATTTAAAAACATTATTACAATGATCTAAACATAATTCTCAATGAAAATCCAAGACACGGAATAATAAAATAATGTTAAAAAGTACACATTGTTGGTGACCACCCCCTTATTTATATATATATATATATATATATATATATATATATATATATATGTGTGTGTGTGTGTTAAGATTTTTGTTCCTTAGAAGTGCTGGTTGAGTTTGGATAAAATGAATACGTATTATACGTTTGAAGCCAAAACAACACATTATTACAAAATTATTATTGAAATTCATAAATATATTTCAAAGGAAACCTTCATCTTCAGTATGTTTTTTTTTTTTTTTGCTAAATGTTAAAAATCCGAATTTTGAATGTGTATAATTTTTCATTTGTGTTTTGAAGTGTGAAATTCGTTGAATATGTTAATAATAAGCACGGCTAAAAAATTTTTAAAAAAATAATTTTTTTTTTTTTTTAAAACAAATTAAACTCCATTATTCTTGAGCAACCTTTTTTCCATAAAGATAAAATCTGAATTTTATCATATGAAAAGTAGAATAAAACTTTTTCTGTTATTTTTAATAGAATTTAAAATTTAAAATTTTCCAAAACCACACACCATTCACCATCAGTTTTGTCTTGATTGATGAAACATTTAAATAGGCTTTTGAATTAATTAATTTTTTTTTACTAAATAAAATTTAGGATAATTTGCTGTACAAATATGTAAAAATAGTATAAGTACCTGAATTTCAAATAATTCCAACTTTTTAAATCACTCTATAGATTTGTGAAGCGAAATTAAAAATAACAAAATTTAATGATAGTTTAAAATAATCTATAGCGGCCCGGATAGGACTAAATAAACTTTATTTAGCCATGCCTTTTTAGCGTTTTATTTGATGATTAAATGAAGAGTTTAATTCTTTTTCATAAGCTGCATGTTGCCTACATAACCCTTGAAGTTAAGCAACGATGAGGCTGGCCAGTACCAGATGGGTGACCATTTTGGAAATGCTATGTGTCGTATGTGTTGAAAACGACTGCTGTATCTAATATCACGGTTGGTCTACGATAGGTAAATTAACAAGAAATTGCTGAAAGAAATTTATCATATTTTTAGCAAAATGCGCAGTTATTTATTTATTTATTTTTTTTTTTTAATCGATTCATCAAAGCATTTCTCATTTCATGGTATATTAGCAATATTGGTCTCACTAAAAGAGAATTATTAATTTATTTTTCAAAGATTTAAAAGTAGTGTTTTTTGCAAAAATAATGAAAATATATAATTTTTTTTTTTTTTTTGCTAATCTGAAAGATAACGTATTCAACGAATTTCACACGTCAAAACACAAAAGATAAAAAATAAAGCACATTCAAAATTTAAATTTTCAACCTTAAAGTCTGATACGTGCGCAGTTGTTTTTTTTTTTTTTTATCTACAATTCTTACCCTCCCCACAATACAATATATTTTGTTCAGTTTCGGCTGATTATTTTAAGCATATTTGTATATATATTATATATATATATTATTATATATCAATTATGACAAAAAATACACTATTATGATTATTATTATTATGATATTGTACCCACAAATAAAGAAAGGAGTGTTTTCTAGACAATATATATATATATCAATTATTACAAAAAAATACACTATTATGAAGTTCACTTTTCACTTATTCAGTGAAAATTTCATATTGATTGGATAATTACTTGATTTTTGGTAGATTTTTAAAGAGAGACATCCTCAGAAAATACTCCCTCCTTCCGTTTTGGCCGTGCCTTTGTTAATAATAATTGTTATCTTTCAGATTAGCAAAAAAAAAAAAAAAAATAATATATTTTCATTATTTTTATGAAAAGCACTACTGTATGTATATAAAACTAGCCTAGTGGCCAGGCGTTGCCCGGGTGGTTGGAGGTGTAAAAAAAAAAAAAAAAAAGTGGTTGTGGGTAGGCAGGCTTGAACCTGTGATGTGAAGGTGGAAAAGAAAGTGAAAGAAAATCTGACGTCTTACCGCTACTCCATGATGCAAAGTCTAAAGCGTTCAAATTTAGCATAGTCAATAAAAAAGATGACCTGCAGAATTAGCGTGGTTTTTAAATCTCCCACAAAGGGTGTTTTTAATGTGGGGTAAAACCAGCTCCCTCAAAAAAGGGGGCACTCTGGCAGTATCCAAATAAATAGTAATTGTCTCAGTATGAAGGGTTTCCTTTACATTGACCAAGGATCAATTACAGAATAGATACTACCCGGCTGGAAAGCCAGGCACCAGACATTTGCGTTTGATTAGTTTCGCTTTATTTATATGAAAAAGACAAAAAAACACTCGAAATGACGGCACAGAGGGAATTTTTTTTAAACACTATAAAAAAAAAAAAGATAGCCGATGTCTGCTTGTGAATCTGAGAACCCCGACGCAATTATTAGACTAGCCTGGGTGCCCAGCGTTGCCCGGGGGTTTGGAGGTGCGTGTGTTGAGCAAACAATTAAAAAAGTGGTAGTAGGCAGGAAGGCTTGAACCCATACTGTGAAAGAGAAAAAGAATGTTAAAAAAAAAAGGACGTCTTTGCCATTGCGTCCATCACCAAACCGGAAGTGCCCAAGGTTTAAATTAAGGCTTGTCAATCGAAAAGAGATGACTTTCGAAAATATCAGCAAAAAAAGCGACCCCCTCCTTGTAGAAAAGTGGCCAGCTGAGGGTGAAGGAATTAATGTTTTTAGCCAATTTTTCAATATTTGTCGTCCAAATGGTCAAGCTTCAAAATAATATTGATCTCGTGAAAATCTGTCACCTTTGTCGAAAGCTTTAGGTAGACATGCAAACATACATACATACATACATACATACATACATACATACATTTAAACAGACAGGTGAGATTTGTATTATAGATAGAAGATATGAAAGATATAATTATTTTAAATTGAGGTGCTTATGTTTTAATATTTTTGCATATTCTTATAGCAAATCATTCTAAATCTTATTTAGATGAAGAAAAATTTTAATTGATTCAAAAAGTTTAAAAAATATTTAATTTTTCATCCATTGATACAAAAACTGGCGATAAACTTGTTTTTTTAATTAAAAATAGTTGAAAATTTTTAATATTATTCTGCTTTTCATATGATCAAATTCAGGCTGTTATCTTTCTGGAATAAAAAGTTGTTCAAGAATAATAGATTTTAATTTGTTTAAAAAAACAACTTTTTTTTTTCCAGTTTTTTGCCGTGCCTACTCTAATCTACCAGATTATCTAAAAAAGAAAGCAAAAAGTCAATATTTGGACATTTGACAGGAGTGCTCAGTTTTTAATTACAATGTTCTAGTAAATCGATCCCCGATATTGGAAAAACTCAACATTTTCGATTTTCCAAAATTTTCTTTTCCTTTTTTTTTGGGGGGGGGGGGTAGGTGCCATTATTTACGGGAAGGGATTTATAGCTACCTTTTTTTTTTTTTTTTAGCTCTCATAATTTAATTTAAAGCTTAGTTTTAACCTCAGCGTCTATCATGGTAGGGGCAAGTTTAACCATATCTAGTTAAAGGGAATAACGGTACCCAGCATCTTTTCATGAGTGGAAAGAAGGGAAGTAATAGATCCATCCTCAATCATTTTGTTTTGCAAATCCATACGGGTGAAGTTCGAATCCTGCATCCTTCAATCTGTCACTACACAGAAAGGAGTGAGTCATAATCATAACCAGTAGTGATTAAGTTGTCAACATAAAAATTGTTAGTAATTACAGAGGAAGATATATGTGAGTTATATTGCTCTGCATGAAACTTGATATGTAGCTGAGAATGAAGTGGCTGGCATTAAAGCCAAAATGATAGTTATACATATAGGTATACAATTTTTAGTTTATTTTGAGAAAAAAACAAAATCTGTTTTTGTCCTGATCAGTTCTCAGGCAAATTTGCAGAAAAGCCTTACAAAAGGACATAGTTATTCTTCCTAAAATCCAATAGCAGGTCAAGCAGTTGTGCTGTCAAATACAAGCAACATTCGCTGCATTATTAATAGAAATGTCGTTTGTTTCAAGGAACAATTAAAAACAGGCAAATTTTTGTGGTGACACCAAGGCACTCCTTAATAATGGGTCTGTGAGGGATTCAACAGTACTTTTCATACTTTCCAGAAGGAAAATAGAAAGGTTTGACGAAACTACTTTCCTCATATTTTTCGAAAACTCGTAAGTAATTGTTATATAAACCCTTTTTCTCTAAGGAGTCTGCCATCCTTAGCATAATTCACATAAGACACATAGTTGGAATCTACCTTAGACAATTTCTCAAAGTCCCAGAGCAAATCAATATAATATTTACCGTTTATTTTTTAGAACAATAATTTTTTTTTTTTTTTTTTTTTTTGAAGTATCGATTTTCTCTCCATTGTAAGAAGATAGTTTAGAATTCTCATTGATTCTGACAGAATCAAGATAAAGAAAATTTTCAATTCCGCGTTCAACCGAAGAGTCTTCAAAAAACAAACTGTGTGTCAGAATATGAGGGAATAAAGTTCAACACACTTTTGACCAAATAGCAGCAACATTGATGTAATGATCAGACAACCCGATCAAAGGGAGGCAACTCAGACAGAATTTTCTTATTAGATTTGGATGTCAAAAAATTACACCAATTACTAAATGGAATAATTCTATTTGAAATTTTGCATGCTATCCCATTGAGGCATTTAACTAAACGGAAATGCTTTATCTGCTAGATCAAGTCCAAGCTGACAAGACGGTGCCGTTTCAATCTTTATAACCATGACAGAGGTGACATCCTACTTCCATCATATAAGAGGTAATTTCATCAAATCTGTGCACTTGAAATTTTAAATTGAGATTGTCTGTGAAGCAAAAGGAAAGGGGTTTTGTAATTCCAATTTTAGGGAGACAATGTACTCCGGAAGGTCCATGGATCGTTCCTATGAAAGTGTTAATAGGCATTACTATGAATGTAGGTACTAATTTTTCCCGAAAACAATTTTGTAAAATAATCTAAGAGAAAAAAAGATTGATTTCCAGTGTCCAATATATCAATTGAAGGAAACTGAAGGTTCTTTATCCTTCATAGATACTTTAAATACTGGAAATATACAATCATCCTGATCGAATGAAGTAGTCCTTCCCACAAAGGGCTTTGGGGTGTTTGCACACATGACAGAAGTGAGTTTTCATTCCCACAAGTAACACAAGGATAAGGAAATCCTTTCTTCCCTTTACAGTTCTGATCAAAGTGATTATTTTAAATTTTACAGTTCTGATCAAAGTGATTATTTTAAATTTTACAGTTCTGATCAAAGTGATTATCTTAGTACAGATTTGAAGGTCCTTGGCTCATTGAACCATCAAGTCATAAATAGAATATTTAGAGCAGTCTTTAACTGTATGGTCTGCAAATTTACACAATTTATGAATTTTAGAATGTTCACTTGTATTATTAGTATGAAGTTTTGATCCATATCCTTTTTATGATTAACAGTCTTATTGTCAGAGTCAACTGCTACATTGGGTTAAACATCTGCTGAAGAAGAATAAGAAAAAAATGGCAGTTTTGGTGAGCAACTCTCTTGCTTCTTTACACCCAAAAGCGCTGCCTATAAAAATTCTTTTATGTCAAAACAGTTGGCCATAATAGATGTGAATGAAGGATAATACTCCTTCGTTCTCGACATCAATTCATTCTAACATTAATTGGGAATTTGCGGAACAGGATATGAGCCACAATTATACCAGAAGTAGAGTTTTCTATGAAAAAAATCTGTTCCAAAAGATTCAGATGAGTCTAGTTGTACTTGTTCTGCATAAGTTTTAAATTCTTCCAATTCCGTTATCTGGACTGTCTGAGGAATAAGTTCATCCAAAATTCAATCCTTTATAAGAGAAGGATTCAGGAATTTTTCCTTCAAACAATCCAAAGCTACAGTATAATTATCAAAGGAAACATCTATATTTGAAATCAAGTCAAAGGCTTTCCCCTTTAACTTGGACTTGAGGAAAAGCAATTTATCTGCTTCCCCTAAATTAGGAGTGCAAAATTCAAACCTCTGGAAGGTTCTAAATTCAAATTTGTTAGCAGAGGGAGACCCACTAAAGTTTAAACATTCCAAGTCCAACATTAAAGAGAAACTGAGTTTTTACACAACCTTCACGGGCAGATTTTAATTTATGCAATTCTTCCCTAATATTGGAAGAGAATTGTTCAGAATCCTGACAAAGCGTCAACCTTTCCTCCTGGGAAGATTTTAAAAAGATCTGATCAAATAAGTCGTCCAATTCACTCAGCCATCTTCCTATATCCATTGCTCTTTACTTGATAGAGGTCAGGGAGGAATTATTATCTTTTAACCATTTCACCATGTTCGTGATGCGGCACTTTTTTGCTTCTATTTTAGCAAATAAATCTTTTGAAGCCGCCATGATGTTTCTTAGAAATGCCACGTAGGCTGAGAAGCGAATGTAAATTTATCTGCACAACTGCACATTCATGAATATTTACCAAGTTGATAACGACAACAATGTTAAAGTGATAAAAAGTAGGAAAATTATAAAAGACATTTGACTAAACATGACCAGGTAATATCCACAAGATGAAACAAAACGAGAAATAAAATTTAAAGGAGAGAATAAAATTTATTCCCCCTCAAAATAGCAGCATTATTTTTATATTTTTAAATAGGCAAGGCAATTAATAATTGAATTTTTTATTTTTAAGACAAAATAATCTCAACCCGCAAAGGAGTATTCAAATACCGAGCAACTATGGTTCATAGTGAGTGTTTGCAAAAAAAGAAAATCTCTATTTCAAAATGGCGCAAGAAGCCACATCAAATGCAATGTTAACTTAAAACCCACGTTTTATGATAATGCTTTACCAAAAAATTATAATTAAAATTAAATCAGATATAGAAGGAACTTATATCCATACTCTGCAATGAGTATTACAATATTAAACCCAGGGGCGGAGATGGGACTAGTGCAACTCGTGCCTGGCACGACCAATAACTCGGTCAATGTTATTCAAAATGGGTTAAAAATCATCCATTAATTTCAAGCAAACATACTTAGTCTGATCTCAATGAAATTATGTATCTATTCAAGTTTCGATAACTAAGTAGCCAAAAGTTCATAATTATATCTGGGAATAATACAACGATGCTGTATTGAACGGATGGTCTTTCCGGCCACCGTCAGATCCATTGAACATTGAAATCGGCTATAATGTTGAACATGCGCATTCTGTGCCAGCACAAAACCCCTCTCATAACAGTAATGTTAGAGAAATCTCGCTTTTCACTGTAGCCAGTGACAAAATCTAGTCAAAGGTTCGTGCTAAGAAAATTTAGCACATGTAGACGCCTGTTTTGGGAAGAGAGAGAGAGAAAGAGAGAGATCTATAGACACATAGGTACGCATAAACACATAAGGAACGATTACTACTACTGCTGCAATATGTAGTAGTACGAATAGCTATGTGTAAATATAACCACGCGTATGATTGTAAATATCAGTATGAATTCATTGTTTCATTAATTAATAAAGAACAGGTTTTGAATGAGAGTGAATTTGTTTGTTTTTTTATTGAGGAATGTTTTTTCGTGAATTTTGAATCATAGAAATCTACGAAAAATACGGATTTTAAGTCATTTTATATTAATACTAGGTACGGGCAAAATGAATGGCGATGCTCAAAATGTATAAACATTTTGACCCCTCCCTTTACTTAAAAATTCACCAAAAATCAGGAAATTAAGCAATTTTAATGAAATTTTCAGTATTTATCAAATAATGATCGCGGAATATAATGAACTAATTATTTTATTTAAATCTTAGTTAAAATGTATTATTTTGTTTAAACAAATAATACCTTTACTAAAGTTATGGTTTTCAGTAATAAATAAAAAACGAAAATATTTATTTTTGCTTTTTTATGTAAATAAACCATCGTAATTTGTAACAATAAAATAAAAATAGAATAATTTTTACAGAAATATTATGAAAAAAGTCCGTATTAATGAATTCGATATAACTCGAAGAAAAATTAATTTCTCGAACTACCAATATTATCATTGAATTCAGCATTGTTCATTTAATATTTTCACAAAAAAATTATAATTGCAGAAACTATTTCTACTTTTTTTACGCTTACATTTTTAACGTAATCTTTACATGTAAGATTCTAATAATTTCCATTGAACGCAAGAACGTATAATTATCAACGTAAAATAATGTCCATATAATCTTGGAAAATAAAATAAAAAAATTAAATTGACAAACAGGAACATAGAAAAATAATTTAATTAAAAAATCGTAAACATTATACGAACGTTCCATGTCGGTAACTACGGATGCGCAGAGTTGGAAAGAAAACCAGTCTGTTTTGCCCTCCCTCCTCCTCTTTTCAACTACATGCCTGTTTGTGTTTATCAACTTTAAATTTCACGTAAACATTATGATAAATTTTAACGTAAGTCTGTATTTTTTAGTGTGTAAATTTTTCAATGATTATAAATTGTTTTCTTAACTAATTGTAATTCTGTATTAATATTAATAAATAATGGTGCTAACTTTTATTTTCAAACAATAAATTGTCAGTAGTATAATTAATGAATTTAATTAGCTTTTATGCATTTTTAACTGAATGAAGGAGGGTCTTCGACTCAAAAAAATGTCGCTCGGTATGCCGGAATAAATACATAAATTATGTCTAATTTGTCCTTCCATACATATTTAAATTTTGCCGCCAGAGTTTATATTTATACGATGAACGAGTCTCGTTCCTACCAGTGATACATTTTTGGATAATTATTACTTTTTTCTTGCAAAAGTTAAGTACATTTATTGTATTAATTCATTATCTAAAGACTTTAACTTAATACTTAACTTGGAAATAATTTCAGAAAACTTATATTTTTCTTACCAGAAAAATATAAATGCAATTTTTGTCATAATTAATTTTTACATGAAATCTAGGATTTTTCAGATTTGAGATAAAATTATTCCATTTATTTTTTTATTTCACACACTTTTTTTCTTTGAGAAATTAACTTTAAACTATAATCTCCTAAATACAATAAAAAAAGTACTCGAAAATTAAAAAAATTATTATGATTAACCGGCGTTAAAAACTATACCTCCTACCGAAGCAGCCAATAATTGCCCTTAACTAATTAATACTAAGAAAACTCGTCAAACCAATGAACCTTCATATAATTTCGTAGTGGTACGTAAATACTTTTATAATTTTTTTTCATAAAGGTCCTGCATGTGACTTTCTTTTTGCCGCATCCATCATTTCACTTTAAACTTTATTTATTAATATTACCTTTTATTTTTTAATCTCCGTATTTGGAGAACATTACTTCAGTTGCCGAAAATATTAAAGTCGCTTCATTACATTCAATTTTATCACGGACTTTATTTACGAATTTGTTGTATCTTAGAGTTTTTGGAAAAAATTAAGATTTTCAATATTCTCAGTGTTTCCACGGATAACTTCAACTGGTTCAAGATATCATGTTTCAAAATTCATCAGATGAAATTTACATTACTGTATTTTGCGTATAACGTCACTTGGGCTAATTTTCCTGTGTTTCACGGGTAAGTAGATTATTCTCTAAAACATAAAAAAAAGTTGTACTGCATTTGCTGTTAATGATCTGGATTTAAAATTAGATATACTGGAAATGGATATTGTGTTAGACCTGAAAAATAGATCGTTTGGCCGATGAAATGTAGACGAGAAGCGAGAAATTATCAAAGTTGGGCGCCCAACTCCTTTATTGGTGAATAAGGTTAGAACTCGTTCGTTCCAATCCAAATGGTTTCATGACATTGACTGATTATGTGTGAGTAAATCTGAGAAAAAACTCTATTGTTGGCCTTGCTTGCTTTTCACGCCGAAATCAGGACAATCATGGACTGGCAAGGTAAGATACATTAGGCAATCTGTGCTATACAATGGAGAGTCACGCAATAGCAAATATGATGACTTACTTTGGGTCCACGGACTGGGAAATGAAGTTGACAGAGGGTGGATGGGGCACGAGTAGCAATATTAGGCTAGAGTCGCCACTGATTAAACCTGGAAAATTAATTAAGAGGAAAATTCTAAATATCATACTTTGCAATTAAGGGACAAAATTTAAATAAGTAAAAATCATTTCACAATTAAAGCTATGTGAGAAATTAAAACACAAATTGAAAAGTGCACTTACCTGATGGTTTAGTTACAGGTTGTTTTCTTTTCTTGCAAGATATGTTGCGTCATCTTACGGTGCTGCGTAAGCCTGGTAGTTGAAAAATCTTCTATGAAGATTAGTTATTGTCTTTGTTTCGTAAATCAAAGATATTATAGTCTAGCAAGTATATAAAAAGTTGTAACTTTTGCCGGACATACAAAAAAAATGCACACATACACAAATAAACATTTTCACTTTTCTATTGTAGACTAGCATGGGTGCCCGGCGTTGCCTAGGTGTTTGTCGGTGTAAAAAAAAAGTTTTGGTAGGTAGGTAGGCTCGAACTCGAAACCTTGACGCGAAGGTGAAAAGGAAAGTGTAAAAAAACCTGACATCTTAACGCTCGGCCACAACGGAACAGGAACTGAAAAGCATTTTAATTTAACGATTAACAAGTTAAGTGACAGGTGCGTGAATTTGATGAGGCCAAACATCACACAATCAGGGAAACTTAACTTTGGCTGCAAGCCAGTTTCCCCAAAGATGTTGGGGAAAACCAGCACCCCATAAATAAGGGAGTGTCCAATTGAATAGCAATTTTCTGATATGACGTTTTTATCCCTCCACATTGATCAAACCTCATTGCTTTCTGGACGTCTCGGCACGAAAGGCCGAAAACACGACTTTGCTTTCAGTTTCACTTTTTTATACAGAAAAACCAAAGAAACACGTGGAAAGTAAAAAATATCACAAAAATAGCGTGTAAAAGTCGCCCAAATAAAAGATGCACGTGACCTCCTTTCGTAAATCTGAGATATTACAATCTAGGAGTATATAAAAAGTTCTAAGAAACAGCCCCCCCCCCCCTTGAGCCCCCCCCCAGCCTTTGCCGGACATACACAAAATGTGCACTCACTAACACACATTTTGCCTTTTATATTATATAAGATAAGTATAAATAGAAGTTGTTTGAATTTTCTTTTTAATTTCTTTTTACTTGTAGATTAATAACAGTTTTTGGAGACAATTAACACAAAATGAGTTTTACACAAAAAGAAACCAGAGAGTTCTAATTATAATAAAAGGGAGGTAAATATTTTCTGGAAACTGAAAATCTTTGGCCAATTTAGCAAAACTTAATTTTTGCTAATTGTCTTTTAAAACTATTTTCATTAATTAATTTTCTACCTGATCGTTTTTTGTAATTTTTGGATATGTTCATTACAGCGACATGACAATTGAATTGGTTTCACTTGAAATTCAATATTTCAATTTCGCTACAACCCACTTGGCCTTTTGGTCAAGATCAAAGTGTAGTATCTGACTTCAGATGCTGCACTTCTATTTCTTGTTCTCTTTCAGTGGAGGAGAAATCCTTCACAACTGAAACAATTTTTATTTTTGTACCTTTTCTCCACGTTAAAAAAATGACCCTGGTGTCTAATTCTGTCCCGTGGGGAGGCATTGTAAATAGGTACAATAATGAAGAAGAACCACTGGATTTTACTGAGCCAAGATGGACAACCATTGTGGCTGATCTGTGTGTATGTGTGCACACACGCACACACATTCATTAATACATTTTTTTATCTTCATTTTTATCTAGTCTATCACAATTGCTTCTATTTATATTTATTTATTTATTTTAATAAAAAAAGAAAAGAAAAATATTAAAAATAATTAGGTTAGATGCAAGGTGCCTTAGATGTCAGACAATAACCTACTTTAAAGTGACGTTTTTTAATTTCTTAACTAGTTTATCAGTTTGTCCCCCCCCCGCCCCATGTAAGAAAACCTCCCCAAAGAAACACAATATGGTATCTTTCTTCCTTTTCTTTTGTTTGTTTTACGGCATATCAACCCTTTTCAGGTTATTTAATGCTGAATCCAGTGATTTTGACGAACAATTTTTTAATAGAGTATATATTTTTTTTTTTTTTTTTTAAGTCAGTTTCTATTTAACCCATAGTTGGAACCCTAACAGGTACTACCACTCCGGGTCAGAGTGGACCTGGGAGCAATGGCAATTAAAGGGTGGCTTCACACTCCCCAAAGCCCGCAAACTGGGGCCTCACCATTGGATATAGTTTAAGGTCACATCCAAGACCACAATATGGTATCATATCCTGGCTTCCCCTTCACTCTTTGTTTAAATGCTTTGTGCTTCAACCTGATGTATAAAGGCCAAAGTATTTAGCCAACCAAGCCCTATCCTTGCATGCATGCATGTGCGCCCACACACCTACGCCTACACCCATACACACACACCCACACACACACACCCACACACACAAGGGGGCTAAGTTTGGTCAGATAAAGTCAAAATTAGGGAACTCTGTAAGCTTTTGTACAGGAGGCCAACCCCCTAAATGTTTCCTCCTGTCAGTTTTGTAGCCTGAAGCACCCTCACTGGAATATGCTGACTAGTTTTAAACATGACTATTTTTCTACTAATTTAAAGTGCCCCTTTTTTTGGGGGGGGGGTTTGGATTTGTCGCTTAAAACTCAACCTATCACATCACACATTGATGGATTTTAGATTCGAAGTTTAATTAAAAAGATTTATTTTTATTTTTCTATTTGGAAGTGTTTAAATTTGAATAAATCTGTAATTTAAAAAGCAGGATTAAAAAAAACAAACCTTTATTTGTTTATAGTCCAAATTTTTGGTAACGTAACCTATTTTTCAGGGATTTTCTTGTTCTTCTTCATCCTTCTATGTAGCAAAAGCTCAATAGAAGAATAAAGTCTGCGTATTGTTTCAGTGGTGAGATTTTAAATGTTCGAGTCTTGAGATCGCGTGGCAGCGTAAATTTGTGAAGAGGATTTTTTCATATCACTATTGAAAGAACAACACATTACTTTATTCTTTTGTTTCACTATTGCCGCATAAAAGGATCAAGAAAAAAAATGAATCCCTGAAGAAATGTAACGTGACCGTTACGCTGTTCATTACAGTTCAACCTCTCTCAGACCCTTTCTTTTTTTAACACAAGTCGTTTATTACCATTTTTCTTTCT
Source organism: Euprymna scolopes (assembly GCF_053919585.1). Lineage (NCBI taxonomy): Eukaryota > Metazoa > Mollusca > Cephalopoda > Sepiida > Sepiolidae > Euprymna > Euprymna scolopes. Next base: position 54,839,981 of record NC_136500.1, read on the forward strand.
CCTCCTATTGACACCAGCTTAAAAGTCACTCTGCCACTGTAGGGCCACATGTCTATCTCACCTGGTGTGCGTTTTTCTTTCTGTTTCACTACATGCCATCCGTAGGCAGCCATTTCTCATCTTTGACTTTACATGACCATCTTTTTCAACTGAACTTTTTATCTTCTCCGACCATGAGATGCCCTTCTTTTCTTTTTCTTGTCGTGCCAGCTACCTAATTTGCATATGTGCCATTTTTTAGCTACTGCTGCTAATATCCTGGTAAGCCAGCTATCTTACAGCTCCTGCTGATATTTGCCCCCTGTGCTCATATGCACTGTTACAGAAAGTGTTATATCACCAAAAATTTAGATTATAAACAAATGTTTATTAAAAAAAAAAAACCTACATTGTACTGGCTTTTTAAATTACAAATTTTATTTAAGAGTTTAATTATTTGCCTGCAGCAACAAAATGTGGCACAAGACTGAACGGTAGAGAAAGTGAAGGGTATTCGCATTGAGAACAAAACTAGTTTGAGTTGTTTCGTTGTTGCTGTTCAATTTGATTGTTAGATATTGAGACAAAAACCTTATTTTTTATGTATTTTTTTTTTTACATAGGCATCACCACTTATCAAGGCCAAGAGGCCACTCGAGGATAAGGGTTAAAGAGTGTACAGTAGAAATTGGACAATATCGTAACCGTTAGTAATGGAGATTCGGTAAATTTGTTAACTTATATGGAACGGCTCATCAAAAACCTGTTTACGTTAGACTTGAGGACAACCATATTGTAGTCAGCTGGAAAGCAGAAAAACGGAAGACAATTCCATAGTCGTGCAGTTCTATGAAAGAAGCTTTGCTCATGGAATCTACGCTGACATAAATGATGCTGAACAGTAAGGTCACTCAAATTTAGAAAACATTTTTACAAATCCAAATTGAAAGGGATTGTGTTTAAAAGCTATGTCAATGCAGTTTGTACGAAACTGCATGGACGCGAGTTCGTGCATTAATGTTATGAGGAAACAGTTGCAAATAACGCCCTGAATCATCGACTGTTGTTTTCCCTTGATTGTGAGCACATGCGGCACTCACTTTAGATGCAAAACGGTGAATGCAATGCCTTCTGATATCTTCAATCCCTCTGCTGTATCATGCAACTTCAACTTACGAGTGATAAGAAATAGGGTGCATATGTATACGTGCATATACACGTGTGTGTGTATGACCAGGTATATATATATATATATATATATATATATGTATGCTGGCACGCATATGCATACTAACGTATACATTTTAGAAGGAAACCTATCTACCAACATGTACTTATCTCCCTTAGACCATTCTCATCATCCAAGATATAAGCATTGTACAAACACAGCATTAAGTATGCACTAATCATTTATATAGATAAAGAAAAAAAAATCTATAATAATTCCTAACAGGAGTCATTACAACTTGTATCCTGGAAATTGATTTGATGGCTCGACTGCCTGACTGACTTCCAACCACCGATACAGAAGAAATAAAGAAATAAATAAAAAAAATTATAACAAGGGAAAGCCTCTCTGAACAGTTGTAAATGTTTTTTTTCTTCTCTGCTGAAAAGATTTTTATCCTTTAAAATTTGGGATATCAACACCTACCATTCTGTATGACACATGTTGGTAAATAAAATTGAAAATTATTAAAATTACTCCAATATTGTCATTATTCTTTTATGCACTAACTCGTGTCCATGCAGTTTCCTACAAACTGCATTGACATAACTTTTAAACACAATCCCTTTCAGTTTGGATTTGTAAAAATGTTTTCTAAATTTGAGTGACCTTACTGTTCAGCATCATTTATGTCAGTTCAGTACGACAGTGTCCTGTCGAGTGTCACGCTGAGATAAGTTGAGAGTTTGTGAATCCCCACATATGACCACGTTTAAAGTCATCTATTTTTAACTGTTTTTTTTTTAACTGTTTTTTTAAAACTTTTTTTAAACTGTTTTTTTTTTTAACTGTTTCTTTCTAACTGTTTTTTTAAACTGTTTTTTTTTTTTTTGCGGAGTTTAGTCCAAATAGCAATAGCATGCTATCCCTGTGGATTAAATTAAGAGTTCTGTTTTAAATTGCAGATTCCCAAGTTTGATAAGATGCACCTAAAGAAGGTCAGAGATTACATCGTCAAAAACGTTTTGAAAATAACGCTTAAGATGAGAACAATAATTCGAATAATCCTAATTACTCGCTAAATAATGTTATATAATTTTAATAAAAACATTTCGTTTTTCTGAGATTTTCAACCTCATTTTCCTTCATTCTGCTGGTATAATTTGTGAAGGTGGATAAGGGGGATACACCAATCTTGTTCACAAATGTTAAATAAAGTCCGAATCTAATGTGGTTAATGCTTTTTTTCAAATAGAAAAGATTGGTTGCATCTGTAGAAACATTATTTTGTGAAGTTATTTAAAGAATTTAAAACACCAAATAATGTTATGATTATTGAACCCATTAATCATGGGACTTAAAAATTGAAGGTTTTTTTCTCGTATTTCCAATATAATTCAAGGGACATAATTTGAATATTACACGAGAAGTAACTCTGGCAGTAAGTGGTTACTATTTGAAATCATGTCTAATAAGACTAGTGAGTTGAGTGTTCACATTTCATTTAAACTTCTGCAGGTTAGTATAGTCAAGTATGCAGAAACAGGGAGGGAATTCCAAAGTCTAGCATTCTGAGGGGAGAAACTATTCCAGCATCTAGAGACTCCAATAGTAAAGGGATGAGATTTTGCTTGTCGAGTTAATTTGAAGTATGTATGGCGAGAGGGGACAAATGCCATGAGTTGTTCAGAGTAGATTGCATTAAAGTACCTGTAAAATAGGCACAGGGATGCAACATTTCAGTGATGAGACTAAAGTTGGAGCATGGCTGATAATAAAGAACCTATTAGATTTGAGACTCCTGGATTCGATACTAGTGGTAGATGTGGCAACAATTCTTCATCCATCTGCGATTGGTGGCTTTGTAAAGATATGGAAAGCTTTCTGGTATGAGTATTGATAATAAAGATGGCATCCACCTGAAAAATATTCCTAGTTAAATAAAGTAACTTCTGAAAAGAATTAAATCGAATCACACTTTATTTTTATGAAGAACATAGTAGCATGATCTACAAGAAGAAGTTGCTATTTAGAATGAAACATTAATTTTGTATGAAAAAATGTATTGATCACAAATTTCAAGATAGACCAGCTTCACTTTATTAATTGAATAACAATTTTTTTGTTTTTTGTAGGAAAATCGATCAATTCCTGAACCAGGTCCAGGCGGTAAGTTCCTCTATATAATCTACACTGGCTAAAGTGTCTATTTCAGGTTTCTCAAATTCTCCATTTCTGTGTCTCAACTCAACTGGAAAAATTTCTTTTATATTAAACTAGGCAAATACTCGTCTTAGGACGAGTAAAATACTCCCCCTTCCAACATAAGAGTTTTGCACCACCTTTATGTCTCTATATTAAGATAAAAATCAAAAATATAATTCTACTGAACCTTATGTCTAGAATTCGTATTCTAATTTGAATCAAAATCCATTGCATAATGCCAAAAGTTTAAGGGTCTTAAGAAAAAATTGAAATTTAGGGAATTTTAAGTATCATTTTATGGCTATGGATCAAAATTAATGCAACTCTGAAATATTTTATTTTTTAAATGAGAGGGGGTTGTGCCAATATTATTCTCCATAAACACTCTTTAAAATATTCCAAAGAAACTGAAATTTGGGGAGTATTGATTTACGTTGAATACTTATTGTTAAACCATAATAAAAATCTGACGTATTTGAATTTTTAAAGAAGGACTTCCACTATCACTTTCCCCCTTTGCATTAAACTAAATTAAACTAAATATAACCCACATTACAGTGTCTAATAGCCATGTTCAAAAATGCAGAATTGTGAATTAATTTAGAAGTGAATTTTGTACATGATGATTGCAACGTCTTGTCAGACGAGTGCCACTCCCTCTGACACTGAAAGTTCATGAGCCTGAAAATGACTTATTTAGTCTTGTCGGAAAATTCACACACTCAAGCAGACATGACACTGAAGATGGTCATTGGTATACATACATATATATATACACACACGCACACATACATATGTACACATACATACATATACAAACACATATGTACATATATATATATATATATATATAAATGTATATACATACACAGACGGTCATTGGCATACATACATATATACACATACATACAAACATATTTATAAACATACGCACATATATATCTATATACGTACACAATGCATAATTCACATACATACATATGCATACCCACATGCATACATACACATCCACATATACACACACATACATATACGTACACATATGCACATATATATACATACACTTACCTACATATACATACACATACATCTATATGCATTCATACATACACACATACATATACACATATACACACATACACATACACATACATACACATACACACATGTGCATACATACACATAAACACATATATGCACATACATGGATACAAACATATATAAATGTATATACATACACATACACATATGCATACATATATACATAGATACATATAATGATGGCAGATCAATTGTTACATGCATCCAGCATTTCAGGCCTACACATGTCACAGCTTTTTTATCGCCACATGACTATTTTTTTTATAGACAAATGCCTGAGGGAGTATCTATACAAAGATGATGTTACAGATTTTTAGCTTTGTATGACAACTAAATCTCTCTCTCGGTTCAAAATGTTGACATCCAGCAACAAGCAAGAGCAAGATAGCCAGCAACAAGTTAAACTGCTGACCAGCTTAATGCGGGTATTGGTCTCCCGCCTTATGGTTTTTTTAAATCAGAGATTTGCTTCTCCTAGAGGGGTTGCCTTCACCATGGATTACAGGAGCCCTCTCCACCCCACACACACATGGAAATAAACACATGCATATATACAGATGTATGCCAATATACACATGCATGTGCACACACATGCAAACATACACACGTAGAAGCACACATATATGTACACATGCATATACATACGTACACATAATACACATGAAGGAACATTCCAAAAGTCGTAAATACTCAATGATCAGGACGACGATGATGGTGATGGGCACGATTAAATGAGTTTGACAAAAAAAAATATAAAAATAAATAAATAAAATAGCACGGATTTCCATCTCGTTCTTTTTTTTACATAAAAAGTTTAGTTGAGACTAACACTTCTGCAGTAAATAATGACGATGTGGACAAATTCACACATTATTTCACAAATAAAATTGACGTCCGAATCAAATGTAAACACAATCCAACTATAGCCTCATATTGATACATGTGTTCTCATTAGCTCACTAAAGTTAAACAATGTTGAACCTGTTTTGCAGCGGGGGGGGGGGGGGGGCGGCCATTTGGTAATATCAGATGATGTATATAGGAGGACATCATTGAAATAGTATCTGCAGTTAGTGGATGAGCAAAGCCTTGGTCAGCAGTGATTGCAGAGTATATGATTCTGATCATGGTTTCTGAACTGTATGACATGGTGTCTTGGAATAAAAAAAGAAAGCACTTGGTGGTAGAGTGTTGAAGGCCACACCACTATATCTTCCTAAGAAAATTATGAAATCATATACAAACTGATTGCCCTTGATAGGATTTCTATTGTCATTACAATATATAGTCAACTTTGTGACTTTATCATTCTTTTATTTTATGTTGAACTAAAAACTGGAGTTTACTGTTGAAATGAAACTTTTATGATTCGTTTTCATTGGTTAACCTGAGGAAATATTTGAATCTTCGATCTATTTATATTCACTTGAAGAATGGATAGACAAAGTTTCATACTAATCTTTAGGACAACTTTATCGATCATTTTCGTTAAGCAAAAAAGAGCAATGGAAACAAGAAGAGTGTTAGTAACAGAACAAATCCATGAGTATGGACGAAGGCAAAAAAGTTAGGAAGTCCTGTTTGAGGAAAAAAGAGTTCATGTTTAAGTCATGGTCCGGTGACAGTCATGGTGGATTATGTATCACCTTGTCGAAGTTGAATCCAGGACAAAAGGAACCAAGAGGGTTCTGTTGTGCTTCAAGAAATTTGGGGTTTGATCTGAGCCAAAGAAAAAGGAAATATCCATATGTTAACCTCTTTTATTAACTCTGTTATGTGCTCAGCTTGCTTGAGAGATGGCCTCTGAGGATTGTTATGTATATATACTGTATATAGGTGTTGTTTTTAAAACCTGGACCTAGCCATGATGGATTATACAGGATGTCCAAAAAGTCACTGAAGGGTTCAAAATCTTTGTAATTTTACCATTAATGGTTATTTTATTTTTCTCTATTTCAGATATTTTACAGATAACATTTCTAGAAATGAATTATGGATAAGTATGGTTCCAACAGCACATATGGTGAGACACCATGGAGCTTCTCAGGCAATGCTTTGGCAAAAACATTATCTCTTGCTATGGCAATGTTTAATGGCCATCATGTTCCCCAGACTTGACTAGCCCCAACTTTTTATTTTGGGGATATCTTAAAGAAAGAATCTATGTTAACAAACCTCAAACACTGCAAAAATTGTAGGAAAACATCAGGAACAAAATAAGGGAGTTAAATCGCAATCAAGAGATTCTGCAATCTGTCATGAATAATATTTTGGATAGAGCACAAGTATGTAAAGCTGAAAATGGGCAACATTTAAAAGACTTTATTTTTCATAAATAAAAATTGTTTGAATTTTGCATTTTTTTAAAAACATATTTCTCCATATCTTTGTCAGATTGTGTTAAAATTACAGAAAGATATCCTCAAAATTAAAGAATCTATTTTAGTTCAAAACCATTCAGTGACTTTTTGGACAGCCTGATATCAGCTTGCCAAAATCGAACACAGGGTTATATGGTACAATCATGTTGACACACCGATTCTCATCAGATCACCAAAGTTAACAGATGGGCGACCATTTGGAACCAACAAGGCACTATATGTAGACAGAAGATCAGGTCAGTCCTCATACTTTCCAGTATGTGTAGTGGTGGCATGCACACACATTAACAGCCATAGTTGTGTGTTAGCCCTTTTTATCAACTCTGTTATATGCTCAGCTCAGCTGGGAGATGACCTCTGATTTGTCAAACCAGAAAGGAAATTGAATGCTTACACCAAGCAGCACTAAGCGTATAAACCAAAGACAGATTCAAACTGCTATACATCACCACCTTATTTTGGCATGCTTTTTATTTGGAAGGGAAATGGGTTGTAACTAAGTAGCAAAAAACAATGAAATTGTTGAAAGGTTTAAACTTTGAAACAAATAAACCATCCATGTTTTTAATACAACTTTTTGTGAAATAATTATATTAATGTTTTGTAATATTTATTATGAAATGATAACTGAAAATTGTTAAAATATTTATAAAAAAAAATATCAGATTCTTTTGTAAACGTTTACTTAGGTTATATTAAATATTACAATTGGTTGATTAGCTATAAAACAGATAAAGCCAAGTAATGAATAATTTATTGTGTTGGCACTAAATAATGCTGGTATGCTATAAACTAGTCTAGCTAGTCGCACTCTTATCACAACAAAGCAATTTGTAAGTCGCTTTTTAATCAGCTTCTCTCTTTCTCTTGCTCTGCACCTATATCGCTTTTTTATTTTCTTTGTTTTCATTTTCTTGATTCAATCAAACATTTAACCCATAAAAAAAAAAAAAAAAATCCATGCATGAATTTGCCCTCAATCTCCTGCTCCCTCTTCAACTATAGATATATAGACTAGTGATGAGAGGATTCCAATATTTTTCCCCGATTCTGATACAATTACTGATTCCGTATGAAATTCCCGATTCTGACTCTTCATAAATCTCTAATTAGTTAACTACAAGATTGTCATTTCCCTCAATTTTCGTAAAAAAGTATGTTTAATATACAGATATTTTCCTAAACGTTAAAATACACCTGTGGAGGATGATCTATCGATTTTAGCTTTATTGATTTTAAAATACCAGTAAATATTTATTATTTTATCATCATTATTACCAGCAATGGAAGATTTTGATTTAAACAAAACCAAATAAAAAAAAAGACAAGTAAAAGAATCGTTTTGGCATCGGAAAATAGGCATCAATTTTTCTGATTCCGATACCGATTCCGATACGCTCAAATCTTCCGATTTTTCCAATTCTTGATTCCGATTCATCGTCCTAACACTAATATAAACAATGTGTACACACACACATAATACATAAAACATTCTATTAATTAAATTACAACTTGGAGTTCTTTAATATGACAGGGATGCATGTGAAAAAAATGTCTTTTTCTTAGGAAGACCACACAACTATAGTGTAGTTCATATAGTTATAATAATAAATGTTAATGAATTTAGACTAATCTCCTTGGCCTCATGTTGTATTTTAGTCAAAAAAAAAAATTAAAGTTAATTTTATAACATGTTTAAAATAAATATTTTAAAAGCTACTTATGTAATTAGATACGTTTTTTTTCTATGAGTGGTATTCTAAAAGTAATGTTTCCTACTCTTTTATTCTGCCTGAATGGATCAAAAGAGATTGTAAATTGCATTGTTATGATGACTGAACTTATGCATTCATGACCTGAAAATTTAGCTACTCTAAAGAAACAACCCCTGCCATGGACATGTATCAGAAGTAGAGATGTGTCATTGAATTCCTGGCAAAAGTGTATTGAGAATGGTGGTGACTTTGTAGAAAAATAAATTCCGGAAGCACAAAAGGTTGCTTGTTTTAATGGTATCAATCTAGTCTTCATAGCGCTTCAACTTTTTGAGTTTAAAAAGAAAAATAGGAAGTTTTACTTTTCGAACAGCCATACTAATACTAGCAGGATCCCATGGAAATTCCATGATTTATTTCTTTATGTATGATATGTTTGATAATGTTTTGTTTGAAATAATAAATTTCATTCGATATCTGATCCTTCTATAAAATAATTGCCATTGTTTTAATAAAAACTATTTAACAAAATGAATGTCCTTTATTTATTGAAAATTGTAACAATTTATATATTTGTAAAATAAATATTCTCTTACCATTAAAAAAAAACATATATTTGTAAAATAAATATTCTCTTACCATTAAAAAAAAACATTTTCAGCTAAATTTTTTCTTTTAAATTGTTATAGCCTTATTATTTATTTATATATATATTTTTTTACAAAGAAGCCACCACATCAGAGGCCCAGAGGCCACTCGGGGATTAAGGTTAAAGAGTGTGCAGTATTCAATGGGACAATATCATAGTAATCGTTAGTAGTGTAAATTTGGCAAATTGGATTAATTAATGGGGAACGGCTCATCAAGAACTTGTTTACATTGAACTTGAAGACGACCATATTGTAGTCAGCTGGAAAACAGGAAAACGGAAGAGTTCCACAGGTGTGCAATTTAAAAAAGAAGCTTTGTTCATTGAATCTACGTTTAGGTTTAAGCACAAATAAAAAGTGGGGGAAATTATTGATGGTGATTTCAGCTAGACGAGCATTTCTCGTGAATATTTGCTTTGTTATTTTAATGGTAAGTGTTCATCTGAGCTCCAATCTATGATTCCTCCGACCTGACTTTTCCTCACTCTTTAGCTGTGCCTAAACCTAAATGTAGATTTCATACACAAAGCTTCTTTCTTAGAACTACACGCCCGCGGAACTCTTTTCTGCTTTCCAACTCCGTACAATATGTTTGTCTTCAAGTCCAACATGAACAAGTTCTTGATCCGTCCCCCTAAGTAATCCAATTTACTAAATTTCCAGTACTAATGATTACTACAATATTTCCCGTTAACTACTGTACAATCATTAACCTTTATCCTTGAGTGGCCTCTAGGTCTCGATAAATGGTGACTCCTTTGTAAAAGAAAAAATTGCTTCATCAAAGAAACACTTCCTATCTCCTTTCCTCCATATGCACCCTTAGGGTATTTCTCTTAATTTTGAAATTATGAAACAAGAAATTGTCATTTATTTTGAGAATGTGACATCCATTCTATATTTTAATGGCTGACAGCCATGTTTATTTCTTGAACCAAACATATTTTTAAAGCTTCAAACGTTTCTGATGCAAACCAAAAAGCCGTTTTTACACAAAAAGTTAATTTTGATGGGATTTAATAAATTGAAAAGTTAAAATGAAGTAAAAACAAACCAGTTGATAATTTCACTATGAAAAAAAGGTATTGTATATTAAAACACTTGGTTACCCTCCCCATCTATCAAAAAATGAGATTCTACTTTTTTTTTTTTTTTTTTTGAACACTTTGAAAAACTTGGTGGAAAGAAGAAGAAAAATGCTTATTATTTTAGAATTTGGTTTTTGTTAAATTTAATGTATAATGACCTCGATCATCATTTATAGCAGTTAAGTATTTCCTTTGGGGTCGATAGCTATCTTGCCATTTGGACCTAGGGTTAGTGAGATAGTTAAAGGAATTATTTTTTTTTTTTAGACTGTCACTTGGACTTAGGGTTAGTGCTTATTTTTTTTTACTAACTTTTCATCATGAATAAAAAACCCTCAAATGGGAATCTCTTTTATTCTGTACTTTGTCTCATTTGTAGAAGTTCAACTTCAAATGCAGGACGTTGGTATTTGTGGTTCGGATGTCCATTACTGGACAAACGGAAGGATTGGAAATTTCATTTTGACATCGCCGATGCTTTTGGGCCATGAAGCAAGTGGAGTGGTCAGCAAGCTTGGTCAGGGGGTCACAAATCTAAAAATTGGTCAGTATAAATTTTTTTTTTAATAAAAAAATTCTTTTACAGTGAAATATCGTCATGAAAGGAAGCATGTAGGATGTACATGGTCACTTTTTCTGGCAGGCAAAAGAGTATTAAATGATGGGAATTTTTATGCTCTTTAAGAAAATTTGATTCTAATACCTGAGAACAGAAGATAAGAGTTGAAGGTTGAACTCAGAGTTAAAAATTTTGCAAAGAAGCATCTATTTAATTTTATTGACTTTCAAACGTTTATATTCGACATTTCCCGCTTTCAAACGTTTATATTCGACATTTCTCGCATTTGCACGCGTTACATTCGGTTTTCGGTATAAAAAAAAGTGAAACTCTACTCTAATCACAGGCCGAAAGTCAGTTGTCTCAAGAGAGCTAAGTAATGTTTGTTCAATGTCGACTTCGTCATATCAGACTGTAGCTTTCATTTCGCTCCTCCTAATAAACAGGGAGCGGGTTTTTAAAAACAAACAAACCGATTTATTCACCTCATTCCAAACTGTCCCGCACAAAATCGTAACTGCTGAATATCTATCGCCGTCACGTCAATCAAAAACGTGCACCTGTTATTTTTTAACACTTTACTATTTTCCAACTGCGTGTCGTGAAGGCTTCGTTTTTTTTTCATGGGCACCTGTTTTTTTTTTTACATTTTCGGGTTTTTTTCACATACACCGAAAAACACCCGGCCAATGCTGGGTACCCCTCGCTAGTATATATATAAAAGCGAAAATGTATATGTGTATGTTTGTGTGTATGTTTGGATTTAGTGGTTTAGGCACAGATAAAGAGTGGGGGCAATTATTTATAGTGTTTTCAGCTAGACGAGTGTTTCTTGTGAAAGTTTCGCGAGGGGGCACCATAGACTGAAGCTCAGTCGAACACTTTCCATGAAAATAACGATACATCAGAGACAAGCTCGCAACATACTTTTCTTTGGACTAGCTATAAAGCAGCAGAATTGAGGTAAAGGTAAAAGTTCAAGTTGGTATAAATTAATACAATGCAATAGATATTCATAAATATGTTTGCATTATTAATGTTTTGCTCTTAGTCCTATCTTTTAAACATTTCCTAATATTGCTATTGTCAGTTGTGTTTTTCACAAGAATGTCCACCATCTACTTGCAGGAGATCGTGTGGCTGTTGAACCTGGTGTGCCTTGCCGTATGTGTAAGTTTTGTAAAACAGGCCGCTATAATCTTTGTACAGAAATTCGCTTTTGTGCAACACCACCCATTGATGGAAACCTTGCCAGGTATTACTGCCATGCAGCTGATTTCTGTTACAAGTAAGTTGTGCTGATTTCATGTTTCATGTTCTGAGGTTTCGTTTTCTTTCCTCTTTTTATGTAATCATTTATGCTGGAATGAGGGCATTTTTATTTATTAGCCATGTGTGAATGCCATGTTTTAATCGAAGTTAACAGGTTAAGATCAGTATTAAAAGCATTTTTATTGGGGAAAAGTCCACTATGCATTTAAGGTCCAGTGGTTCCTGTGGTAGATACATTGTTACATTGAATATAATTGGGTAGAAGTGTTAGGTGTTATCTGTAGAAAGTATTGGATGTTCAGCACTTGTGACACAATGGCTAAAGGTATTGATTAACAGTCAGTTCTAAATGGTAGTTTTCTGCATAAACATATAGAAATTTAAATGTAATGTGAACAGACATCTTGCTGCTCAACTACCTACATAGTGTTTTTGTAGGCAGCATCTTATGTGGCAAATTGCCTTGTTTGACATCGATATAATTAAGAGAAAAAAAATTCATTGCAATTTAAAATTCAAACTTTGTTAGCATTTTTCTTTACAGATTGATTTATTTAAAATAAATTTTTGATATTGACTTTAGTAAAATATGTCAAATTTCTAACCAGTTTTTAATGACCAACGATTTTTATTTACCCACAATTTTCTCAGATTTTATTGCCCAAATATCCTGTCTATAAATATTCCTTTATTCTGTCAATCAAATTCTCTGGAAAGCATTTTTCTGCATATTTTAGGCTGCCTGACCATGTGAGCACAGAAGAAGGTGCTTTGTTGGAACCACTCTCTGTTGGGGTACATGCTTGCCGACGTGCAGGTGTAACAATCGACTCCACGGTCCTCATTTCAGGAGCTGGTAAGTTCATGTTGTTCCCTTAAAACAACTGTTCGAAACAAAAATAGTCTTTCTTTCTGATAGATAAAAAAAGAAGTTTTACAGGGTAATATTTTACGTTACATCGGCCAAGGGAGATAATTCTCAGCAAATCATTTCTTCCTAAAAAAAACAGAACAGAACTACTGTCATCTGGAAATATAGCTCAGTGGTAGAACATTCAACTACAGATCGAAGAATCCCCTGTTCAAGGCAGGTGTACCTCATAATTTTATTTCATTTTTTTCTTATTAATGAGTTCAATTTACAATAAAAGAAGAGGTACCATTTAAAATCACCACAAATCATTTCTGCGTTTGCATATTTTAAAACTAGACATTAATCAGAAGTGACTTTTCCAGGGCACTTATCATCAAGCCCAAACATCAGCTGACGTAGTATTGTAAACAAACACGGACAAAATTTTAGTTCATTATTATTTTGTTATTTGTTTTGCGAATTAGTCTACTGAGCAAATTTATTCCTCATAATATATGATATTCAAGAGAGGGTTGAATCTATAATAATGCATATGCGATCTGCATGAATTAAAATACAACTAGACAATGCCGGATGTCCAGCTGGTATCTATAAATATGAACTTTATGATCAGTATACAAAAGTGTATGTCTTTACATATTAATTTTTATTCTTATCTCCACCGTTATATAAAAGGAACTTTGTGTGAGTATGGACTCAGAAATGGCTGAGCCGATTTTTTTTTTTTTCCTTTTAAATTTCACACAAAGGTACTTGATGTGGTCTTACTTATGATTTATATCGGAATGTGTCCGATAAGTATCGAAAATCGATGATAGAAAATCCGATTTAGGAAGGAAGTTCAATTTTGACCAAAGATCTAACATCAGTAGTGCATGTGAGAAGTTTTATCACAGCATAGCAGAAAGGCCCAACCTATAAAACAATTGTACATTCTTTTATAAGACAGGGTTGCATTCAAAATGAATTTTTCTGTTTAGAGCACAATTGAACTAGGATACTTGACTTTTGTACGTCTAACTTTAATTCAAGTGATTATGTAAAATTAATTTCATAAAATCAACAGTTGGTTCTTTTATAAGACAGGGGTGCATTCGAAATGAATGTTTCTATTTAAAGCACTATTGGACTATAATACTTGACCTTTTCATTTTAAACTTTAAGTAAAGCAGTTATTTCCCGCTAATTTTATAAAATTAACAGTAGATTCTCTACAGTGAAATGTAAACTACAGTGTGTTGTGGACTAAGTCACTGCAGAGAGGCATGTAAAACTTCTTTCCAGCATACTGGAGGTGGGTGCAGGGGTCCGTTACTAGAGCAGGCAATCAATTGATTTGATTAAAAATTGGGCTATTTCACCAATTTCTATGACAGTAAAAGTATGCGAGATTGCAACATTTGTTGATCCTTATTCAATGCCAGACAATGTTGGGTTTCCCTGCTAGTAAATATATCAAAATATTTATATATTTATATAGTTATTTACGACTGTTTATCAACTACATGGACATATTTGCATTGGAGATGGAGGGGAGTCATTCCAACATATATTCCACTACACTCCCAGATTCAGAAATTCATCTCAATTTCAGCTTTTTATTTATTTTGACATTTAAATTGAATTGTTCAATTATTATATCTATAATATAAAGCTGAATGTGTGTGTGTGTGTGTCTGGTCATGAATAGGCTCCTATATGGTTGACTATTTTAAAACCTGATTACATATAATGATAGATGTATCGAGACACAGGAATGGGTATGTTTGATCTGGCAGAACGCTGGTTCATTAAAATTGAGGGGTCTGCGTACGGGCCTGGTCCACAAAGTATGGAAATAAAAAATTTAAAACTTAAAAAAAAAAAACGTTTACAAGTGTTTTTGATATAGATGTACATAATAATACTTTGATAAGTATGTTTTAACTTAAATAGGGATTGTATAATAAAATTGTGGGGTTTGCATTCGCGCCTGGCCTCCATAGAATAGAAATAGGCACAAACTTTAATAAAGACTTTTCATATCTATCTGCGTAAGTATACTTTGATAATCATGTTTCAGTTTGAAAAAATATGGTATAATAAAATTATGGGGTGTTCGTTCGCACCTGACCTCCATAGAATGGAAATATGTCACAAAGTTTAACAAGGTTTTTTTAATATAGATCCACAGAATATTGTGATAAGTGTTTCAGTGTGAACAGGTATAGTATAATAAATTATGGGGTTTATCTATTTTATTTTTACTTTCATCATATTTTGCTTTGGTTTTGATACCCCCAAATTCAACCCAAATTTACAACCCTTCCTTTTCATAACCTATCATACTTTCATAAATCAGAGTCCATTTTCTGTAGGCTGTTTTTGAACCCAGTCAACGACGGGTACTTTTGCTAGTATATATATATATATATATATATATATATATATGTTTTTAAAATCATTTAATATTTTTTTACTGAAATGCTTATGGAGTTATTAAAAACTATTCTTTCTTTTTTTCTTTTAGGCCCAATTGGCTTGTGTTGTTACCTGACGGCAAAAGCAATGGGGGCAAAGCAAATCTGTATCACAGGTAATTTGCAATGATTTTATGACTTAAAATTTTTTTTTGTCATTTTGAACACAAGAAAAGAAAAAATATCATTTTCTTTTCTAATATTATGAGAAAGAATATCTTGAGTCCAAAAATATGAACATTTAAACATGACTGCCATATAAACTTAGTTTGGCTGCTCACTAGAAATGGGGCAGGATTGAGTAGGGTAGGCGGAATTGTGTGAGGTGGGTGATGGAAAACACAAAGTTATTAGCTGGTTGATCCATATAAAATAAAATGTCCCAAAAAAGTTGCATGTCCAATTCCAGAGTCTTCTAAGAACTCGGTGCACAACAATACAGTCTATGTATAATCACATCTTTTACTTCACATCGATTTCAATAGAATTGGCATTGTCTCTTTTCAGTAAATGTTTCTGTTGGCTTTCCTTAAGCAAATAATTCCTGGTGGAAAAGTGGAAGATCAGTTCTTTTGCACGTCTGTGAGATGTAGCAACATATTTTTGCATCCCTGTTCAAAGTAGCAACGTCTTTTTGCAGCCCTGTACAATACAGCAACATCTTATACATCCCATGCAATGCAGTAGCATCTTATGCATCCCCGTGCAATGCAGCAACATCTTTTGCATCCCCATGCAATGCAGCAACATCTTTTGCTTAATATAGCAGTTCAATGTCAGTTTCGCTTTTTTTCTTTTTGGTTAATCACTATTAATCAACTTGGGTGTATAGCATTATGTTATGTCATGGATTTGCATAATAGCGCAGTTGATAACATGCAGGACATTTTGCATCCTTTCTGCATGTCAGCTAAATCTTGAATGCTCACACATGGGGCTAACCGGAAGTTGTTGGAATAATAACACAGTGAAGATCATAGTGTTCACGGGTACATAAGTATAATCTTAGGTGGTTCTGATTTTGGAACACTCACGGAAGCTCAATAGTACGGGCTTGGTCAGTTCTACAATGACAGAGTTACTTGCAGGAAAAGGACAAAAATTTAAAAAAGAAATTAAAGAATTAAAAAACAAAAACAAAAACAAAGTGAACAACTCAAGTCTCCAGGAATATGCGTGTCGCGAGCTGTAGTTTGCAAATGCTGAATTGGCCGTCCCTCTCTCCTGCTTGCTGTCTCCTGAAAAAATTACTTCACTCTGGTTGTTGCCTGGGATTGTTCACACAATAATCTCTCATTCAGCTCTAATTCACCCATTACTGATGTAATTTTCAAACATCATAGGTGGTTGGGTTACAAGTGCAAGTGGATTGCAGCCAGAACAGATGATTCTGAAGTTTCATGTGTGTACTATCAATAAAAATGCCCATTCGAAAAAAGCCTGGAAACTTATTGGAGGCATCATGTATGTATGTATATATATATATATATATATATATATATATATATATATATATATATATATATATATATATATATATATTAGTGTTAGGATGATTAATCAAAATCGGAAATTGTAAAGATTGGAACTCTTTGGGATATCGGAATTGAAAAAAAATTGTCCCTGTTTTTTGATACCAAAAACGATTCTTTTAATTGCTTATTTATTTATTTAAACACTTTCTATTGCTGGTACTAATGGAAAAATGATAAATATTTATTTTAACTACCAATTAAAATAAAACCTTAATATCACCCCATCATTGTATTTGTACATTTGTATTACATGATTTTTATACAGTAATCTGAAAAATAATTAAAAAGAAACAACTCTACAATTACATATTTAGAGATTTAAAAAAAAAAATCAGAATTGGCAATTGTATGAGCAGCAACAATTTAAAACAACTGCTAATTGATTCAGAATTGGGAATAATATTGGAATCATCTTATCACTAATATATATATATATATATATATATTTGGTAAAACTGGTAATTAGTAAAAACCTGAAGAGAGTGCTCAATACTATTGCAGAGCAAATATGTTTTATTTTTTTATTACCGTTTTCTCTGTTTGGTTATATATGTTTCGGATGTTGGACCGTGTTTACGATCTAACAGACTCGTCAGAAATCTGTTCTGTAAGGTCTGACGAGGCTGTTAGATCGTAAACACGGTCCAACATCCGAAACATATGTAACCAAACATAAAATGGTAATAAAAAAAACATATATATATATATATATATATATATATATATATACTTCAGAATAAAATTATCCAACAATTAGTTGGTATGGAAACCTGTGATTATAAGATTTACAAGATATTACTGGCAGTAGTATTCTATAAGTATTATAAGGATAAGGAGTTAAAATATTTCTAATGAATTCTTTGTCTTACATAGAATAATAAAAATGTTTTGATCTGAAACTCAAACATTTCACGTCATAAATTTTTAAATTCATTGAATGACTAAAATTTTATATATATATATATATATATATATATATATATTAGTGTTAGGATGATTAATTGGACTTGGGATTTGGAAAAATCAGAACTTTTTGTGATATTGGAATCCTGGGAGGCAACATTGAGATGTTTATGTCTCTATACCACCTCTCTAGAAGTTCACAGTTGATTATTAAAAGATTTAAAATTCTCTGATTTTTTAATTTTGTTGTCTGTTGATTTGTTACTTCTGATATAATTAATGTTAAAATACAAGTGAAAACCATAGATGAAAATCTCACAATGAGTTTATGAAAAAATACATAAAGGGAAACCATTTTGTTTAATTAAAGTTATAAGCATCCGTTCCCTCCAAGAAACTAACAAAACAAAAAAGAGATGAAACAAGTGAAGCATGCATGGTCCCCCATGAGTGCACAGTGAACGAGGCATAAAAAAAATGACTAAGTTCAGCATTAGCCCCCCCCCCATTTAGCCCCAAAAGTCTCCAGGGGACGTCAAATCATGGTGAAAATGAACAGTGCAGTTTTAGGCTTTAACATATGTAAATTTGAGTTCTGCACCATGCAAAAAAAGTCCTTAAAAACTGCTCAAACCAAAAATTAAACAAGATGCTGAAAGAAATACATCAAATAAATGCCAGTATTTGTGCGAAAATGAGGTTTTGTAGCAATAATTTGTTTAATTTTCGATTTTTGAGTGATTAGATAAGATTACTGGTAAAATGAGCTAGAAATGCTGATTATTTTACCTTAAGTTTGTTTACAAAACTGATTTCCTACTCCAAATTCTAAAATCTTTGGTAATTTTGCAAAGAAGTAACTGCACTAAAATAATAATGTTATTATTTAGAAAAAATTCTTAACATGAGAGGACAGGGTGTTTTGTAACAATTCTGTACGTTCACCTAACAATTTAATAAAAAAAAGATATTGTAAAACTTGAATTTAACTTGAAAATACTATTTAAAAATAGCATGGTAACTTTTCTGCATAAGTACCTTTTGTTTTTTGTTTGTTTTTCAACTAAATACAGGTAGAATTTTAGGGGAGTGATTTACTTAAAGGTGTTAATCTGCAAATTTGCAATTATTATTTACTCACTAGGAGTAGTCACACAGGCCATCATCAAAGATTTCTCTTTGAAAACAACTTGTGGTGTTCTCTTGAGTCTGAGTGATAACGTGTCCCCAGATTTCCAGCATTTTCTACCTCTTTTGATTACCTTTGCAGATGAATTTGCGTAATCGTAACAGCTGCTTACCATTGATTTTTTGTTGGCGATGACCATTGGTCTTCACAGGACTTTGGGTGGCAAAAAGCCTCCCCAACATCCCAGTCCTCTTTCGACTCACCCAGCAGAGGTCTGGCTAGTGCTTTCTCCTCTCGGTCTTCCATCCTCCTCGATCCTTCTTACTTATTTGGTGTGGTATCAGTTTTTCGTGACATACATGCACACACACACAAGGGGGCGGGGCAGAGGTGCAGGGTGTTAACTTACAATTATATAGTTTCAGTTATTATGATTTCATGTGATGTTTCTTTGTGTTTTACATCTGTAGCATTTTCTGTATGTTCAGTTTGTGCTTGTAGCTCATGTGTTTTAGTCTCCGCATTCAAAGGTTTTCCTTAATATTTCAGCTGTTTTCATTTTTGTTATCCATTGTATCTTCTCAGCCATTCTTCTGATTCAAATCTCTCCCTTTCTCTTTTCAAGGGTTGTTGATATTGTTACTAGGGCTCCTACTATTAGTCAGTGTATTTGCTCCACTTCTCCATCTCCTTGATCTTCTATCTGTGGTCTACTGAACAGCAAAATCTACAATCTGGCAGGTCTTTTCCTTCTTGTTAACTAGTATGACATCCGACCTCCTTGCTTTGATGGGTTTATCTGTTTGTATATTGTGACATGTTCCGGGTCTAGTCTAGGGCCTAGGAATTTCGCAAGAAATTCTATTCCCAAATACATGTCGTAAGAAAAAGAAAAAGTGTGGAATTTTACTGGCCGTAATAATATCACAACCGCATGGCATTTCCCAAGTTTTGAATCAGTGGAATCGTCATGGACTACCCAATAACATTCACATTTAATAATCAAGATGGCAGGGAATGAAAAAGGTCGGACCCCAAATGAATAACGCTAAAATATATGAATTTATTATTCAAACAAAAAATGAAGGAAATAAAAATAATAAAACGTTCATAATGAGAGTCCAGTCACAGACAACATCAGATCAGGATGGGGGGGGTCATTGGTGGAGATATATTATTCTTTTCTTTTCCTTTTCTCTCCTTTTCTTTCTTTTATTTTTTGATAAAACACAGAGTCACAGTTTTTTTTTTTTTTACACAGTGATCACCACTTATCAAGGCCCGGAAGCCACTCAGGGATAAGGGTTATTGCAAGTACATTACGTTAGTGAGGAGATTTGCTGAAATGTTTACTTAAGGGGGCGGTTCATTAGGAATTTGTTAACATTGGACTTGAAGACATCCAAGTTGTAGTCCGGAGGGAAGCAGGCAGACGGAACAGAGTTCCACAGGCGTGCAGTTCTAAGAAAGAAGCTTTGTTCATGGAATCTGCGTTTTGATTTAGGCACAGATATAGAGTGGGGGAAATTTTTCACAGTGGATTCAGCTAGACGGGTGTTTTTCATGAAAGATTGGCGAGGGGGGACCAGAGATTGGAGTTCAGACGAGCATCTGCCATGGAAATAACGATAAAACAAGGACAGGCTCGCAACGTCTCTTCTGTGGGAGAGAGGTTGCAGGGTAGAGAAAAGGGCATCCCCCACTAAGCCACGAAGTCTATTTTGTACTCTGTCAAGGCAGGATAGGCTGTCTTTAGCAGCTCCTGCCCAGATATGGCAACAGTATTCCATCCTTGGACGTACTTGGCTTTTATATAGATAGAGAATTGCATCCGTAGTGAGATATCTTCTGGAGCGGTAGAAGGATCCCATCATCTTTCCAGCGACCTTGGCAACAGACTTGATGTACGTGTTCCATTTCAGATCAGGAGTAAAGGTCAAACCCAGAAGCTTGTCAAAACACGGGGCCTCACCCAGACGAGAGCCATCCATCACAATTGATGCCAGATGGGGATCAGAGCGTTGATGATGTAAGGATAGCAGTTTGGTTTTGGATGCATTAAAGGTAACCAGCCACATCTTCCCCCACTGAACCACGCGCTCGAGATCAGAGGAGAGAGAATCAGAGAGAACTTTGTCATTTACAGCCTTTGATGTGTTGCCGTAGATGGTCGTGTCATCAGCATAGATGTCAACGAATGATTTAAGTATGTGTTTAGGGAGGTCATTGATGTAGATCAGGAAGAGAGTTGGGCCCAGGATTGACCCCTGAGGGACTCCAGCATTTATATTGTAGGCCTCCGATTTTTGTCCATCTACCACTACTCTTATGAGCCTATCGGAAAGAAATGATTTAATGATTGAGAAAACATTTCCAGTTATACCGTAGCTGGAAATCTTGTGAAGTAGACCCTTATGCCATACCTTGTCGAAGGCCTTTGATATGTCGAGAGCAATTGCCCTAGAAAGGAAGCCTTTGTCAAGAGATTCACTAATCCTGTGGGATATAACCATCAGCACATCTGCGGTAGATCTTGCAGAGCGGAAACCATATTGTGTGTCACTAAGAAGGTTATTCCTGCCGAGGTGGTTGACAGTTAAAACAAAATATTAGAATATTCAAAATGAAAGTCGGGTCACAGACTTTGGCAAAACATAAAGACACAGACCAAACAAAATATTAGGATAATCAAAATGAAAGTTGGGTCGCAGACAATATCAGGTTGGGATGGGGTTATGATTTCTCTTTTCTTTTGATAATGCATAAAGTCACAGTTGAAACAAACATTAGAACAATCAAAGTGAAAGTTAGGTAACAATGTTCTTTCTCTCTTTATCTTTCTTTTCCTTTTCCAATTCTTTCACCTTTATGCTTGGTGAGGAAAGAAATTATTTGACAGAAAGAACTCGACTGTCACTGAGTGGGCTGAGGGGGGGTGAAATATGAGAGAATGGATATCGAACGATACTTAGCTTTTTTTGGTGGGAATTTCTCCCCTGACGCGCACATTTCGATGACGTGATAATGTCCTTAGTTTTTCTTTATCACTTCTTTTTCTTTCTTCGTCATCTTCGATATGCGGTTTGTCCTGACAAAGTTCTCGGGTAGAATGGCTTTCGTTAGATTATGATGACCAAGGTAATTCCATGTTGGAGTAAATGTCCCTTTTTGGTCTCATGGCCGTCCGCCAAGTTGAGTTGAGCTGATCATTTGTCGGTCACCATGCGTCGTCTACGCGGGTGCATATTCCTGCTTTTTGGCATCGTTTCACAATGGTTGTCAGCTTGAAACTAAACTTTTTCGCGCGTTTTCTTTCTGCGCTTAACGTCACGATTGCCTGATGTCGGTTGTCAAGGTTACCTATGTTTGCGTGGGTGTTTGACTGCTGCTTATAGTTGATCAGTGAGGGAGGGCGAGGTTGTGTTGTTCGATTGTTTGCTGTTCAACTTAGGAAGGGGAGATCTGCTGCTTGACTTGGAAGGGGGGAAGGGGAGGTCTGTCTGGCTTGACTTGGAAGGGGGGAAGGGGAGGTCTGTCTGGCTCATATCTAACTATCCATTATGATATAAGGAGGGGGGGTATATATGTTTCTCCTAACAATATCCATGTCCCATTTTGTGAGTTTCATTTTCAAGTACTACTACCAGTTTGTACTTGTACCATATGTCTGGGTATTCAAAATTTAGTTGTCTGCCTAATTCATGGTGTACTGCCTTCCCTAATTGATCCTGTCTATTCTTATATTCTTTTGCATTCGCTTATGTGGTTTACTGTTTTGTCTCTCTGTCAACAGTTTGCATTTGCTGTTTTCTTGTGTCTTGTTAATCCTTGCCTTGATGTGTTGGTTCTAATCGTGTTTTCTTTTTTTGTAGCCATGTCCAAATGTTTTCGTTAATCTTATCATTTGTCATCCTTATGAATCGTTTGTGTAGTTGTAACTCCATTTTTCTTTTCTCGTCCTTTGTTTCTTCTGTTTCTGTCTTTGTTTTTTTCAGTGTCTTTTGCTGCAGTAATTATTCTTTTAGTGTTCTGCATTATGTATTTTTCTCATTCTTTTCTTGTGTCATTTACACAGTCTTCTATACAAACCACGTAGGTCAGTATCATCCTTTGCGTGTAGGTCATTGGGCATAGTTATGAATTTCCTTGTCTTCTATTCAAGATGCCTCAGTTCTTCTTTGGTCCAACCTATAAACGGTCCAAAGTATCTTACTAGTGACACTGCTCATGTTTATACCTTTAATTAGGTTTCTACTATATAGTTTAGTTTCTTGTCCTATTCAATTTTCTCTTTCATTTCTGTTGCTTTGGTGGTGTTTGCTTCTAGAACACCCAAATATTTGTAGCTATCATGTTCACTTAGTGCTGTCATTATTTGGTTGGGCAGTATCTTACCTTCTGTTGCTTCCAGTTTTCCTCTTCTCATGATCAGCAGAATTCCATTTGGATATCCTACCTGAAGATTCTAGTTATGTTTATTAGCATCTCTAATTCCTTGGTTTTTGCAAACAGCTTCAGTTCATCCAGGTGGTTCATTCTTTCATCTGTATTAGTGAACTTGTATCTGGCATTTTCTTAGCCATGATGCCCATGAATAATATACTATGATGAACGTAATGATAGGAAATTACTTTGGAAGATTCCTCTTTGTATTTTGACCTCAGTTATGTCTGGTTTGTCCAAGTTTCTGTTTTCATTGCATTTTCTATTAAGTTGATTATCTTGCTTGGTATTTTGTATTCTATTATACATGCTTGCAGGATGCTGTTATACATTTTCTTGTAGTCAATTCATGCCATCACTAGGTTCTTTTTTCCTACTTTTTACCTCCTTCAGGGTTCTTTGATCTATGATTTGATAGGTCATGTGTTCCTCTTTTTCCTTTTTGGCATCTTTTTTGCTACTTGGGAAGTAGTACGCGATTTTGAAGAGAATGATAAATTTGTTCCCTCAGTTATGCTGTTAATATTTTCCACATTAT
Source organism: Euprymna scolopes (assembly GCF_053919585.1). Taxonomy (NCBI): domain Eukaryota; kingdom Metazoa; phylum Mollusca; class Cephalopoda; order Sepiida; family Sepiolidae; genus Euprymna; species Euprymna scolopes. The sequence continues at coordinate 54,863,980 of NC_136500.1, forward strand.
TATTAATATTATTATAATCATCATCTTCATCATCATAATCTTCATCATCATCATCATCATCTTGTTGTTGTGCTTTTTCTTGTTCTCCTTCTTCTTCTTGCTTTTCTTTTTATAGATCAATCTAATAACCAAACAAATATTTATTATTAGGAGAAAAAAAAAGTTACAAAATATAGGAAAGGGAATAGAGGAAAAAATAGATAAAAAATGCAGAAATACATATAAAAAAATATATAAAAGAGTAATATATGTATATATATATGTATATATATAATCATGCTTTTGGTGGACAACATTTAAGAAAGGGCAGGTGGATAGTCTGTAGAGTTTTATACTTATGTTTTTTTTTGTTTTGTTTTTTGGTCGAAATTATCCTTTTTGAAAATGATTTGCCTGTTGCGCTCGAACATATACTTTGTTAATGAATTGTTAAAAATGTACACAAATTTCAAGGGAAGTAATTCTAGATGAACAAGATGATCGCTTGAAAAAGTTGAACAATTTATTGTGTTAAGTTCGATTAAATATAATTAAGAAATCAATCTTTTTCAACTTTTTAAGATGTTGATGACAATCGCTTGAAGTTTGCCAAAAACATAGGGGTACATCATGCCTTGTCGGTGAGGTCAAAGACTTCTGAAGAGATGGCTACCCAAATCGAAACAACCTTGGGTCAACGTCCTGAAATCTCTATTGAATGCAGTGGAAATCCAGCTGGTCTAAAGAATTGTATGTTGGTAAGAATTACTTTTTTCATCGCTTTTTTTTTATTTATTTATTTCTTTGTCTTCTTTTTTTATTATAAGAAAAGTTTCAGTTCATGTAGTTTTGTTAAAAGTTGGATTTAGAAGTCATTTATTCTCTGTTAATCCTAATAAGTTGTTGAAAGTTAAATTGCAACTTCTCGTAAGGTGATGCCTTATCTGGACATTTCATAAGACTATATTATACATTTATAAGACTAATAAGACACCCTGTAAAAATTCCATGGTGCTTTCTTTTCGTTTTTTTTTATGAGAGATCTCTCCAGACAAACCGCCTGATGTAAGGATATATATAAATGAATGACGGCTATTTTCCAAATTCCAAGATTTTTATTCATCTCACCATTTAAATCAAATTTAATCAAATATGGCTTCAATAACATGCCACACGTTGCAACTATTCAAAAAAATTTTCTGCTTTATTCTTTTTCTTTTCTTTTTTTTTAACTTTATAAGATATAAAGTAAAAAAAAATCTAATTTTTCTGATGAGCCAATGTAGAAAAAATTCAGTATCAACATAATAAGTGATTGTTTCTATGTTCTGAAACAGGTGCTATAAAAAGTTGGAAATTTTGACACGCTGAAAGAAATAAATGGTAAGATGAATAAAATCTTTGAATTTGGAAAATAGCTGCTTTGTCATCCATTTCTATATGCTCTGTTGTTGAATTTAACATACATCGAGCTTCATGAATAAAAAGATTGATATTAAGGGTGAAATATAATTGTATAATTGAAAACCATACGTTTCCCATATATATATATATATATATATATATATATATATATATATATATATATAAAATAAAAATTACAATTAAATTTACCAAAATGATCCAAGATGGTAAAATTAAAGTATAATATAAATATTAAAGAATTAATATTTATAAAGTTATCTCAGCCAGATGTAAAAGCTCGATAAAACCAAATAGGAGATAGAGCTTATAATACGAGCAAACAGTTAATAAAACATGTTAAAAAACACTTTGAAAAAGAGTTAAAAACATATTTAATCTGAAAAGGAAACACTTGATAAGTGGATAGTCCTTAATCCGCGGAGTTTCGAAGAAATACTTTCCTTCTCATCAGAGGGTAGGAATTAGCAAAATGCAGGATCGGATTTTGCATGCAAAAGTATTTGATGAAACAACAAGTAAGTCAAAGATCTTACTTGATAACAAAAAAGTGAAGCAGAGGGAATATGGTGAAGAAAAAGGTGATTACACGTGAATGGATAGTCTGGTGGAAGATAAATAATCCAGTGACGGTAAAATCCAAATATATACCTTCAACAAAGTTAATTGAATTTTTATATATATATATATATATATATATATATATATTTCAAGATCAAAAACTAGTCAATAAGCGTTTGATACATACATTGATTCCAAAAGCAGCAATTCTTCTCCTTTAGTCAGAAACATCATACATAGAATGTGGTACTAAAAGAGAAAATAATGTAAAGTCTACTCTTCTGATTTATTTTTCCTTTTACTATAAAAATCTGTATATCTATAAAAGTGAGAATGTGTGTGAGGACACTTCTCAACCTATATACTCAACAGACTTTTTATCTACAGATTTGATATTTGGTATATAAGATATTTAGGTATATGGAAAACTTTTTAATCAGTTTTCATATGGAAAAATGGCTACTAAGTGGTCATAATTAAAAAATTGGTATGTGGGGGGGTCATCAGATTTTTATCTGTTTGTCAACTGTTTCATGAATGTGCATGCGTGAATCATTCACATGACCGATTACTTACATTAAGAATAAGTAGGTTTGAAAACACTTTTTAAATATATATCAGTCTGGTCTAATGGTTATCGCACTTGACTCACAGTCTTTGGGTTTTGGTTTCGATCTCAGCTCAAGTATTTTTTTTGTTTTACTTACTTACAAGAAGTGAACTATTTAAGAAAAAACATAATACTCGCATGCACATGTCTCAGTCTCTTTTCTTTTTTTTTTACTCCATGTTTTTAAGAAATTTAACATTATGAGTAACACCTGTGGTATATCTGTTCATAATAAGAATTCTGCATTAATCAAAATATAATATTTATGCATATTTTACGACTGGGCAATGCTGGGCAGTAATAAGTTTTAAAAATGTATTCATTGTAACAGTTTAAATATATTAAAAATAGTTTCTTTCTCTGTAGAGGATAAATTTTTCCCAAAAGGGCCACTGTTTGTTTTGATTGTCAACCCATGATGTCTAAGGAAAAGATCCTGTTGCAATACTTCACTTTGGTCTATGTCAGTGTTTTTCAACTTTTCTGCTAGTGCGGAACCCCCGAAACATTCCCTAGGCTCATGGAACCCCTATGCAATAATTTAGTTGTATGAGGAAAAAAATAGCATTTAAAGTATAAAATAAAAATACTCGTGTTCATATTGTACACGTTTATTTTATATGTAATGAAAACAAAATTCTACATGTTTGAATCGAGTACATTTATTCTTATTTATTCTCATAAATAACTCGTTGGGAAACTTGAGTTTGGTGTTTCTTGCACAACTCTTTAATATTGGTTTGTGTTTTTGACACACACGAAGTTCATCTTCTATATACAACAATTGTGCTCGTTTCTTGTGTTTAATGGTTGTCAGAGCTGAAAATCCAAATTCACACAAATAAGATGTTGAAAATTGCACAAGAACTCGTAGTGCTTTCTGAGCAATTGCAAGATATTCTTTTTTAACCAGCAACCAAAATGCATTCAGGTTAAGCTCAGAATACTTCAACTTTAATGTCCTGTCATTTAGAATACTGGCAAGTTCTTCCTCTTCTGCTAATGTGAACTGTTCTTCTCCTAACATTATTCTTACTATTTCTTGGCATGCAGGTAAAATTACAGTTTCAGCGATGGTATGAGATTTCATTTATCTTGCAACTATCTCTGCCACAGCATAACTTGCTTCTTATCCTTTGTCACTCAACTTGAGTTTCTTGGTAAACCTAAAAACTTACCTTTTATTTAATGTTAGTTTTCATTTGAAATATTCTTTATTTATGCTTGACAACTCTGGATGTTTAGTTTTTAAGTGTCGTTTCAGTTTGGCTGGTACCATTGCACTGTTAGACAGTTTATCCCCATAAATAATGCACAAAGGTGGAGAATACTCTGGGTTTCCTGTCCAAGTAAATCCCATGACAATGTAATTTTCACAATATTGACGAATTTTAAGTTGTAGATTAATTCCATCATTTCTTGGTAATTCAGAAGATGAAAGAATGTTAAATAAAAAAAAATGATTACACGAATACTATAGGCGAGTCCTGCAAAGTTTTTATCAGGCGCAAATGTGTGTTCGCTCAAGTGAATCTCAGTTTTTCTTTCAGTTTTTATCGGGTGCACATGTTTTTCACTAGTGGTGTAGTATTTTGCTAGTGGACGTCACATTTTCTCACATCTAACGCTGCCGTCGACTTCTCACAGTAAGAATGATTAACAGAAGATCCTCCTTCCGGCTGACCCTTTGTGCATGTCTTTAATCGGGGAAGGTGAAGGGGACTTCTTCAAGGATATACACGTTCACTACTATCTCGATGAGCGAGGAGACAATGTTAATTTTATTTAGGCGTTTCAGTTTCTTCTTTCACGCTGGTCCATCTTCCCTCTCCTCCCTCTCTCAGTATCATGTTATCCTCTCTTTCTCTCCCGTATAAAACTGCCTCGCTGACAACAGACACAAGGCTGACTGACTGTAATAAGAATATATAAATTCTCAAAATTGAATTTAACTTTCCGTTCATTTGTTCCTTCTTCTAATTTAGAGATCACGGAACCCCTGGACTGTACTGGCAAAACCCTAGCCAGTTGACAAACACTGGTCTATGTTAATCGTTTGGCCATTATGTTTTTTTCGCTGACAATCTCCCAAAGCTCATTGCTGAGTGAAAAATGTCTTTTCAAACTTTATTTGTTTTTAATAAAATGAACAAAATCAAATTATTTAAACAATAAAAGGTTTAATAAAACAGGATTCTTATTTTTTTAACAAAGGCTGTTTAAAAAAAACATATGAAGAAATTTTATCTAGAATTTCTTATTTGACATAAAAACATGATGATTAATAATCGTCATAGAACAAGATGTCATATTCCAAAAATCACCTGCGTTTGGCTAGTAACTTTTCTAATAGGCTAGTAAATGAAAATATTTAGTTGTCAAAGATCAATTAAAGATAAATTTGTTCATAGAGCCCTGCTTCCACATAATCTCGTTATTGTAAAGACAAATGAATTTCTCTTTTACTATGTCCCAATATCAAACTGCAGGAACGTGAAAGATGAATAATAATAAAAAAAAAATTATCTACAGCTTTCAAAAGATCATCAAAGAGACTAAACATAGACTCAGATTCTAAGAGGAGAAAACATGGGAAAAATAATGAAATAGTTGTCTGTTGAAAAAATGTCTTGGACAAAGTTATGAAAAGGAACTTCATTTTTTTGTTTTTAGTGATTATAAATTTATTGTTATTGATTAAAAAGGCAACTGGAAATGGTGGATGTGTTGTAATGGTTGGAATGCAACCGGATGAAGTTACTGTACCACTACTGAATGCAGCCGTCAGAGAAGTAGACATCAGAGGGACCTTCCGATATGCCAACTGGTAAGTACAAATGGATGATACATCAATGACTGCTTGTCCAGATATTCTGTTTGTGTGTGTGTGTGTATATATATATATATATATATATATATATATATATATATATATATATATATACTTTTATTTAATTTCAAGTAATTTATATAGTCACCACACAGATAACACCAACTAATGATGCCATATATATATATATATATATATATATATATATATATATATATATATATATATATTAGTGGTGGGACGATTCCAAAATTTTTACTGATTCCATTCTAAATTTCTGATTCTGATTTGATTCCCGATTCCGATTCTTTTAATATTTATAAATATATAATTAGCGATTTTTGTTTTTTGTTTTTTTCGTAAATTTTCAAATTATTACATAAATCCCTGGGTAATTTCCGGGTATATTTTTTCTCAAATATTTTCCTTGTAATGTATTGCAAATTGAAAGAAAACAAAAAGTTTATTTTGATTTTAAACAAAGCAAAAATGTATCAGTTCGTCGTTAGTGCACAACATGCTACTTGAAAGTTTTCGTAAACTCGTCCCTTTTTGCTAGGTAAGAAATCTGGTCCCTTATTGAATAAATAGCGATTGAAAACACATTTTATGACTGATCTTGAAGGAGATATTGCTTTTAGAGGCGACTATGCATCCCCATAATATTTAAAAAAATTATTTTTAACTCTTGTTTTAGAAAAAATAAACTTTATCATGAAGTCAAAACACGAAAAACAAAACAATATATTTATTTAAAAAAATACTTTAGTTTTTAACATGTTTTGTCATTATGAAACAAAAATAAAAGAAAGAGAAAACTTACGTATTATCAAACAAAGCAAATATTTTATTTAGAAGAAATTAAACAATTTTTGTGTTCTTACAAAACAACAAAAACATTTTTTAAAAAACATGGTACTTATGTATTTTTGGTACCGTGCTGAAATAATGTTATTATTTCGAAAGCCATTCTTAACATGGGGAGGGGAAAGTATCGTTCAAAAGTCATTTTGTGGGCACTTCTGCAGTATACAGACGGCGGCTATTGTTGGGGGGGGGGTGATAACTCCAATTTCTTCTTGGTCAAATAACATTGCGAATAAGTAACAAACAAGATTTTTTTTTCCAAACAAAAATTGTATAATAAAAATGTATCAATATATAATTATATAAACATTTATTTAAAAGTCTGCTTAAGAAAATATAATTTTTATAAAGCAATTTTGTAATAAAAACATTTGATTTTTATAAAGTAAAATAGCTTTTTTTTTCTTTTTTTTTCTTAAACAAATAGATAATTTAAATGACACATTTTTTTGATTAAAGGAACTTTGAAGGGTCAACAACAAATTAATAATTTAAATGCTTTTTGACCGAGAAGCGCCACCTGGTGACAAGTGCCTTTTGTTGTTTCATGAATACAAAAAGTGTCAGAACTAAATTAATTTTTCAAATAAAATATTTGTTTTATTATTTGACTAGCGAGGGGTACCCGGCGTTGCCTGGGTGTTTGGAGGTGTGTGTGGTTTTGGGTAAATCAAAACTCCGGATGGGGGGGGGTTTAAAAAAAATGTTTTGGTAGGTAAGTATGAGGATCGAACCCGAACCCTTGAGGCAAAGTTGGAAATTAAAGTGAAAAAAAAAAGAGTGCGTTAACCATCGGGCCACCGCGAGATGGTAACGGAAACACGTTTGAATTTATTTAACTTTACTTAGATTTTGCAGGTGCACGTTTTAATGACTTAATTAGGTCAAGTTTGACTGTAGGATAGTATTTCATTTACTGCGGGAACGCTTTTTTTTATTTTTATTTTTCCAAGATGTTGGGGGGGGGGAGAACAGCTCCCCTTGCCCAATTTGAATAGCAATTGTTTGATATAAGGAAAATATTTCCACATTGATCAAATCTGATTGCTTTTGGACATTTCCGCCGATAGACGGAAAATACGCCAGAATGAGTGTCGCTTTTATTATAGGAAAAAGACTAATCCACATGCGGCGAGCGATAAATGTTGAATATTTATCTTCTCGAAGTCGAGCAAATTAAATAGACAGGCGAGCTCCGTTGTTAACTCTGAGATATTATGATTTACATGTGATATAAAAAGTTTTAAAAAGTTGTTAAGCGACCGACCGCTTCTCTGACAAAAGCCTTTTGTAGACATACAAAAAAAGCGAACGCACATACATACATTTTCGCTTTAATATTTATAGATAATACAAGAAGTGTTTTCTCTTTTTTGTTTGTTTGTTTTATAATAACACAAGAAATGTTAAAAAGATAAAGCGATTATTTTTTTATTTTAATTTTTAATTTTTTTTTTGTGTTTTTCATTCAGTTTTATTACATAATCAATCATATTTACTTCCGGTAGCTTGATTTTTTTTTTTTTTTTTTTCTGAGCAGTGATCTTGGGCATTACCTAAAGTGTACGATTTTTTTTTTTTTTGGAAAGAGGAGGGCTTGTTTTAAAACTATATTTACCTCAATATTTTCTTTAATTTTCTATTTTTTAGCGATTATCAAGATCCCTAAGATGTGATACCATTATGTCGAACATTATTTCTTGTTCTCATGTAACACTCGACGCTACTTTCTTTTTTTTTTTTTTACTCAATAAACGCTTTGAAATAAATTAAACAACTTAGCCAACTAGGTAGAAAATTCGATTTTGCCCTTTTAAAAACAACAGTAAATAAGTATAAATATTTTTAAAAATATTATGCGGTCTGTAGTCTCGTATTTGAACAGAATAAACACTTTAAAATAAGTGAAACCACTAACAACTTAGTCAGTTAGGTAGAAAACACTTAGAAAATAAATGTTATTTAAAAAAAAAAACAGTAAACAAATAAAAATATTTTTTTAAATATTATGGCAAGGTATAGTCTCTTTTAAAAACAATATCTCCTTCAAGAACTGTCATAAAATGTGTTTTCAATCGATATGTATTCAATAAGGGACCAGTTTTCCTTCCTAGCAAAAAGGGATGAGTTTTCCCGGTACAAGTTTTCCGGGTATTGGTTTTCCTAAATTCGTTTTGGGTATTTTAAATGTAAATGAAAGTCTTTTTAAGTTAACAAACTTCTCAGTGTGATACCTGTTTTTGGGGACGAAGATTTATTTCACTCTAAGACAAGAAATTGATCGATCACAGAAGAAAGGAAAGTGAATTTGGCCTGTGGTTTATCCCTCTAGGTCTTATTTCTACCACATCAGCGTTCACCCCCCCCCCTCAGCAAAGGGGAAGAGACAACGGCAAAGCCGTCCGCTCTCTTCCAAGTCCCAACCAAATCTCCTCGATTCAGCTAACCTGATCACATGACTCACACGCAATCAAATCAGCTGACCTTGACTTCCAGTCAACGTGTCTCAATACAACTCGCACATCTCCCTCTCTCTCTCTCTATCCATTCTCTAACAAGTGTTTGCTCTTCCAAAGTTGTGAAATTTTCATCTATATTTTCACTTGTGTCAAAACCAAACAAAATATAAGAAAACATGAAATATTTCAAAAGATGTGGTGATAAGACAAAAGAAGTGCCGGTAAAAAAATGCTAAGCATGTTAAATCTTTAAAGTGCAAAGTCTCTACTAGACATCATATGGCCATTAACCAAATAGATGCAAAAAGCTTTTTAAAATCTATGATATTGAATAAGCAAGTGAACTCTAGAACATTTACTTTGCTTACAATAAAAACTAATAAAAACAAATTAAATTAGGTTCGGAGAGTCAGAGGATTCCCTTGGGTTCAAAAAAAAGCTGCCATAAAACTTTAATTATTTCAGAAGAAGCCAATGACAACCACCCCAATGTACAGCTGGTGCCAACAAAATTTACCCCCACCCCCACCCAGAGCATTTAAAACTTGTTAATAATCAAATCATATGAACTCCTTCAGATAAGGGCACATAAACATTTTAACGATTAGAGGTGAAACGATTACAAAGGCAATAGGAAAGTTATAAATGACCAATAAATAAAATAAATTAAACTCTGCTAATCAATGTTAAATCTGTAAATGAGATTTATAACTCATTCTGTGGCCCTTCTCAGTCTTATGTTGTAAAGGAACAACTTCTAATAAAAAACCAGGACAAACTGAAACAAAACCAAATTGCCTCCTCCCTTGAGGCTTGCATTTACGAACATCCTTGGGCTTAGAACTAATTTAAATGATGTTGAAGCATTTCTCCTAACAAACACCCTGGATATCTTAGCACTAAGTGAGACTAACCTACACTCCTCCATCCCCTCTAACTACTTTAACATGCCCGGATATCTACCACTCTGCCGTAAGGACTCTGACAGACATATGCACGAGCTTGGAGTCTATATTAGAAACACCCTTCCCCTAACTATAGAAAGAAAACTAGAATCGGATGATCAAGCCTTTATGTACTTTAGACTTAACATGCAACATAATATTAGTTACTTTTATTTTCTCTACCGCTCTCCCTCGACCCAGGACTGTATCCTAATAAACAAAGTCTCTGACAGCATAGATACAGCACTTTCCCTCGTTCATGTATTTGGTGACTTCAATGTCCACCACAGTAACTGGCTTGGATTCTTTAATTACACAGACGCAGCTGGTGCCACAACACATAGTTTCTCTATATCTCATTCTCTATCACAGACAGTTATGTTTCCAACCCGTTTCCCTGACCAGCAAGCGCAACACGCATCACTTTTAGATCTGTTTCTGACCACAGTTCCTGATGATTGTGTTACAAACGCCCACAGCCCACTTGGGATTGCTGATCATGTAGTGATAATAGTTAAAATCACCCTAAACTCTAGAGCCAAAATGGAAGAGCCATTGCTCAAAACAACGAGATATTATAAAAAGGCTGACTGGGAAGCCATCAGGGATCTCATTAGAGATGCCCCATGGCGAAATATCTTTTCACTTCCTGCTGAACAGTGTGCAAATGAGACCACTAAATAGTTCAAAACAGCAATTGAAACACATGTTCCCACACGGAAATTTTATAGCAAGCCCCACTCTCCCCAATGGTTAACTTCCACATGTGCAGCTGCCATCGCGCAAAGGCAGCACGTGTACCACAGATTTAACCGACATAAATCCAGTTCAAACAGAGAGAAGTATATAGAAGCCAGAAGTAACTGTAAGAAAGAAATAGTGACAGCTAAGAGAAAATTTACTGAAACCACCCAAAAACACATCGAAACACAGAAATTAGGAACCCGTGACTTCTGGAAAATCTACAACAGTGTAGTAAATAATGGGCAATCAACAATTCCACCACAATCCAACAATCATGAAGTTGTTTGCTCAGCAACCAAGAAGGCTAACCTGCTTGCCAGTCGGTTTGCCTCCAACTCCACACTAGACTCCACTAACCACCCTATCCCAGACTTTCCTTTGCGGACAGACACCACACTTGACGATCTGAAAATCACCCCTTCTCAGGTGCATGCTATCATAAGAAATCTTGACACTGCAAAAGCATGTGGACCTGCTCTCATCCCGTCTGTACTATTAAAAAAGTGGTCCGCTGAAGTAGCTCCAATCCTCTCCAAACTTTACAACAAAAGCCTTAATGAATCATGCTTTCCTGCCTGCTGGAAAACTGCTTCTGTGGTACCAGTTTTCAAGAATTCTGGCGAAAGAACTGACCTAGCAAATTACCGCACCATTAGTCTCTTCCTACTTTTTGCCAAAATATTTGAGTCCATAATTAACCAAGCTCTAGTCCATCACCTTACAGATGCTAAACTTCTTACCGACCAACAATATGGATTTAGGCAAGCCCGTTCCACAGCAAACATTCTAACTGTAATCTCTGAACGTATATACCATTCACTTGACAAAGCAGGGGAGGGTAAAGCAATAGCTCTAGATATATCTAAGGCTTTTGACAGGGTATGGCATGAAGGTCTTCTCAGGAAAATCATATCATACGGTATCACTGGTAGATTACTTAACATAATTAAATCCTTCTTAGATAATAGAAAAATCCAGGTTGTCCTCCAGGGCCATACATCTAAACAATATGATATAAATACGGGAGTGCCGCAGGGGCCTATCCTTGGACCTCTATTATTCCTAATATTCATAAATGACCTCCCTGACAAAATTGTCTGAGATGGGTATATATGCTAATGATACCACACTCTATAACAGACATGACACGATAGGAAAACAAATGAACACATATCTAAAGAAATGGCAGAAACACTAGAGGATGACCTCCAATCTGTAGTGGAATGTGAACAAAAATGGATGGTCACATTCAATGCTTCCAAGACTAAACTTGTTTCCTTCAATAATTGCCAGAAACCTTCTCTACCATTAATAGCAATGGCCAAAGACTCTTTATCTGAAAGCACATCTTTTAAACTCCTCAGCCTAACGTTCACAGTAAATATGAGTTGGAACAATTATATTGAGAGCATTGCCAGGACCGCTGCGAAGAAGGTAGGTTCTCTCTACTGTGCTAGAAAGCTACTGACCCCTGAAAGTATCCTGTACTTCTATAAGGCCTCCATTCGCCCATGTATAGAGTATTGTTGTCATTTTTGGGTTGGTGCATCTGCTTTGGAATTAGAATATAATTTTCCGATTCTGATACCCCAAAAAGTTCTGATTTTTCTGACTCTGAGTAATCATCCCAACACACATATATATATATATGTATACACGTTTTCCTTAAAACAAATATATGTTTATAATGTATATATTCAATAAGGTTAACTTCAAATTGCAATGGTTTATTAAGCTCAATGAAAATAGATTTATACTTTCAGAACATATATAACTTGATTAAACACTTCAAAATCACAGGAATGTGCACTTAATTCATATTCATAGTATTTAAATTAATGCATCTTACACGTGTTTCATAAATAGCATAAACCAAACAAATTATCAGCGACTTTTCATTAGTTCATCAAAGAAGAAAAAGTATTTTTTGTTTTTTTATCCCATTCAATAAAACATGTGTAAGACACAGTAATTTAAACAATGAATTAAGTGTATATTCCTATGATTTTGAAATGTTTATTAAAGTTATATATATATATATATATATAAGAGCAAATAGTTAATAATAAAACATGTTAAAAAACACTTTGAAAAAGAGTTAAAAACATATCTAATTTGAAAAGGAAACACTAAATAAGTGGATAGTCCTTAATTCACAGAGTTTCGAAGAAATACTTTCCTTCTCATCAGAGGGTGGGATTTAGCAAAATGCGGTATTGGATTTTGCTTGCAAAAGTATTTGATGAAACTGCAAGTAAGTCAAATATCTTACTTGATAATAAAAAGTGAAGCAGAGGGAATATGGTGAAGAAAAAGGTTATTTCACGTGAATGGATAGTCTGGTGAAAGGTAAAGTATCCAATGACGGTAAAATTCAAAAATGCAAATCCTCCAAGAAAGTTAGTTAAATTTCCATTCGCACAAGTAAAATCCAAGGGAATCGCGTAATTGTAAGATGGTTCAAAATAATCCAAAAGGCTGAAATCCGTGGAATAATTCACAAATAGGTACAAGGAAAAGGAGAAAGAATTCCAATAATATTATTAAAAGAAAAATAAGATATGCGTTAAACTCGGCTGCCGAGACAAGGTGTAATTAATAAAAATGAGTGAAGAAGAAGAGAGAAAAAATGAGTGAAGAGAAAGGGGGGAAAAAAAGATTGAATGGTAGTAGAATTAAATATAAAATAGAAAAGCAAATGTCAAAATGACCCAGACAAGATGATGTTAAAAGGCGCAAAAAATATAGGGCAAAAATGAGGTCAACTGAAATGTACAAGATATTACTTAAGAAAATATCAGCAGAGGTTATTAAAAGACACACACACAAAAAAAAAAAAAAAAAATTAAGGGGAGAGGATGGCCGGTATCTGCAAATTCCAGATAATGCAAGTATATAAGTAAATGCATATAGTGAAATATAAGTAAATATATATACAGGATATGAATGTGTAGGTAGATGATATATTTGATAGATAGGAATTTTTTTTTTTTTTTAAACACTAAAACGGAAATTGCAGATAAAAAAACAGGCCAAACAAAGAAGAAAAAAAATTGAAATAAAGGATTATTAAGTTATAAAGTATTAAGAAAGTATGTAGAAAAAACGATAATGTTATAGAAAAATTATATATATCTGAAAGGTTAAAGTAATAGCTATGTAATTTCAAAATTACCATAATTAAATTTCGACTTATGTTTACAGAAAGAGATCAGTTCGTTTTTAGAATTTATTATATTGTTACTGTGAGAGGGAAGTAATTATAGTTAAAAGTGTGTGTGTCTGTGTACATTTCCCTACACAATAACTCTGTCAATTTTAAGTCTACAGACTCGAAATTTGATATACAGGGTACTGAGATTTGGGAAAATCTTGGTAATCGGTTTTCGACCAGAAATTTGGCTATTAAGGGGTCAAAGTTCAACGATTTGACCTTAGAGAACTCTACGAAACTACTCCGCCAATTTTGGATATAAACAATTGAAATTTTAGGTATAGGTTCCTTGGACATGGATCTAACTTAATAACTTGATTTGAGCCCAAAACAATAAATATTAAGGGGTCATAATAGGAGCCAAAGTTTAAAAAAATTTGACCTCTGCAGTCTCTACCAAATTACTCAGACAATTTCTGGTCTAAACATTTGAAATTTTATATAAAGTGTATTCAGAGCTTTTTAATCAGTTTGGGTCGAAAATTTTTAGTTACCAATATATAAATGTATGTATGTATGTTTGCATGTCTGTCTAAATCTTTTGACAGAGGCGACAGGTTTTCACAAGATCAGTATCGTTTTGAAGCTCGACCCTTCAGACGACGAATGTTGACAAATTGGCTAAAAGCATTAATATCTTCATCTTCAACTGGGCAATTTTCTACAGGGGGTCGTCGCTTTTTTTGCCGATACTTTTGAAAGTCCTGTTCTACTTTCAATTATCTAGCCATAATTTAAACATAAGTCACTTCCGGTTTGGCGGTGGTCATAACAGCAAAGACGACAGTTTTTTTTTCCCGTTCTTTTCCTCTTTTGTGGTACAGGTTCGAGCCTGCCTTCCTACTGCCACTTTTTTTTTTTTTTTTTTGCTCAACTGACACATCCAAATACCCAGGCAATGCCGGGCTGAAATGCTAGTAAATATATACGGAAACAATTTTATGTTTACTATAAACTTTTTACGCAAATATTATGCAAGTATAAATCATGTAGAATATCTGCATGAATATAATTACACGTAATAGTTAACTAAAGATGATCATCCCATTAGAAAACCGAAGCAACTAATAGGGAATTAATTAAAATGAATGTTTAAAAGAATATGAATATTAGTTAGATCTTTTGCTAGTGAATGCAATTCCACAACCCATATATAAGAAAATTGTATTTTCTTTTTAAATAAATGGAAAAGAGGGTTTTTAATATGAATATCAATACACACGAGAGAAAAACGAATTTATATGAGTGTAGATAAATTTCTCTCTGATAGGTTCATAAGAGTAGTGGTTGATCGGCAGAAATCAGAAGCTCTCAGTATTAAGGGGTCCATCCTAGGCCCAACCCTCTTCGTGATCTATATTAATGATCTTCCAAATCACATCCTTACATCATACGTGGACATTTATGCTGATTACACTAACATCTATGGTAGCACATCTAAGACCGTAAACGACCAAGTTCTCTCTGATTCTCTCTCCTCTGATTTTGAGCACATGGTACAATGGCTGGTTAATTTTAATGCATTTAAAACCAAGCTTCTATCTTTACATAATCAATGCTTTGATGCCCATCTGACATCAATTGAAATGAATGGCTCTCGTCTTGGGAAGGCCCCATGTTTTGACAAGCTTCTGGGCTTGACCTTTACTCCCGATCTGAAATGAAACATATATCAAATCCATTGCCATGGTTGCTGGAAAAATGGTGGGATCCTTCTACCGCTCCAGTAGATATCTCACTCCTGGTGCAATTCTCTACCTATATAAAAGCCAGGTTCAGCCAACGATGGAGTACTGTTGCCACTTATGGTCAGGAGCTGCTAGAAGCAGCTTATCCTGCCTTGACAGAGTTCAAAATAGACTGTAGTTTAGTGGGGGATGCCCTTTTCTCTTCCCTGCAACCTCTGTCCCACAAAAGAGACGTTGCGAGCATGTCTCTGCTTTATTTATATTTTCATGGCAAGTGCTCGTCTGAGCTCCAATCTATTGGATCCCCTCGCAAGACTTCCACAAGAACCACCTGTCTAGCAAAAAACACTATCAATAATTTCCCCCACTCTTTATCTGTGTCTAAACCTAAATGTAGATTCCATGAACAAAGTTTCTTTCTTAGAACTGCACACCTGTGGAATTGTCTTCTGTTTTCCAGCTGACTACAATATGATTGTCTTCAAGTCCAGTGTAAACAAGTTCTTGATGAACTTTCCCCCTGAGTAATCCAATTTAGAAAATTTCCACTACTTATGTTTACTATGCTATAATCACATTGGCTAATACCCTTATTATATTAACCCTTATCCTCGAGTGGCTTCTGGTCCTTGATAAGTAGTGATTCCTCTGTAAAAAAAAAAGTAGTCTTAGTAGCATTAAATGTTACCATCCATTTATGGCCCCCACTCCAATACAGACTGGAAGTCATTTTCTAAGGATTCTGCTGTTGCCTTAGATATTAGGATCTAAAATATAAGGTTCAGTATCATATCTTGATTTTAATTTGCATGAAAGTAATGCAAAACAAGTCTGTTCTAGAGATTAATTTTATTTGTTCTGGGACACGTTTTTGTCTGGTGTATATGTATATTGTTATGAACACTAGTCCATTGGGATATGATGAATAATGTTATATAACAATAATAATAAATAAAATTAAAAGAAAAGCAAGGCCTCTGGGTTTTCATATTTCATGTCAAACAAAAGGGAGAGGGTAAACTTTTTCAAACCAGTAAAAAAAAAAATTGTGAAATAAGGTAGATGAAAAAAACAGCTGGAGAAACGGAACACAGATATAAAATAATAATAAAAATAATAAAATAATAAAATAATAATAAATAATAAAATAATAATTTTATTCATAAAATAATAATTTTATTCATAAAATACAACGGGAAAAAACATATCACTAAACAAAAAGGCAAAGCAAAAAGAAAGGTTTATATCTCGCAGCATCTTCATATTTAATTTACACCGTTTCTGTTGTGTTCCTTTTATGAGCAGCCTTTGCGTTGACAAGTTTCGTTATTTTAGTTTTTTGTCATTGGCATATTTGTTAACCTTACTTCATCGTGTTCACTTCCACAACTCTGGAGCACACTGTTGCTCTCATCTCTTTTCCTCCAATCTGCAGCCATCTGCATTGACAAATTCAACCTTCTACTCTGCCTTCAGTCTGCATTGATAAATTCACCAGTCAAATGTTGTTTGATGAAAGCAGTTTTTCCAATACGACAATCTCTTAGCAAGACCAATTTAAATGCCGATATATCATATTTTTCTTATTGTCATTTTGTTCATCTCTTTTCTCCTCTGCGTCTTTCTTTTGTTCACTGAATCTTCAGCAACAAGTTTGCTCGTTTAGTTTTTCACAGTGTTCCATGCTCACCAATGTTAGAGCCTTCATTTTTGTTGCTATCCGGAATGGGATTCATTCTCTGTCCGTTAGCCATTACTCCTTGCTGAGAAATGCCAGAAGATGTATTTATTCCCTTCCTTTTCTTTTCTCTTCTTCCTTTTTTGCTTCACTTTCTTTTTTTCTTTGTCTTTTGGCAGTAACAAATGAATGTGAGAGAGGTTATAGTCCTGAGGGGAGGGGGAGTTATAACATACCTCACCCATCTGTTTTATCTTTTCCTTTACTCTCTCCTCCTCTCTCCTTACCCTATCAGCAACAATTAATAAAACAGAAAAAAAAAAACGATATGTTTTCACTCGGCTTGAAAATAAAAAACTTTTTTTAAAAATACATAACTCAGTGCTGCTATTATGTAATAATATGTACATATAACAAAACTATGTAAACATTAGGAGGAATCTACACAGGTCGATCTACATTTCAACATTAACACATCTTGTTAGGAGTTCCAAATTCTAATATACTCGCATATGTTCCTGTATTCGTATAATATGCTGTTGTATTATTACGTGAACATTCGTACTAAATGCTTTAAATTCACATTTTATTTAATTATTTAATTTCAGTTACCCTACTGCATTGTCGATGATTGCTACGGGCCAAGTGGATGCAAAACCTTTAATAACCCATCGATATAAACTTGAGGACAGCCTGAAAGCATTCGAACATGCAAAAACAATGAGAGATGGGGCCGTGAAAATCATGATCCGCTGTGCCCAAGGCTGACAATTCTACAACAACTATTTCTTTACCACCTTCTCTCTAATCTTAACCCTTCTCTGTTCCCGCATTTCAAACTGTCCACTATTAACCCATCCCTGTTTTGATGTGTAATGGGTGCTTTGTTCTTAGTTTGTTGTTTAATTTTTAAGCAAATAATTCTTGAAATTTACTAGTGTAAAAAATATTAATAGCAAATTAATTAACTAGTAAAAATTACAACGTAATTTCAATGGTAATGGGTTTGTTTAGTTTTAAAGTAAGAAATATAAAATAAGTTAATACAACTGTTTATTTCTTTTGTTTTCAAAAAATTGTGACAAAGGTTGCTGATAAAGATGGCATAAAATGGGACTATGATCACTATCCTAAGGGCAATTATTATGTTTGCATTGTGTATAACCTTAAATGAAGATGATATATACATTAACTAAAATGAAATGAATGCCAAACTCCATTTTATTGATAAAATGCAATTTCGTATTCAATTTATATGTACCTATATGAACGTTTTTTTTTATAATATTGTTTTTAAAAATAATATATGGAAACTGAATAATATTATCACATATATTTGGATAAAAAGTGAGATGGCTTCCCTAAAAATAAAGTGATAACATTTTGTACCCTTTTTGTTTTATTGTAAAATTAGCAATAATTCCTCTCAAAGAAAGAGAATGTATTGAATAACAGAAATGAACTGGTATCAAAATGTCAACCTGAAAATAAATGTTATCATTTTAAATTGTTGATTAAATATAAACAATAGTCATTAAAGAAAATTCTTTTCTAATTGTGATTAAGTTTTATTTTTTTTTTATTTGTTCCCATAATATCCTTACATTTATTTGATTTTGAAAAACTCTCAGTAGCATCTTTAAGAAATTTGAATTGTTTAATAAATTTTGCCACCATATAAAGATGCAAATGTTTTATTAAAAATCATCAGATGTCTTTTTTAACTTCAATTTTTCATTATTATTAATTTTTCATAGCAAAATATCCATCAACAGAGAAATATATTTTTTTCATGATTAGTGTTAGTGACCAAGTGATAAATTGAATAATATAAATATTTTATATTAGATTCTATCTTGATAAAAAGATGCTCAATATTATAGATAAAGCATTAATGCAATCGTACTGATTGAATTTTACCATTTGACTTTATTTGGATTCATGGACTTCATTTTCAATTTCAATCTATTATTTAAACTCATTTCTCCAAACTTTGTATAAATTTAAAAATTCTAAGTAAAAGTAAACTAGTAATAATTCACTTTTATTTATTTATTTTTTTATGTGAAGAAAAAAGCCCAAGTTTTGAAACTCCTTGGAATAAGGATTGGATATCTGCATGCGATGATGGAAGCATCAATGAGATGACAAATGTTTAAAATGATCTGATGAAGCCTCAGTTGTAATTGTTGGACTTGAAACATAAATAGGATGATCTGGTTCAAGTTCAATATAATTGCAAGAGAAACTACTGTCAATAATTTTCCCCACTCTTTATCTGTGCCTGGATCCAAACGTAGATTCCATGAGCAAAGCTTCTTTCTTAGAACTGCACGCCAGTGGAACTTTCTGCCGCTTGCCTGTTTCCCACCTGACTACAACTTGGACGTCTTCAAGTCCAACATAAACAAACTCCTGACACACTGTCCCCTTAAGTAAGTCACTCTACTTAAACACCCAATACTAATGATTACTACAATGCTATCATTGATTACTGTACACGCAATAATCCTTATCCCTGAGTGGCCTTCGGGCCTTGATAAGTGGTGAACCCCATGTAAAAAAAAAAAAACATATATAAATATATATTGAGAAAGCATGTCAGATCACTTTTGTTTCAGCTAGCCCAATTAGCCTCGGTCCAGGATCCACTGATGATCTGTAAAAAGTTGAATGCAGCAGTAAGTCCTAGGAACATATACCGGAAAAAACGGTTGAAAATAAATCAGACACTGTCCACTATGACTATGCAATCCCTACAGCTATGTACCTTAAAAATAGAGCTATTAAACTTGACATATTTACATAGCAACCTTAGTAGAAGTTAATGTCCACAATGATTTAAAAAAATTTTTTTATATTTTCACCCCAAACAAGGCACATTACCACTTTGTTGTAGAGGGCTACTATCAGGGACATAGACATCAGGGATACTTTGTAGGGAGTTGGGCAGCAAGCTGTCGGTTCATGTTAGACTTGAACTTTTGCATGTCAGTACAGTTGGGGAAGCAGGGACCCAAAAGGGAATTCCAAAGTCTAGCTGTCCTGTGGAAGAAACTACTGGAGTAGAAAGCTCTCTTACATCTAAGGATCTCTACTGTGTAGGGGTGGGATTTAGCTGCTTGTCAGGTTTGTTAGGGGTATTTACATCGAGGGCGCACAAGTGCTTGCAGTTCGTCAGAGCATTCACCGTTAAAGTACTTGTAGAACAGGCAGAGGGATGCAACATTTCGTCGATGAGACAGAGGTTGAAGTTTAGATGACAGTTTAAGACCCATCAGATTGCCGACTCTCTTTTGAACCTTATCTAGGAGTAAGAGACTAGTGGCAGATGCACCAGCCCAAATATGACAACAATACTCCGTACATGCATGAATGGTGGCCTTATAGAGGTATAGGATACTTTCGGGCATTAGTATCTTTTTAGCACGGTAGAGAGAGCCTACCTTCTTTGCGGCGGTCCTGGCGATACACTCAATGTAATTGTTCCAACTCATGTTTCCTGTGAGCGTTAGGCCGAGGAGTTTGAAAGATGTACTTTCAGATAAAGAGTCATTGGCTATTACTATTGGTGGTAGAGAAGGTTTCTTGTAATTATTGAAGGAAACAAGTTTAGTTTTCCCAGCATTGAATGTGACCATCCATTTATGTCCCCATTCCACTACAGGTCATCCTCTAGTGTTTCTGCCATTTCTCTAGATATGTGTTCATTTGTTTTCCTGTTGTGTCTGTTAAAGAATACGTGTGTGTATCGCATGTCGAAGTCCATGTTCGGAGATAGCCGTGTTGGCTTGTTTGTATTCACGTTAGCCCATTACACATGCATTGCATCGCTCTCGTATAATGTCTCTACATGGAACACGTGTCCTCAATTCTCACTCGCCTGGCTAGAAAAGGCAAAAATTTCTTTAACTTCATTCACTCCTAAGTCTTGCAATCACACTAGCACCTGCTCTTCAGGAACATGGGTCTTCTTTACAATGGTGGTTTTATTCGCATGAGAAAAAGATAGAAAAAGATAGAGAAATCAATTAAAGGCAAAGAAACACATTTCAATCATGCAAAGCTATTTCAGAAATCGCGCCACCCATCTGCACTGTGATTGCGAATAAAGGCTTTCCTCATATATCCAATCATAATCAAGTTGGAGAAAGAGATAATATTACTATCAGATAGAACTGATGTCATAACTCAACTTTTATCATCCACTGAGATCACAATCAATCAGCGAGTTCATTGTTCCTTCCAGAACTCTTCCAATTAAATGCCACCCTTTTCCATTTTTGAATGAGAGAGTTAAACAACAAATGTTAACAATTCTGAAATTTTGTAAATGAGGTATGAATATTTGTTTCAGTCGGTGTGACGTTCAACCTTTGTCAGGTGTAAAAGTCATCATGTTCTGGCAGAAAAAAAAGAGGGTTAGCTCTACACTTTAAGGATTTTTTTTTTGATCTAGTTGGAAGTAAGTTTACATGAATTATGAAGATAATTTTTCAAGAAACCATAGGGGTATTATTTTTAACTTATGATTAAAATTTTAATTCCTTCCCCCCTTAATATTTCGTAACACTTATCCCCCCCCCCCCAAAAAAAAATGGTTAAATAAAGAACTGATAACACCAGACACACATTACTAACCATACTGAAACCAGCAACTTTTTAGTTTCGTAAATGTTATGTTTTTAAAATTTTACAATTGGCTGATGGATTTAATTAAAAGAATAGAAGGCAAACAAAGGATGACTTTATAATTGCTTTCACGTCTTTTCATTATAGGACGTTTACATAGATTTGAATATTTGTAACATGTTAAAAGTATTTACTTGCATATATACTTATATATATGTGTGTGTGTGTGTGTGTGTGCATGCGTATGCTCATGTGTATGAGTAGTGATAATCAACACCAATAGCATCGGCAAGAACATAAAGGTCAGAGGTAAGAAACTGGAAGCAGCTTGTGACATTATAGAATGACAGAGACATCACAGTCAGCTTTTAAATTAGTCTGATGATCTTCCTGGTCATCTTCATCTTTCTGTATATGTGTGAATAGAGAATCCTAACTACAGACCTGGAGAGGAGAATACAGGCTATCTATTACGTAGTCAATTAACAAACAGTAATATATATATATATATATGTCATCCACATACAGTACTGTTTTGCTGTTTCACAGCTCATCAGTGCGGCTAGCCAGGCAACTACCTCAAGCCAGGATTGAAACCTGACCGCCTGTATGACAGTCAAGGCTCCTAACCATTACGCTAATCGGCGGCTGCTGTGCGAGTCATGAATTAATGATGTTTTGACATTGTCCGAAATACCTAAGCTCGATATATATAATCTTTTGTCACTTCTTTTCTATCGGACCCCAAATGTTGATTATATTGATTCTTTGACTAATCGATTTAGCCAGATGAATAACATGTCTTTTTATCTGGATATGAATACAGAGACGTCCTAAGAGTTTCTAAAGTTTTATTTCTGGAGAATAATGAGTCACACAGGAGAGAGAGAGAGACACACACACACTAAAGTTCTCTTAACTAATTATTCAGTTAACTCCTCTACTTAACTAAGATAGGTGACATGATATTCAAGGCTTCCTTTCAGCATCATTGCCTCTTACAACTTACCCTGGCAGACTCACATTATTCAATGTCTCCATTATTAGTAATATCTCTCAAACAGCTCCCATAAAGAGACTAATTTGAAAGGTTTTGTTTGCTCTCAGCTCGACAAAACGTGACAACATTATTTCACTTTCCTCTTATGTCTGGTTGTGTCTACCTTGTGTGACCACTTTCTTTGCGTTTTAACGTTATATCTGATATAATATAAATATACAGACACATATGCATCATAATGATTAGTATGCCTTTATGAAACTTTATACTAGTTGGCTCGTGTTATTAATATAGGGTACCTAATATGTAAAAGATGGAGTTAAAATGCTTCTGGAGAAATTGTCAGCATCTTATACATGGGTCACATTACTAATGAGAAAGTGAAAATGTTGAACCATACAAGGATCTACTGATGGAGAATGGAAATGGAACGAACCCTATGCAAGTTTAACCGACTACTCCAAAAGAGGAAGTTCCAAGGGAGTATGAAATTCACAAGCAGTCCCCAGTTGTATGTATATCCCCGTTATCGAGAGATACGACGACGTTAGGTTTTCTTTGCGTTTTAACGTTATATGATTTCATATGCATCATCATGATTAGTATGCCTATATGAAACTTTATACTAGTTGGCTCGTGTTATTAATATAGGGTACCTAATATGTAAAAGATGGAGTTAAAATGCTTCTGGAGAAATTGTCAGCATCTTATACATGGGTCACATTACTAATGAGAAAGTGAAAATGTTGAACCATGCAAGGATCTACTGACCAATGTTAAAAATGGAATGGAGAATGGAAATGGAACGCACCCTATGCAAGTTTAACCAACTACTCCAAAAGAGGAAGTTCCAAGGGAGTATGAAATTCACAAGCAGTCCTCAGTTGTATGTATATCCCCGTTATCGAGAGATATGACGACGTTAGGTTTTTGCAACCCTTGCAGGGAGGTGTCGATATCCTCCTACGTACAGCACCTGGAATTCCAAAATTAGTCTATCGATGGTTGTACATCTAAACAGTGTGATATAAATGCGGGAGTGCCTACGGGTTCTATCCTTGGACCTCGATTATTCTTAATATCCATAAATGACCTCCCGACAAAACTGCCTCTGAGATGGGTATATATGCTGATGGCACCATGCTCTATAACCGACACAACAGGAAAGCAAATGAACACATATCTAGAGAAATGGCAGAAACACTAGAAGACGACCTCCAATCTGTAGTGGAATGGGGACAAAAATGGATGGTCACATTCAATGCTGCGAAAACTAAACTTGTTTCCTTCAATAATTACAAGAAACCTTCTCTGCCACCAATAGCAATAGCCAATGACTCTTTATCTGAAAGTACTTCTTTCAAACTCCTTGGCCTAACGCTCACAGGAAACATGAGTTGGAACAATTACATTGAAAGCATTGCCAGGACCGCTGCAGAGAAGGTAAGCTCTCTCTACTGTGCTAGAAAGCTACTAACACCCGAAAGTATCCTATACCTCTATAAGGCCACCATTCGCCCATGTATGGAGTATTGTTGCCATATTTGGGCTGGTGCATCTACTACTAATCTCTCGCTCCTAGACAAGGTTCAAAAGAGAGTTGTGAATCTGATAGGTCCTGAACTGTCATCTAAACTTCAGCCTCTGTCCCATCAACGAAATGTTGCATCCCTCTGCCTGTTCTACAAGTATTTTAATGGTGAATGCTCTGAGGAACTGCAAGCACTTGTGCCCCCATGACGTAAACACCCTCGGCAAACCCGACAGGCAGTTAAATTCCCCCCCACACACACACACACACATTAGAGATCCCTAGATGTAAGAAAGTCTTCTACTCCCCAGGACAGCTAGACTTTGGAATTCCCTTCTGGGTCCCTGCTTCCCTAACTATACTGACATGCAAAAATTCAAGTGTTATGTGAACTGACATCTTGCTGCCCAACTCCCTACATAGTACCCCAGTAGCTGTTGACCCTGATAGTAGCCCCCTGCATCAAAGTGGCAATGTGCCTTGTTGGAGTAAATATATTTAAAAAAAATTAGTCACCCATCTGGGAATAACCAGGCTCAACGTTGCCTAACTTTGGTGATCTAATGAGAATTGGTGTGTCAATGTGATTATGCCGTACATGCAATGTTAAAAGGAGGACATGAAGTGATACGGCCATTTCATACATTCATCTGAAAGAAAAAAGAGATGGGAAAACAATACCTGAGAGTTGACAGGGCTAGCATTGAGTAGCACACTCAGGAAGACAGAACATCAAGAACACTGGAGAAAGCTGGTTGCCAGGTCAGCTTTAGCATCCTAACGCTCATCCAAATCAAAGATTATGACTGCATTATCATGAATGAAGAATATACCCAAAGCTTTAAACTAAAATAATTAGCTTTTTTATTCTTGGAATACTTTGAGATGAGTAATTTGTATATCTATTGATTTCTTCTTTCAGGGCCCATGGCGCAGTAGATAGAGGCATTGGATCTCTTATAGTTTCAGATGAGCATTGTCAATCTTACTCAAAGCAGGCCAGAGGATTAATTTTGCCAAAAGGTGGTGAGACAACAACAACTATGGAAGACAGTAATTACTGAGGATACAATTAAGAGACTCAGTATTCCTATCCCGATGGGTAACTGAAGAAGGCCAGAGGATGAGTTGGCCAAAACGTGGTGAAACAACAACTATGAAGATGAGGATAACAGTCCACAAATAAATAAATAAATAAAAAGTGTGAATGCACATCTTAGGATCAGCCTGCTAAACCTAGGTTATATATGCAAGCACATATGAGATTGTATTTAATTTGTATCCATCTGCCAGGATGTGTTCATACACAGCAGATCATCAGCGTTAATATCAGTGTAAATGGATTTATAAATCTATAGAGAATTTTTAAAAGAGTATGTGCTTGTGGGTATAGATTTCTATTATACTAGCATGGGTGCCCGGCGTTGCCCAGGTGTTTGGAGGTGTATGTTTAACAACAAAAAAAAAGTGGTAGTAGGAAGACAGGCTAGAACCCGTACCGCAAAGGAGGAAAAGAACAGGGAAAAAACCTGACGTCTTTGCTATTACACCACTGCCAAACCGGAAGTGACGTAGGTTTTAATTAAGGCTAGACAATCGAAACGAGAGGATGACTTTCAAAAATATCGGCAAAAAAAGCGACCCCCCCCCCTGTAGAAAACTGGCCAGTTGAAGGTGGAGATATTCATGTTTTTAGGCAATTTTTTTATATTTGTCGTCTGAAAGGTCGAACTTCAAAACAATACTGATCTTGTGAAAATCCATCGCCTTTGTTGAAAGTTTTAGGCAGACATGCAAACATACATACATACATACGTTTATATATTGTTAACTGAAATTTTCGACCCAAACTGATTAAAAAGCTTGCCCTATCTCTGAATACCCTTTATGTAAAATTTCAAATGTTTAGACCAGAAATTGTCTGAGTAATTTGGTAGAGACCGGAGTGGTCAATTTTTTAAAAACTTTGACCCCTATTATGACCCCATAACATTTACTGTTTTGGGCTTAAATCAAGTTATTAAGTTAGATCCATGTCCAAGGAACCTATATCTAAAATTTCAAGTGTTTATACCCAAAATTGTCGGAGGAGTTTGGTAGAGTTCTTAAAGGTCAAATCATTGAACTTTGACCCCTTAATAGCCAAATTTCTGGCCGAAATCATAAGACAACAGCTCAGTGATTGCTTTTAGTGGGAATTGGGCAGAATTGGACTATTTAAGGAGAAGAGATAGCAAGAAATTGTTTACATTGAACTTGAAGACGATCATTTTGTAGTCAGCCAGGAAGCCCACCAGTGAAACAGAGTTCTACAGGCAAGCAGTTCTAGGAAAAAGTTGTGTTAATGAAAGTTGTGTTTAGATTTAGGCACAGATAGAGAGTAGGGACACTTGATGGTAGTGATTATTTCTTTTTGTGAAAGTTTGATGGGGTGTGAACCATTAAATGAAGCCCAGGCAAGCACTTGCCATGGAAATAATGGTCGAGTAGAGACAAGCTCGCACCGTTTCTTCTGTGGGAAAGAGGTCGCAGGGAGGAGAAAAAAGGGCATCACCTACTAGGTTTCAAAGCCATTTTTGAACTCTATCAAGGCAGGATAGGGTGTTCCGGAGAGCTCCTTCTCAAATGTGACAACAATAATTAATTTTCGGACATATTTGATTCTTATACATGTAGAGGATTACGTGGGGAGTGATATTCTTTCTGGAATGGCCATTTTTCCAGTGACATTGGCAACAGATTTAATGTAGGAAAACAACAAGAACATAAGTCAGCAACATAAGAATGCGTTGAAGTCTAATCTGGGCTTTATTGGTGCAGATGTTTGAGAGAATGTACAAAATGAAAGTTTGATTTTCTGATGAGTAATTATGACACCAGATAAGGGAAAGAGTGAAAAATGATAACGGATAGTGATTCAACATGAGGCGACAAAAGGATAAACATACTGGATGACAATGAAGAATATTCTCTGCCTCTCTTTGTTATGTCTGTAAAAATGAACTATTATCATGTGTAGTAAAATAAAATATAAGACAGAAATTATCAAATTACTCCATAAAACCAGATGGATATGTATTAAAACACTAAAAATATTAATGGCTTATTCGTTTGGAGAAAATTATGAAGAAAATATTCAATATTTAAAAAGAAAAAATGTAAGTAGATCCAGACAAGGCATGAAGCCATCGGATATAAGGAACTAAAAAGAATGAAATATGATTATTGCAAAGTTAGCGGATGCCTATTCACTTTACTCTTGCAAAAACCAACGCTATAGCAGGAAACAGCAGGAAGAGAGTTTCACAGGTCTGCAGTTCTCAGAAAAAGCTACTGGATTACGAAGCTAATTGATGAAGACTACTTAACCAAGACTCAAATGAGCTGGAACAAAGGAAGCAAGAAATAAGACAATTCTGAAGAACGCATGCTATAATGTTATTTATAGAAAAGACTGAGACTAGCAACATCACGTTTGTGAGAGAATAGGGTGCAGATAAGAAGAAAGGATAACACCAACCAAATTACGGATACGCTTCTGGACCTTAGTAAGAACCCTAACATTAGTCAGAGATTCACCAGCTTGTAGAGATAGAAAATAGCCTCAGGTGCGAGAAAGTGTTTGGAGCGATAAAGAGAATCGACTTTACAAGATGCAGAAAGAACAATGGATTTAATATATGAACACAAGGAAAGATTTAATAAAGAAGTCCAATGAGTTTCAGAGTCAATTTCTCCTAAAGGACGGAGCCATCCATGACAATTTCAGGGAGGAAAGAGACACAACTACAAGCGAAAGACATGAGCTGAGTCTTAACAACAACCAATGAAATGACATTTTGTGCCATGTTTTATTGTCAAGTGAGATACAATATATAGACATAATAATATAGAACAATAAGAACCTGTGGAAAAATTTCAAAACACATTAAAATGAATAAAAAAATAAAAGAAAGCAAATAACAACAAATAAAAAAATAAATTCTTTTTTACCTTTTAAAGCTAAAAAGAATTGATTTAAAAAATTAGATTTCTTTTCAATGAGAATTCAACATACAACACATTGTTTTTTATTTCTGAAGAATTTTTTATATAAATTATAAAGAAACAGATATCAATTCACTTGCATATTTTTTTAACATTTTAAAAATAAACTATAATAAAAAACTCTCAGTCCCCTCCCAACATGACTTTGTTTTCAAATTATATAATTTGAAACCGTAAACAGACAGTCATGTTTTTATTTTAAAAAATTTGGAGAGGAAATGGTTTGATTGATTTTTAACTGATAAAGGCGACTACAGAGGGAGGTAATTCGTTTCTCATTAATTAATTGCGATGATGATGTTTTCTGTGACATGTGGATGTGCGGACAAGTAAATTAATATTTAGATATATTTATTCTGTTTGGTACAATAGTAGAAGTTCGTGTCGGCTGAGAATAACTGATAAGTGACTTGACTAGTAAACCGTTCACTCCACCTCACAGCTTCAACTTGCTCTAACCAGTTTCATTTTCTTTAAATATACATGAACTGAAATCACTTGTCCCAGCCATGTAACAACATAGCAATCCAAATCTGAACCAAATTAAACTTCTAGATATTTTGTCTATTTCTTGGGTGGCATGAATATTTTTTGGAGGGAATCTTCTGTAAAAATCCACCCCCTCATATTTAGTGTTGGGATGGTTAATTGGAATCGGGAATCAGAAAAATCGGAAGATCTGGGGGTATCAGAATCGATATCAGAATTGAAAAAATTGATACCTATTTTCCGATGTCAAAACGATTCTTTTATTTTCTTTTTTATTTGATTTTGTTTAAACCAAAATCTTCCTTTGCTTGTAATAATGATAAATATAATAAATATTTATTGATTTTAAATTACCAGTAAAGCTTAAATCAATAGATCATCCCTCACAAGTGTATTTTGACATTTAGGAAAATTTTTGCATATTTAACCTTTTTTTTTAACAAAAATCAGGGGAAATAACTATTTAATAGCTAAATAATTAGAGATTTATAAAGAATCGGAATCAGAATTGTATCGAAATCAGGAAAAATATCAGAATCGTGCCATCACTAATATATATATATATATATATATATATATATATATAAATATATATATATATATATATATATATACAGGGTGTTTCAGTTATGAGTTATTAAAAATCGATATGTTCCCAAAACCTTTGAAACATATATATATTTTACCTAGATGCGAGTTGGGAATAATTTTCCCTTTGATCAATTTGGTATCCCCTAAATATTATTTTTAAAATATAATTATATTTAAAAAAAATTATATATATATATATATATATATATATATATATATATATATATATATATATATATATATATATATATATATGACTTTTGTATTGGTTGTATAAGACGACCTCTAATTTTTAAAGATGCTTTTTTAACTTTAAGGGTCGTCTTATACGCCTAAATATATGGTGTATATATATATATATCTATAATATAAAGCTGAATATGTGTGTGTGTGTGGTCACGAATAGGCTCCTATATTGTTGACTATTTTAAGAAACTGATTACATATAATGATAGAAGATGTATTGAGACACAGGAATGGGTATGTTTGATCTGGCAGAACAGTGGTTCATTAAAATTGTGGGGTCTGCGTTCGCGCCTGGTCCACAAAGTATGAAAAAAAAAAATTTAAAAATGAAAAAAAAAAAAACGTTTACAAGTGTTTTTGATATAGATGTACATAATAATACTTTGATAAGTATGTTTTAACTTAAATAGGATGGTATAATAAAATTGTGGGGTCTGCGTTCGCACCTGGCCTCCATAGAATGGAAATAGGCACAAAATTTAATAAAGACTTTTCATATCTATCTGCGTAAGTATACTTTGATAATTATGTTTCAGTTTGAAGAAATATGGTATAATAAAATTATGGGGTGTTCGTTCGTGCCTGACCTCCATAGAATGGAAATATGTCACAAAGTTTAAGGTTTTTTAATATAGATCCACAGAATATTGTGATAAGTGTTTCAGTGTGAACAGGTATGGTATAATAAATTATGAGGTTTAATAAATTATTTGATTTGGTTTTGATACCCCAAAATTCGAAGCTATCTCATTACAACCCTTCCTTTTCATAACCTATCATACTTTCATAAATCAGAGTCCATTTTCTGTAGGCTGTTTTTGAACGCAGTCAACGACGGGTACTTTTGCTATTATATATATATATATATATATATATATATATATATATATATATATATATAATGGCTAAATACAGATCAATCAACATAATGATTTAAAAAACTAAAAAATGAAAATAAAGGTTAGCTAACCAGGTTTTGTTCCTTGCTCAACAGAGCTAAATCGAGGAAAATACGAAAAAAAAAAAAAAAAAAAAGTCATGAATATGGAGGGGGAGGGGAAAAAACGAAAAATAAACAGAGGAAAAATTACATATAGACTAAATCAAGTCCTAAAAGATTTTCTTTTTGCTTGCAAAGAGAAGGTCTCAAGGACTTTGTTGTTTAAAGTTAGCAGAAGGAAAGGAGAAAAAAGAAAGGGAAAAACAGATCAAACGAACAGAGGTCTTACCGCGTGATTGTCGGGCGAGGTTGGGCGAAAAAGAGAGAGAGAAATCAAAATGGTGCCCATAGTTTTGAAAGGTGTGCTCTGATGGAAGTCACGCAAAATCACGTGAAATCACGCTGGAGACATGTATAAAAAAAGTTGACAGGTTAGATAGATGAAGGTTGGTGTCCGTGGTGATCTCAAACCCGGCGGTTGTTGGCTTGCAAAGACGAATTCTTTTTTTTTTATTATTATTTCTTTAATTTTATTGTCCTAAACTAGGAAAAATTCAAACTTAAAAAAAAATAGTCTCTAGAATTTTTAAATGAAAGGGCGAGTGCGATTTACTCAAGATCGTAAACATGTCGTGGCACACGTATGGTTATATATATATATGCATTTTTACTTCAATATCCTGAAGATGTCCTCTGAAATAAGGACGAAACGTTGATTATTTTAATAATTTCATTCGGTTTTTCTATTTTTCTCAAAACATATATATATATATATATATATATATATATATATATATATATATATATATATATATATATATATATATATATATTCGTGGCACATGCATGGTTATATATATATATTCGTATATATATATATATATATATATATATATATATATATATATATATATATATATATATATGATATATATTCGTATTTACATATATTTGTATATATATATATAAATATAAATATATATATATATAAATATAAATATATATATTTATATATATATAAATATATATATTTATATATATATAAATATAAATATATATATTTATATATATATAAATATAAATATATATATATGTATATGACTAGTTCATTTAATCACATAAATTAATATACGAAAGTACATATTTATGCGTAAACTTCAGTATTTACTTCAACAGTGCTCAATACGTAGGTAGAGCTAGGTAGTAAGTTATAAAATATATATGGCGATTAACAGAATATTCCATGTTTCATCCACACTAGGATTCATCAGATAGGATTGTCTCGCGTTTTTATATATGCACCTTCTATTGATATTATGACCACAAAAGTACATTAAAAAAAAACACCGAATGAAAACAACTCTACAAACAAATACTGGGAATTCAAAGAAATCGGACGTTCACCGGTAGTCGAATGGAAAATAGTAAGACAAGCAAACACATGTAGAGACCTAGACGATCCATGTCGATTTTGCCTTCATGAAGAATTTGCGATCCTATTCTTAAAAAAATCCAACATCTATTAAACTGTAGGAGAGAAATAACGAGCAACAGTGTTCACAGGATAAACTTTACTCTAGGATAGCGATACAAAATAATTTTATAAACTAACAATAACAATAGAAAATAAACAAATAAAATAAACATACATATACATAAATTATCATATATGTATATACATATATACATACATATATGTATATATATGTATATATATAGGTGTAACAAAGTAAGGGTGTGGGTAGGTTGATGCCCCCCCATTAGGAAGAAAGGCAAAACCACTTGGTATCAAGTTGTTTATTTAAGAAACCTGAGAACTCTGTGTGTTAAAGGTTAACAAAAACTGTATTTACTAACTGTTTATTTAAGTTCGATCAGATCTTTGAAGCGAGCCATTGTGTTATTTTTGTAAATGATAATTTAGATTATGGACTGAGAATTGAATTTCTAAACAAAAAGAAATAATATCCGCGTGATGTTCAGAGGGCGATATAATTGTTTATATATATATCAACAAGTCAGATGGACAAAAGAGAGAATGCGCAGGCATTTCTTGGAGAAGAGATGCACAGAGAGGAACACAGTCAAAGCAGAGTTGGCTCTTGACTTGACACATTTCTTTAGATACCCAGAGACCGACACTCCACAAGGTTACAAGCTGATGCCTTCGACCATACTCTTAGCATAATAACACATCGCTTCGTTCAGGACTCTGAAAGAATTATAAGAACTGTACTGTTTTTTTGTTAATATATATTTGGTGCAGAATCGTTTTATCCTGTTTTTTTTTCTTTTACTACACAAAAAAAATCCACGACTCTCTTTCGACGACGTTCGTCGTTAAGAGGATACACAACGAATTGGTCCAGGATATATAACTAGACGATCAACATATAATTCGGTCACTTTTCCATACCAGTAACTTTAGACGGCCAAGAATTATCACCGGCAGTGGAAGGGTTCCGAGGTCAACGATCATCCTCAACCTCAACCGAAAAAATTAAATACAGCCATCTTAAAATAAAATAACATACACTTTCTGTATAAATGATAAATAAGTAAAAACAAAGGACTAAATACACACCAGTCTTGACTAAAATCTAAACAATTACTTTGCTAATATAATAATGTTCATTTTCTAAAGATAGGTTCTTAATCACCTCATTTAACACATGAAATAACTTCCTCTTTTTGTATATATGCACATGTTAAGTAGAGCCTTACTAAAAGCACATTAACATACTACACTTTAAATCTCCTACACGTAATTTGCACTCTAAGATCTAATTATAATAGTATTTCCAAAAACATGTAGCTTCCCAATTAAAGAATTTAAAATTTAGCCCCCATCTACTAACCAGAAAAGGAGTAAAAATTCCCCATGGCAAGGTAATCTCCAGACCCGTACGTATAAACAAGAAAGAACTATACTCATTGATGCGTCATCCCTGTTGGTACTAGGGTAATTAAATTGTATAACCATAGTTACGCAGCCCCACTCTATTCATCTTATTAATGTTAAATTAGCAGTGTAGGGGTTAAAAATTATCTATGATAAACTTAGGTAAGTTACCTACACTAATTATTGTTATAATTAATGGTGTAAAATAATGGTATACATTCTTTATATCTAAATATATTTTTTTGTACATATGAGGTATATATATCTGGGTATATATGGAACACGTGTTATATGTGGGTATATATAGGCTTAAATGTAAGTATATATAGAATAAGTGAGCGTATGTGTGTATAAACTGTATGGTTGCGAGTATGTAAAAATATATATTGTACGCGTTCATGCATGTGTACGTGTGTATGTATATATATATATGTGTGTGTGTGTATATGTGTATATATATGTGTATGTGTTCATGTATTTATAGGTAACTTTGTGTATATTTGAATGCAGTTGTAGAAAATTTCCCCAGTTAAATATTATTAAATAGCATAATGTTATGGATATTACTGATTTTAAACGTTTTTCAGTAAAGTATTATCATTACTTTATTACCTTTGTTTCAGTTTTTTAGCATTGAACTATTACCGTAAGGATCATAAAATAAAGATAAAACGTTCCATCAATAATCTTAGGATTGGTTTCACAATTAGCTCATAAACATTAGTATATTCTAAACCTTATGTCAATCCTCCTTTCTAAGGGAAATATAGATACGCATAAAATTAATAATAATTAGCACCTCATGGGCAGTATATATAACTTGAGTTGACGGAACAAATAAGATTTAAACTGACAATGAGATTTGAGATGAAACTAGGAAAAATCTGGAAAAAACGAATTATTCCATTTACGTATTTGGCCCATCTTTTTATTTTATTTTTATCTTTATTTTTGTTTTTGTTCTTATCTCTATATTCTTCTTGTTCCTCCTCTTCCCTTTCCCGAACTAAATCTCTATATCTAGTACACGACCTGACCTCAATTAAGCGACCGGTCAAACTTTATGATTCCTTGAATTCTATTTGAAGAGATATCTATTTATATATATGTATGTATGTGTGTATATATATATGTATATATATATATATATGTTTATGCATATGTGTGTATATGTATATATATATATGTCTGTGTATGTGTATGTGTATGTATATGTGTGTTCATATGTATATGGGGATGAATATGCACATATGTTTCACCCCACTTCCTACCACTTACCACTACCTACTCTCCCTAACACTTCGTCCCACTAAAAATAATATAGACTTCTAATGAAAAGGTTTCCACCAGACGTTGAATTATTATCGCTGGACCCACAAAATAATTTATACAAAAACTTGCCCGATTCGGATATCTACACAGCTATGCGGATTACCCAATATATAGCTTGGACATTATTACCAAACGGATGTAGAGAGCGTATAACATGGATTTTACCAAGCAAGCTGGATCTAAAAAAACATTCATATCCTTTTTCTACAAATCCTCCTGCTACAGGACTTCTGATAAATGCATTATTTCCACTGACTTTAGCAAATAAGGTGCATACCTTTATAACTATTTGCTAATATTTTCTCTTCTCTGATGAGATGGTAGACATCGAAACCCTATAGGTTAAAGAGATTAATTTTCTAAAGCATTCTTTGTCTTGCTTAGAATAATAAAAATTCTTTGATATGAAACTCAACCACTTCATTTCATTTCAATGAGAGTTCTTTTAAAAATTCATTGAATTACAATTAAATATATATATATATATATATATATATATATATATATATATATATATAACTACTTACTATATATATATATATATATATATATATATATATATATATATATATAGAGAGAGAGAGAGAGAGAGAGAGAGAGAGACGAAACGGATATAGTATAAACTAGCGAACGTTTC
This sequence comes from Euprymna scolopes, assembly GCF_053919585.1. Taxonomy (NCBI): domain Eukaryota; kingdom Metazoa; phylum Mollusca; class Cephalopoda; order Sepiida; family Sepiolidae; genus Euprymna; species Euprymna scolopes. The sequence goes on from NC_136500.1 coordinate 54,899,323, forward strand.
CATTGGAATGATCAAGGACATCTGTATTCTCTACATTCCATATTATTATTCTTTTGTATAATATTCAACTTATTATGTTTATGTATGTCCAGGGTGCACGGAGACGCCCACAATATTGCTGTGAAATAAATCTAATAGAACATGATCACTAAGATAAGCGCTTAGCTGGAGAGTGGTCATGCTGAACAGATATAAAAATTACTTACCCTAGTATTAACCTTAGGTCCGAGTGACAAGACTACGTAACAAACCCCTCATTAAACTACGTGTAACCGCCTACATTTAGCGAAGTTAAGCAATCCTTACTGGCGTCAATTGTTGTTTATCGCACGTCAATAAAGCAGATTTCTTCAAAATAAAATTTTGAAATTAATTGTTTTTTTTTATTTATTTATTTTTTTTTTTTTACAATTTCCAAGGATACAGGACCGGTAGATAATTTAATTCTACCGTTGTAGATGATAAGCTATTTTTGTTTTTTGTTTACGAATTCTCGACTATAAACTTATCTGTACTTTATCTAAATTTGCAAGTTTTCTGAGCTGAAGAATGCAGTGAGCTTTTAAAATGTTTTCTGAGCTGAAGAATGCAGTGAGCTTTTAAAATGTCGAACCGCTAATTGCAACCAAAACTCCAAAAGAACAAATAGTTCGATTCGTAAAAGTGACGAAACATCTAAATTTCGTCCGATTGTACAATCGTCCTTGTTAGTTTCTGGTTAAAAATGGTGGACCGTCTCGTTAAAGTATCAGTTTATAATATTAAGGAAGTCGAAAATCTTAACTGCAAATAAACTATTTGCTTATTTACAGTAATATTAAAATATTACTTTTCTACAAAATAGTGAATCTGCATTGTAGTTACCGAGGATTGTTATCTAAAAGAAAAAAAGAAAGAAAAAAAACAACGAAAATAATAAAAAATTATAGATAAAATAACACTGTTCTCTTTGTAGGGCAGGTATGTAGATAGTCAAATATATATATATATATATATATATATATATATATATATATATATATATATATTTATCACATTTTTACCCCAAACAACGCACATTGCCACTTTGATGTAGGGGGCTACTATCAGGGGCCTAAGTTGCAGGGGTACTATGTAGGGAGTTTAGCAGCAAGATGCCTGTTCACATTACTCTTGAACTTCTGCATGTCAGTAGAGTTGGGGAAGCAGGAAACCGGAAGAAGCTATTAGAGTAAAAGGCTTTCTTACATCTAGGGATCTCAACTGTGTAGGTTTTTTTAACATAGGCATCACCGCTTATCAAGGACAAGAGGCCACTCGAGGAAGGGCTACAGAGTGTACAGTAGAAATTGGATAATATAGTAATCGTTAATAATGGAAATTCGGTAAATTTGTTAACTTATATGGAACGGCTCATCAAAAAATTGTTTTCGTTAGACTTGAAGACAACCATATTGTAGTCAGCTGGAAAGTAAGAAAACGGAAGACAATTCCACAGGCGTGCAGTTCTAAGAAAGAAGCTTTGTTCATGGAATCTACGTTTAGGTTTAGGCACAGATAAAGAGTGGGGGAAATTAGTGATAGTGTTTTCTGCTAGACGGGTGTTTCTTGTGAAAGTCTGGGGAGGGGGAACCATAGATTGGAGCTCAGCCGAGCACTTGCCATGAAAATAATGATAAAGCAGAGACAAACTCGCAACATCTCTTCTGTGAGAAAGAGGTTGTAGGGAAGAGAAAAGGACATCCTCTACGAGGCTACGAAGTCTATTTTGAACTCTATCAAGGCAGGATAAGTCCTTTCTAGCAGCTCCTGCCCAAATGTGGCAACAGTACTCCTGTTATATAGGGGTTTAATTATTATTATTATTATTATTATTATTATTATTATTATTATTATTATTGTTGTTGTTATTGTTCGTTGTTAGGAAGTCTTATTAAAAGTGAGTCTTGGAGAGTCTTATTAAGAGAGATGTAGCGTTCTGTGTTCGTGTTATGAAGAGATTCATATATATATAAAATGTTCATACTTAGAAGTGTAGTAGAAGCTCTTAGAGTGAGGAGACAGTGCTGAGACAGTCTTAGTGTTCACATTGTAGATATGAGATGTAGAGACATTGTGTATGTGAAGACATTTTAAAACACAGGATACATAAGCCATATAATGACAATTTCACTTTACCTTTTGGTAGAATTACAACACAAAGACGACGTTTATAAAAACACATGATGCGTTTATTTCCATGGACCGGTCGGTGGTTTTCTTAGTCAGGAATTCAAAGTTTTACATTCTATGTTTCAAAGGTGACCGTCTCGCTTCCAGACGTTCGACTGTCCATCTCTGGACTCCAGACTGTCGTATGTCATCCTCAGACTCTCCTGCTTAACTCTAAAGTTTCTAACTATATCGAGAACTTCCCATTTTCCATGACGTCATACCCATGTTAAAACATGTGTCTTCTTTCACGTGTTCTGAAAATGCGTGTCCAAAACTTTTTCCTTTGTTTACAAAAGGAATTTTAACCTATATTTCCAGTAACCTATATTTCCAATATGTTAAGAACATGTTTATTAAATTATCCTATAGTTGCATTCCTCAATTCAATTTCATAACAGGATTGACAAATGCACATTCCTTTTCTTAAAACTATTTCATCTCTAAGCTAAACAATGGTTTGTTTTTACATTCCATTTTCTAATTCTCTCTCGTAATCTATTTCTAAACCTAAATTACGAGATTCGAATTTCGTCTATTCTATTTCATTTTCATTTTAACTAAATCTATCTATTTTTACTTACATGAAAAAGAGGACAAACCCTTTTTACAATGTAACACTCCATCATTGGACGTTCCTGGCTCTTATATAGATAGAGAATTGCATCAGCAGTGAGATATCTACTGGATCGATAGAAGGATCCCACCATTTTTCCAGCGGCTTTGGCAACGGATTTAATGTATGTGTTCCATTTCAGATCAGGAGTAAAGGTGAAGCTCAGAAGCTTGTCAAAGCATGGGGCCTCCTCAAGACGAGAGACATCCATTTCAATTGATGCTAGATGGAGATCAGAGCGTTGATGACGTAAAAATAAAAGTTTGGTTTTAGATGAATTAAAAGTAACAAGCCACCTCTTTCCCCATTGTACCACTTGCTCAAGATCAGAGGAGAAAGAACCAGGGTGGGACTTCGCTGCTTGTTGGGTTTGTCGAGAGTATTTTCGTCGAGGGGGTACAAGGGCTTGTAGTTCGTCAGAGCATCCACCATTAAAACACCTGTAAAACAGGCAGAGGGATGCAACATTTCGTCGGTAGGACAGGGGCTGAAGTTAAAATGACAGTTCGGGACCTATTAGGTTGGCGACTCTCTTTTGGGCCCTGTCCCGGAGCGTGAGACTAGTAGAAGATGCACCAGCCCAAATATGACAACAATACTCCATACATGGGCGAATGGTGGCTTTGTAGAGGTACAGGATACTTTCAGGCGTAAGTAACTTTCTAGCAGGATAGAGAGAGCCCACCTTCTTTGCATCAGTCTTAGAAATAATCTCGATGTATCTATTCCAACTCAGGTTTCCTGTGAACGTTAAGCCAAGGAGCTTGAACGAAGTGATCTCAGGTAAAGTATTTCTAGCCATAGCTATTAGAGGTTGGTAAGGTTTCATGTAATTATTAAAAGAAAGAGCTTTGTCTTGGCACCGTTAAACGTTACCATCTATTTTTGACCCAATTCCACTACAGACTGAAGGTCTTCCTCTAGGGTTACGGCCATTACCTTAGATATGTGCTCATTAGTTTTCCCCACGTGCCTGCTATAGAGCGTGGTGTCGTCGGCAAATATACCCATCTCAGAGACAATTTTATCAGGTAAGTCATTTATGAATATCAGAAATAACAAAAGTCCAACAATCGATCCCTGTGGCACACCCGCATTTATACCAAAGTTTTTGGACGTACGCCCATCGAGGACAACCTGGATTCTCCTCTCATTTAAGAAGGATCTAATTCTGCTAAGCATTCGTCCAGTAATACCATAGGATTTTATTTTCATCAGAAGACCATCGTGCCATACCCTGTCAAAAGCCTTAGATATATTAAGGGCTACTGCCCTTCCCTCTCCTGCCTTATCCAGTGCTTTTATCACCAGGTTGTGTTTTCATTTTTAAAAATACCAATAAATTGAAACTGAACGAGCTTTAGTGGTGGTGGTGGAGGAGTCGGAGGGGAGGAGGCGGATGATAATAATAATAGAGAAAGTGTCCACATATCTTTTGGTTGGTCAAAAGAAGAGAACAATATTTGCATAAAAGTGTTTAGATTAATGTGAAAAGTTTAATAAATTTTATTGCAAAACGTTAACGTGGACAAACGCAATTGTGTGAAATTCGATCAGAACGAACGTTTCGTGGGTTTTAGTTTTTGTTTCAGTCAATTAAAATGGCGTATGTTTTCAGGCGTGAAAAAAGCGCTTTGCAGAACTTGAACTTTTGGGGTTTCGAAAAAGGTAAGACCACATTTTACTTTTTGTTTATGCTCTCTTAGATTTCTTGTTGTATAATCGCTTTCGCCTTTTCTGCCCATTAAGGCATTTCAGTTCCTTTATACTAAAATATACTGTGTGCGCAGGTGACTGGTATATACTGGTTCAAGATCTGTCCTTAACAGTTCGTCCGGCAGATTTGCCTTTTCGGGAGGTGGTATTAGTCTTGGGAGCTGCATTTTCTCGGACTTTTGCTTTCTTTTTGGAAGCACTTAAACGCTAACTGCATGACGCGCTTACTGGAGAATACCGACGAGGCTGCACAGACAATTAGTAAGAGTCCGGAGTGTCCCGATTCTATGACACTGGTTTATTATCTTCACCTTATTTCTTTGTCCTCATTTCTTGTTCCGTCGACTGCTGGAGATTCGAATCGAAGGCGAAAAAAGCACTAGTTTTACTTATTTGCAGCGAATTTAAACTTAAACTCTAAAGTGTTTTTTTTTTTAAACGATCGTTACGTTTGTCATGGCGTCGATAGCTGTAATAACTGCGAATTGCCGGTGACGTCTGAGTGTCAGAATCCTATTTCCATTGGAACTACTTCCGAGAAAAAAAAAAAAGCTTAATCTAATGGGACCGTTTCTGATTGCGGTTCATCACTTCAATTTGCGTGTAGATAGGAATCAACTAGTATCTGCATTCGGAAGGAAATTGGAAATTTTCTGGTCAGAAAATCGATCTACTAAACATAGTAATTGTATCTGTTAACACTGGATGCAGAGAAAAATGCCCACCTTTAGCTATATTCTATATATTCCTATATTTTGGTGAGGCAACTTAAATTTTGGTGAGGCAACTTAAAGAAAAAGTGTACTTAAGTTAAATTTGTACTCTTGCAGAGACGTTACCGCGCTTTTTTAACTTTCAATTTTTACCTAACCGTTTAAATGAAAGTACAGAGTAGTTACAAAACACCCTTCCATATTAAGAATAGATTTCTAAATCTTATTTTAGCGTTGTAAGAGGAATAATGATCAATTTCACCTGGAAATATCTTGGTCGGTTCCAGCAACAAATCTTCACGATTGGAAACGTTAAAAATTGACCTTTTTCATTTGAGGTGGAAATGCCTGGGAGGATCGTCTCCACTTGCCTTCAAACGCTTCTAGATCTGCTGGATGAAAAAACTAGTCTGAAATTCCATTTGTTAATTTTTCTTTTTTTTTATATACTTAGTGTTTGGTTCAGTCATTCCAAGTGTCAACGCCGCGAAATCATTTCTACTGTGACTATATGAATAACTAAATTTTGATTATTGCAACAAAATTTCTAGTGTCTTCACATTTCTTGTATTTCGAAGTGTTTAATAAATTGCTCGTTGAACTATTTAACAGTTTTAATACCTCGATGGTAAAAAGGAGAAAATGACATAATTTTAATTGATATTCCATTCTTAATCCAGGAATCTATTTCTGCGCGATGAAAGGCTCTTGTCCCCCCCCCCCCGGATATTCATGGAAAATTTTTTCCTTAATTGAATTTTTTTTTTTTTTTTTTTTTACAAAAGAATAACCATGAAAACAGACTCGACATTGAATTTCTCCAAATCCCCCCCCGTCATTCTAGAAAAACCTGAAAAGAAATTTCAAAATTAAAACTAATGCTTTTTCTTGACCAAGAAATCTAGGTTTCTCGAATGACATGTCTCTATATCCTAAATCGAATCGGCAGTTGTAAATTTATCGTGACTTAATGTCGTACATAATTTTAAACCCTGAAAACAAAACCCGCTAAACAAAATTCAAGCAAGATTTCATAATGATTCCAGAATATAACTAAAACCCAAGATCTCAAATGTGAAATTACTAGATAAAACTCCTTTCAAATTTATGAAAATAAATCTATCAATCCATAGTTAAATTCATCTTATGCGTAGCTTTTTATACACTCAGATTTGCATACGCAATGCCGTTAAATAGAATTTTAAATTCTATAAGAAAACAGTTCAATTCGTTTCGAACAGGATTCGAACCAGTCTGTCTTCAAAGAACATTTATAATTTTCTTAACCTCGATAGAATAAAATGTTCGTATTTATCTACGAAAATAAATTAATAGAAAATCATTCTAAGCGTTCGATCTGATCAAGCTGGGTGCTAAAGTAAGTCTTGCATTAAATGGACGTACGAATCGAAAATCTTCAAATTGTAGGTTTAATTTCAGAATTAATGCGATCGAATGTCCCATGTTTTTTTTTTTATATCTTGATCCACTGTAGATACTAAAGTGTTAAATCTTTCGCGAACGAAAGGATAGAAAAAAATTCTTTCGAAAGGATAGGATATTGCATGGTTAATTCTGCTTGTCTGTTATTAGACAGATCGTGTTCAAGAGAGCTAGAGAAAATATTGGAGCTCGGCAGAAAGCTGTGGCCTTGCTCTACGACAGTCTGTCCGACAGACTAGGACATTTTTAACGTAGGGGATTTCTCTTAGTTGCTCTATTCTCACAGGCCTCGCTTTCTAGCAGTGTATAACTGCTTAAGGCACTTCTCAGATTTTTTTTTTTAAAGGGAGACTGTTTGTATCTCCAGTCTTATGCCACCACATCCCCGCGGCGAAAGGGAAGCAATTAACATAACTGAAATTCAATTTTTAAGTTTTATAACCTTCTACTTAAGTTTTTATACTTAATTCGACTAGTAAAATAGCATAATTTTTTCTTATGTCTAGGTTTATTAAAAAATAAAATCAAAGAAAGCTTGCGTCTTTATGACATATCCTCACTTTCCCCTAAAATCATCCATTTTCTCTTGCAGGGCACCAGGATCCTCTTAATCAGTTAACGTACGATTTGTGTATCGCATACTGCGATGATGACTCCAACAATGAGAGGGACTCTAAACTCTATGAATTCTACAAGAACGCTTTCTACACAGATCTCGTATTAAAAGTACAAGACGAAACTGTAGCTGTCCATGGAATTGTTCTCAGTTCTAAGAGTGAATACTTTCAGGTGATGCTTCAATCTGGTTTCCGAGAGAGCTCTACGAGGATCATAGACTTCTCCACCTCGTTCCAAAATATGGCCGTATTAAAAATCGTCGTCGACTACATCTACACTGGTAAAGTGATTCTCCGTCAGAGTATCGTTGAACAAGTTCTGGGGGCAGCTCAACTTTATATGCTCCATCGCTTAAAAGAACACTGCGCTCAATTTTTACTCGAACAGCTGCAGCCCCAAAATGCTCTAAAGACTTGGAGACTCGCTCATCTCTACGATATGACAGAGCTGGAGGCTATCTGTCGGGCCCTACTTCAAGCTGTATTTACGCGGCACCTTGTCGATAAAACTGTCATGCAAGAATTTACTCCAAACTGCCTCTCAGCTCTCCTAAATTGCGATGAACTTATACAAAATTTGCACTATAAAGATGTCGCTGATCTGATTATTGTCTGGTTAAAGGCCGGAGAAATTGAGAGCCGTAAAGAAATTGCAAAGACGCTTCTATTAAAATATCTGAAAGATAAAGCACTTGATGTGATTTTAGACTGTATTTACAACTTGGATCTTTATGGCCAGCAATCTACAAGCAGTGAATTGAGCCCGACTCTTCCCGACTTTCACGGCAAAATCAGTTGGCGCAGTTGCCAAGAGACTGAACAGGGAACCCCACCAACCAGTCCGTGCAGCACAAAAGTTTCTTATAATGGCGTGTTGGTTTGTGAAGATTCCTCCGACGCCATTAGTTTGTTTTGTCAAGAAAGCAACAAATGGAATTACCAAACTGTCGCTAATAATGGTCGGATCCCCATTGGGATCCTTGACGATGGTTATTTGGCGTTCGTTGGAACGCACAATTATACGGTACATTTGAAAAATTTGAATACAAAAAATTTCGAGACTCCAGCGTCATTATTGCAAACAATAATACGAGAAGGAAGAGTGCTCAATCCGGACAAAGACGCCATCCACTATTTCTGTTATTCTGGACGTCTCTATGCAGTCATTAATCTGTTGGTTAGATCCTCTTCTATCCTCTTTCTATCGCTCTATCAGTTCGACATAGTTACTAACTGGTCCCTACTAATAGACATCCCTCAAGAGATTGACAAGCAATTATTTCCGGGTCCCTTTTCCAGTGAACACATCAATGTAAACCTTTACTCTATTCCATATGACGATAACCACATACTGCTCACGGCTAAACTCTCTTTACGGAACCCTTCAACCGACCCTCTTAATTGGAAGAATGAACCATCCAGTGATGGTCAACCTAACGTGTCCATGACTAAAACCTCCATTTGCTATCTGTACAAAGTGGATCTATGCAAAGCAAGTAGCCTTCTGTTGTCAACATCTCGTCAGCTTTTAAGCAATGCTGAACTAAAGAATGCGTTTTTCTTTCAGCAGAAACTCTGTTTTCCCGATGAAAAGCTGCAGGAAATTGGGCAGCAACAAATTTCAGATAACTTTCAAATTAAATGTATCTGTTACGACATGACTTCTATGGATTGGCGCCAGGAACAGCTGACTCTTCCCTCGCCTGTAATCGAACCTGTTCCATTGAAACAGAAAGGCTTTCCTAATACTTCGGTTAGGGCCCATGGATCCCTTCTTTACGTTGGTATTCATCAGGCTCCCTATATATTTAACGTTTACCTTTTTAGTTTTGACAATTTTCACTGGCAAAAACTGCCATCCATCCAGAGTCCTTGTCTCTCGCCAATGGTCCTCTATCCGATCTCTTTCAATCGATCCATCCATTGTTACGCGACCGGCGATATTTCTAAAAATCAGTTCTATAATTCGGAATTCCAATTTTTAAATAGTTTCTTGCAAAGCTGGAAAGGAAATAGGCACAATTGATTTTTTTTTTTTTTTACCTTTTATATATTTCAACGAATAAAAATAGAAAGTTTATCATATATTTATTGGTTTTATGTATGAATCTGCAACCAATAAGTCTTTTCACTTTAAAGGCCTCTACATGACTGTTACTGCTTTCGTTTAACAGTTTTGTTTTAAGTTGCTATTTCAAAGTTAATTAAGAAAAATAACTTTTTCTATCTGAATGTTACCATATCTCTAAAATTAAGGATCTTTTTAGGTTTGTGGGATAATTTCGTTTCGGGTTTTCAATGTGTTCACGTTGGGTTCATAGTTTCTTTATTTTTTTAAATTTTTTTAGTCGATCTAAAATTAAAACGCTAGAATATTTAACGTTGCCTTGAATCGAATAAAGAACCAGATGTCCTTGCACTCGAACCATGCTACCTTATCCTATTTCAGGCGTCCATTGGTTGAATGGTGCAAATAATTGGCACTGATTTACATTTCGGTAAATTTCAAGTATTTAACTAGGAATGTTTCACCATTTCCCATAAAGTACTGAACTTGTTAATATTGTAACTTTTTTATTTCAATTTTTATAAATAAAATCAATTTGATATCTCGATCGCTAAAAGTAACCCCCAACAGCAATGTTAATTCTATAAGTAAACTGTATATACTTACCCCATTTCACGATTTTTATTTCAATTTTTTTTCTTGCTCATTTTCATGCGCATTTACTCCATTTGAAATTTTTTTTTTTTTTATAAGCTAGATATTTATAATACAATTACTTTAATGTAAACTTCATTCAAAAATGTTTTCTGTATTTTCACTGAAAGCCGTGTATCTTTTTTAAACCTACCTCATATTCAGGTCTTAATGTTTAAAATATTTGAAATTCTTCACATTATGATCTCGACTTTGTTTTAACTTTTTCGTTTTTAAATTTATTTTATTATACAACGTTTATACCGGATGTGTAAAACTGGCAAAAATAAAGTATACTTTCTGTTTTCCGCATTTTGACTGTTTTCCAAGATGTAAAACTCTTAAACATATTTTCCACATTTCTATTTGGTTTAATCGGAACGTTATTTTCACAACGTTGCAGTCGATATAATATGCACGGAATTTCGAGTGACCCTCTTTAATTTAAAGGGGTAGTATGCTCTCGTTCCGTCAGCTATAAATGCGTAGAAGTCATAATTCGCAATTCTAATCGCCAGCACTAAGGATTGAACCTTCAACTTCCACAACTGTTTTACCTGCTACGCCACGGGTCCTTGCATAAGGACATCTGGAGGTCCAATCATTAGTGCGGGTGATACGAAAAATTGAATTGCGAATTGAGTTCTGCCCGGTTATGGATTACGGAACGAGCGCACGGATTAAATAAGGTTACCTTCAAAATTCTTTGCAGATCCAAGAATTCGACAAAATAAACGCGGAAAAAGTTGAAGGTTACATCTGGTAGAATTAAGAAACAAGATACTTTATAGCAAATATATACATTACACACGTCCTGAATGTATACCTCAGTTATTATACGTAGTATGACTTTAACTATGGCCTGGTTGAGACTTCACCCAAAGGAAGCTTAGAGTGAATATTAAATTTCTACACGAGCTAAATTTATTATATATCTGCCAGGAGATATGACGTTATTTCTTCCTCTAGGGAGATGTTGCTATCTTTTCGCAAATAGCACCTGATACTTCTAAATGGTCACCAACTAGAAACTGTGTGCCAATTTGTTTATGCCGTACAGGATATACGCATTGCTGTTTACTTTATTTTAGTTATTACTAGCGGGACCTGTGGAAAGGTGTTACCCGGCGGGGGGTACAAATTTAAGAAATTTACGCTTCATTTGACTCCAAATAAGTCTATTGCCCTTTTAGTACTTTCTCTAAGATGGGATTGGCTTATTACTCGATATAATACAAAAAATGGTATTTACAAACTCCTGATGCACTGTCGAACGTGAAATTACAACTGAAATATCTTGGCTTTTTGGCTTGGATCAAAGTGCATGTTCTGTTCCAAATAGTACAATACTGCGAGGTCTGTATTCGCGCCGTACGCCCATAAAATGAAAATGCCACACACTCCTACAAGTGTCAGGAAGATTCCCCCCCCCATCCTCATAATCAGGCTTATTCTGAAACTAAATCGGTGCTTAGCCACGTACGTTTCCGTTTGAAAAAAGTGATACAATATGGTGGGTCTATATTCGCGTCAGACTTTAATGGAATGGAAATGTGTTAAAGCACAGCAACATTCAACAAGTGAATGATACAACTAGGATTTCCAGATTCCGTTAGTTTATAAACATTAACGTTCCGGTCATTTTTTATGTTTGTCAATTCTCGCAGCAATGTACTTGCGCAGTGGTGAGGATTATTTTATTTTTTTATTGGTGGCGATTGTAAATAATTGTCCATACACAAACCTGATTCCATCCAGTCTTGAAACTATAGATACACAAGACGACTTAAGCATAATTGTCCCCCCCCCCAATGATTACCTATTCGTCGGTGATCTAACGAAGACTCCTGTGTTAATATAGAAACACTGGGATACAAACAAGCTAATAAATTAAAATTTTATATTATTTGTATAAGAGGCGAGTACTGTTGCCACATCTGAGAAGGAACTACATAGTCTCCTCTTGCTTCAGAGTACAAAACCGACTCCTCTTCGCAGTAAATCTCGTCAAAGACATTGCGAGTCTCTCTGCTCTTCCGTTATTTGCATGGCAAGTGCTCAACTAAGTCTCACTATATGGTCCTCCTCACCCCTTCAGTAAGTCCCGTAGCAAACGCCCGACTAACTACAACTATCAGCAATTTCTCTTGCTCTTTGTACATCTATTTTTAAATCTAAGCAAAAATTCTATGAAGTTTTTTCCAGAGCTGCTCGTCTGCGGAACACAATACCACAAAGCTGCTTCCGATTGACTATGACATGATCGTTTTCGAGTCCCATGTGAATAGCTTCTTGAAAAGCCGTGCTCTAAAATGACCTAATTTCTAATGATACCCATTAACCCTTATCTTTTGAGTGGGCCCTCGTGCCTTAATATAATAATAATGTATCAAGTCAAAAGTTTTTGAGGTATTTAAGATCGCTAAGAGTAAACATGTTTTCTGTGGAAACGCGCTTCTGTATTTGAATTAAAATGAGAAATATAACTTTTTGTACATCTATAAGTTTTTTTTATTAAAAAAAATTTTATTGTCAAATTTGGACTAATTTTTGCATTACAATTATCTAATATAAATCTCACATGTCGGTTTACATTTGTTTGCATAAAACTTTCGACTGATTTTCAAGAGATCGGTATCATTTTGAAGCTAGACCCTTCGGACGACAAATATTGAAAAATTGGCTAAAAACATTAATTCCTTCACCCTCAACTAGGCCCTTTTCTACAGGGAGGGGTCTCTTTTTTTTTTCTCGCCGATATTTTCGAAAGTCGGCCTCATCTTAATTTAAACCTTCGCCACTTCCGGTTTAGCGATGGGCGCAACGGCGAAGACGCCACGTTTTTCATGCACGTTCTTTTCCTCCTTCGCAGTATGCATTTGAGCTTTCCTGCCTACTACCACTTTTTTGTTCAACGCATACCTCTGGGCTAGTCGTATATAAATAGTACTATTGATCCTGAACTGTATCGAACGGATGCTTTGTTCGATGCATCTTTTTACAAAATTCTATGTAAAATCTCGACCAGATCGGCTAAGTAGTTTCCGAGAAAATATGGAACCGACATATGGAATTACTAGTAAAATGACTCATCTTATGTGTGCCGAGGAAGTGACGGTCAAGCCTTAATATCACATTTTGTAGTTAATTTGTGACTTCGAATAGGTTTTGCTTTGTAAAAATACAGACATATATAGGATTGTTAAAACTTGTATTGTTTCTCTTAGCGATCTATAAATTTATACATCCGTCGTTGTCGAACTCTTGATTGTCTGTAAATAGAATCATGAGGATGGTGATGTTTGTATTATTTAATGTAGATAAGTTTTTACATTTTTTTAATTTCAGTGAGGGAGATAGTCGGGTCAGAAATGTAGCCCTTGCCAAATTGTGCGACCCATCCCCATTAGAGGACGGCACCTTTTACTTGCCTGCTTGTATTCGTCTCACGAAAGACAAATCTCACCCTGGAAGTCGCGTGTTTATCTTAATCGCCTCGCACAAGGCATGAAATCGCTAGATGTAAAGAGATAAAAATATTACTTCAAGGTCAACACTTGCCAACACCAAGTGTTAGATGGAATAGACAATGGTAATTCTGCCCATTTTGTCAGAAACATCGCTCATGGAATATGAGGACTAAAGATAAAATAAAGTGAGTGACGCGGCGGCCGGAAGTCAACCTAAGATCCAATTTCTACTCTCCTACTCTAATGTGGGGTTCTAGTTAGTAGGAAAATCTTGAAACTCGAACCGGAAATATTTTTCCTGTTACTTTCCTTTTAGATATTACCGCTTGACCTAAGCCTTGTTGCTTATTGGGTTGTTTCATGGAAGTTGGGTTTAAAATAACGTAGGTATTTAATATAGGTATTTAAAGTTGAGGATAGAAAAGTAACAAAAATAAACTTATCACCAAAAATTATGGCAATGTGACTTGGAATGAAAATGAAACGGAGCAAACGATTTGGACATAAAATAACGCAACGACCAACCCTTAGATATGCAACTCTTATTGTCTAGTTAGTGTTGAATACTATCACCGCTATACTTGTGATTTAACAAAGACGACTATAGTTTTCAGGACTTTAAGGGCCTCAATACTCGGGGACCCAATAAAAGGTAAATTTTAGGCCATTTTCTGTTTTGTAGTTTTATAACGATGTACGATCCAGCACCATTCATAACGTTACCGATGTGGCAGGTGTCCTTTGATCGCACCTTGTCTCGTTACAAGTTGGCCTGTTGGTCGTCCTTACCCACTGTGTTTTCATGGAGGGGCGCTTTTCCTCTCGATCGAATCGTCTTTCTTCCATGTGTAGGGAGTCTCTGGGTACATCAATCACTCCGCTGGTCCTTGCGACTTGCTGAAAAAATCAAGAACCCTCACCACAACAGAACTCCGGGTTATAACAGTAACAAACTATTTGTTTTCATTACTTCATAACAACTACTGTCTACTTTGAGGTGACTGACTATAGCAGTGAACGATGTAAGACCAGACCAGTAAAGTCAGTTCCCATTAACACAGGCTAGTTCCCATCATAACATCAGGCCCTGAAGGGCTCGTCAAATCGGGAGCGCCTGACAAGCCCAGCCGTTCAGCTTGCTGGCTACTCCTCTCTTAGAAAAATCCTTCTTCTAAATCTAACCCCTTTTCCCCACCTCTCCTTCAGAGAGTGGTTACAAACACCTTTCTTTCTCTTAGAGCTTATCTCTACCAGACCTCAACCCCCACCAGCACGTAGGTTGTTAATTATTACCAACTAGCGGGGGTACCCGGCGTTGCCCGAGTGTTTGTTTCCGGGACGGGGGGGGGGGAGTTTAAAAAAATGTTATGGTAGGTTAGTAGGAAGGATCAAACCCGGAGTCATGAGTAAAAGTAGGAAAATAAAGCGTGAAAAAAAAACAAAACAAAAAAAAAAACATCTGCAACGTTAACAGTTCGGCCACCAAGAAAAGTCCATTCCAGTTGTTTAGGAAAAAAAAAAAAAAAAACGACTACGGTAGGTCGGCGCGAACGTGAAAATATAATGTGAATCGTCCAGCACGCTAACCACTACGGCACAGAGCACTGCAGCTTAGTTTAGTGATTTTAAATAACTTCACATGAAAGAACTACGAAGCCAAACCGGTGTTCTCTTCTCAACTGTTCCTTGTGAACGATCCCCAAACGGTGTTAAGTGGTGGCAGGGGGAGGAGGAATTTTTTAGAGAAAATATTTTACCACTTCCATTGATCTTAACCGATTTTGGCCGTGACTTCTCAGCAGAAAAAGTATAGAAATCTAAGATTATCGAGGAATTTGAGAAATAATAAGCCTATAACACACCTCAGATATTGTTCTGCCGTTTGTGCATATTATATTTGCATGAAATATCTTGATTTTTAATCCTATTAATGTCAAAATCAGACGGGGGGAAAAATGAGTTCATTTTATTTATATAGAGAAGAGATTAGGCGTGATTAGTCACCCCAGGTCGAACAATGCCTGGCGGTGACCCTACTCTTGACCCCCACTCTTCATCTCACTCAACAGATTTTAAAAACAAACTTTCCGTTGTTAACGGATACATAACAGCAAATGAGATAAAATAATCATCATTTGTGTTTTTTTTCTTTCTGACAAAATTCCATAGACATTTCTGTTTAAACAACATCAAACCATCATCACCATCATTAGAATTCAGCCGTGCGAATTCCTCTGAATTTGTGTCGACTAGCAAGGTCACTCGGCATCACCCGGTCCCAATCGGGTCACAGTTTGATTTGTTAGCTTAACCCCTGCATTCATCTTTTACCTAACTCTCTGAAGTTAGGCAAAATGTTAGATGAGCTTCCAAAAAAGCTGGAGCACAAGGTCACTTTGACTTACTAAAATATAAGCAACCCCGTCGGCATTTCTCCGGTAGAGGCACTTTAGAAAACTAAAAATAAATAAATCCTTCTCAAATGTGAAGCCTGGGATAGTGCACTTCCTAAGACTACACAGAATCATTTAAGCAATAACGCCACTATTGTCGCCGTACATTCATTTCTGATCTACCTCTGCATTCCATGTATAAAAAGGATGTGTCCTCTATAATATCATACCTGACAGAATGGTTAATTGTAGATATAAACCGATTGATACCATCTAAAAAATTCCAACAAAAACCTAACAGCCAGTCATGGTTCTCCCCAGAATGTGTTGCTGCCATCGCACAAACCACTTTTTCTATAGCTACCAAAGTAATAAATGCACAAAGACTAAAGCTGCTTTCAGGAACGCTAGCAACCACTGTAAAAGAGTAATAAAAAAAATACAAGATGGCTACACGCTCAGTCCGTTAAATCCAAAGTAGCTGAGCAGCTGCTTGATTCCCACCAGTTTTGGCAAATAGCAAACAGGATCCTGAACAGAAGCGTGCGTTCTATCCCAACCATCATCAATGGACCTGAGGTCTTCTCGTCAGCATCAGATAAGGCCAAACAATTTGCCAAGAACTTTGCCGCTAATTTTACCCTATGTGACGAAGGCCATCAACTCTCCGTATTTTCTCCTATAACAGACAACACGCTATGCAACATACAAATATCTGTGCGTGAGGTCGCCAAGCTAATCAAGAACGTTGATTCCAGTAAAGCAACTGGCCCAGACGGCATTCCAATTATAGTGTTGAAAAAGCTCCGACCAGAACTTGCTCCCATACTTACAAAACTGTTTAAGCATTGCCTTACAGAGAAGTGCTTTCCAGCACTCTGGAAAACCTCGTCAGTATGCCCTGTATTTAAGAATTCAAATAAGTCATCTTCCTCTCAGTACAGACCAATAAGTCTCCTGTGTGTCATAAGTTGCTGGAATCCATATTAAATAAAGTAGTCAACCACCTCAGCAGAAATAACCTTAGTGACATGCAATATGGTTTCCCTTCTGCTAGATCTACAGCAGATGTGATAACGGTTATCTCATAGGATTAGTGAATCGTTCGACAACGGCTTCTTTCTAGGGAAATTGCTCTTGACACATCAAAGGCCTTTTATAATGCATGGCATAAGGGCCTACTTCACAAGATTTCCAGCTACGGTATAACTGGAAATGTTTTCTCAATTAAATCATTTATTTCTGATAGGCTCATAAGAGTAGTGGTTGATGGGCAGAAATCAGAGGCCCATAGTATTAATGCTGGAGTCCCTCAGGGGTACATCCTGGGCCCAACTCTCTTCCTGGTCTACATCAATGATCTCCCAAAACACCTACTTAAATCATTCATTGACATCTATGCTGACGACACGACCATCTATGGCCACACATTAAAGGCCGTAAATGATAGTTCTCTCTGATTCGCTCTCTCCTCTGATCTTGAGCGCATGGTACAGTGGGGGAAGACGTGGCTGTTTTTTTTTTTTTTCTTCAATGCATCTAAAAACAAGCTCCTATCCTTATATCATCGACGATTTGATCCCCATCTGGCATCAATTAAAATGGATGGCTCTCGTCTTGGGGAGGCTCCATGTTTTGCTGAAATGGTACACGTACATTAAGTCTGTTGCCAAGGTCGCTAGGAAAATGGTGGGATCCTTCTACCGCTTCAGAAGATATCTCGCTACTGATGCAATTCTCTTTGTCTATAAAAGCCAAGTACATCCAAGGATGGAATACTGCTACCACATCTGGACAGGAGCTGCTAAAAACAGCCTATCCTACCTTGACAGAGTACAAAAGACTTTGTGACTTAGTGGGGACGCCTTTTTCTCTTCCCTGCAACCTCTGTTTCATCGTTATTTCCATGGCAGGTGCTCGTCTGAGCTCTAATCTCTAGTCCCTCTCGCCTTTCACAAAAAACACCCTGTTAGGAGTTTTTGACTCCTAAAGGGGGTGGGGGTTAATGTTGACATAACATAACGATAACTTAACTAGACTCTTTCACCAAAATACCAGAATCACTCTGTAGGAAATCCTAATTAAAACCCGAAATGAAAAATATACATGAAGTGGGGGGGGGATAAAAATCTTATTTACAAAAAAAAAAAAAATATGAAAATTTACAATGAGAAAAAAGTGGTTAGCAAAAGAACCCCCCCCACTAATAATTGTGGCAGAAAGTTTTGTCAGTCGAAAAGACGTAGGTCCCCTGAAAACTGCCTTTATTAGATAAACGTCACAATGGGTCCACACTACTGACAAAACAGCATATCCGTCAATTAAATAGGGCCGGAAATGGGGATTATCGAACCAAAAGAAGGGAGAAAAAACGGGGGGGGGGGTTCAGAGACAAACTAAAAGGGGACTGGGACGATGACACTTAAAAAAATTAAACTAAAATGCCTAACTTGCCTATTCTAGGTATTCCGATGTTTAACTCGAAAGTTGCACTGCGTCTACCTGTCCAAGTCCATACTACATCCCCGGACGTTTCGTTTCTTGATTTATCGACAAGATCAAATTTGTCGACAGTCTCGAAATGCCTTAGCATCCCGGTTCTGGTTAGTAACCCTCGTGGTATTAATCCTGCGATCTAACTCTGGATCCAGGACCGTGTTCTAGTCTCCTGCTAAAACTAACCGACGAGAAGAATTCATGAAGGGCTCGATTCGCTGAACAAAGGAAACTAGCTTGGTACGGTTATTGGGCGTATAAACCCCAATAAAACGAAATGACACACCCTTTACGGTAACATCCAGTACGTGCAATCTTCCTTCCAGATCTGCGCATACAGGGTCACACGATGCATAAAGAGTGCGCTTAACTGGGCATCATAATGTGCTGAATAGAGCTGAAAGTCTCTAAGGAGTACATCCTGATAATCACTTGGAATAAAGTGAATCTCCTGAATACGACATATATCAACGCCTCGGTGAAGATCGCGTGCAACTCAAAGTTTACAAGAGGCGTCCCTCAACCCTCTGACATTCTAACTAGCTAATCTTAAGGCTATTTTGGTTCACTTAGGGTTGAATCCTCACCAAACATTGACGGTGTCAAGACACCAACAGCTGTCCCCATAGATCCAGTGGTCATCTCAGTGGTGATTGGCCCGTCAGGGGAAGTCTGCCGATGTCCAGAGGGAAAGTTAATTTAATTGCCCTATATAATGATGGATGCATTTTTATAGGGACTCGCCCAACACATAATTTTAAATCAGCGATCTCTTTGTCGTTGGAGAAAGCGACTGGGGGAAACAAATCAAAAGCACTGTTTGCCTCCTCTATCATAGTGCATAAGCCGTTTGCCCCCCCACACCCGGTCTAACGACCGTTAAGACTCGCTTAGATATTGGGGAAATACTCCGGGTTGCTAGTCTTTTTCATTTAGGGTTTTGAAAACAAGGAGATTTTTGTATTATTTGCCTTATGTAATGGTGCAAACATATTTGCCTGTATAAAATACTTTTTTTCTTTGTTCGGTGTCATTTGAAGGACTTGTATGCCTTTTGTAGGAGGGGGATGTCGGTTTTCATAGAAGGGGATGAGGTGTTTTGTGGCGTGTTGGCAGGTGTACAAAAGGAAGAGGGTTTGGGGCTTTTTTTCTTCGAAGGGGCTCTTGGGGATGTCGGGTTTTTTTTTGTTTTTTTTACAAGGTGGTCACCACTTATAAAGGCCCGGAAGCCACTCTGGGATAAGGGTTATTGCATGTACAGTACGTCAATGTTGAGATTTAATAAAAGTGTCTACTTAAGGGGCGATTCATCAGGAATTTGTTTACGTTAGACTTGAAGACATCCAGGTTGTAGTCAGGTGGGAAACAGGCAGACGGAACAGTTCCACAGGCGTGCGGTTCTAAGAAAGAAGCATTGTTCATGGAATCGACGTTTTGATTTAGGCACAGATAAAGAGTAGGAAACATTTTTGACAGTGGTTTCAGGTAGACGGGTGTTTTTCGTGAAAAATTGCCGAGGTGGGGACCAGAGATTGGAGTTCAGACGAGCACCTGCCATGGAAATAACGATAAAACAAAGATATGCTCGCAACGTCTCTATTGTGGGAGAGAGGCTGTAGGGAAGAGAAAATGGGCATCCACCACTAAGCTACGAAGTCTATTTTGTACTCTGTCAAGGCAGGATAGGCTATTTTCAGCAGCTAATGCCCAGATATGGCAGCAGTATTCCATCCTTGGACGTACTTGGCTTTTATATAGATAGCTTCTGGAGCGGTAGAAGGATCCCACCATCTTTCCAGCGACCTTGGCAACAGACGATGTACGTGTTCCATTTCAGATCAGGAGTAAAAGTCAAGCCCAGAAGTCAAAACATGGGGCTTCTCCTAGACGAGAGCCACCCATTTTAATTGATGCCAGATGGGGATCAGAGCGTTGATGTAAAGATAGGGGTTGTGTTTTAGATTCATTAAAGGTAACCAGCCACGTCTTCCCCCACTGAACCACGCGCTCAAGATCAGAGGACAGAGAACTTTGTTATTTACGGCTTTTGATATGTTGCCGTAGATGGTCGTGTCATCAGCATAGATGTCAATGAATGATTTAAGTAGGTGTTTAGGGAGATCATTGATGTAGATCAGGAAGAGAGTTGGGTCCAGGATGGACCCTGTGGGACTCCAGCATTAATACTATGGGCCTCTGATTTCTGCCCATCAACCACTACTCTTATGAGCCTATTAGAGATAAATGATTTAATTGAGAAAACATTTCCAGTTATACCGTAGCTGGAAATCTTGTGAAGTAGGCTCTTATGCCATACCTTACCGAAGGCCTTTGATGTGTCAAGAGCAATTTCCCTAGAAAGAAGCCTTTGTCGAGCGATTCACTTATCCTTTGAGATAACCGTTATCACATCTGCTGTAGATCTAGCAGAAGGGAAACCATATTGCATGTCACTAAGGTTATTTCTGCTGAGGTGGTTGACTACTTTATTTAATATGGATTCCAGCAACTTATGACACACAGGAGACTTATTGGTCTGTATTGAGAGGAAGATGACTTATCTGAATTCTTAAATACAGGGCATACTGGCGAGGTTTTCCAGGGTGCTGGAAAGCACTTCTCTTTAAGGCAATGCTTAAACAGTTTTGTAAGTATGGGAGCAAGTTCTGGTCGGAGTTTTTCAACACTATAATTGGAATGCCGTCTGGGCCAGTTGCTTTACTGGAATCAACGTTCTTGATTAGCTTGGCAACCTCACGCACAGATATTTGTATGTTGCATAGTGTGTTGTCTGTTATAGGAGAAAATACGGAGAGTTGATGGCCTTCGTCACATAGGGTAAAATTAGCGGCAAAGTTCTTGGCAAATTGTTTGGCCTTATCTGATGCTAACGAGAAGACCTCAGGTCCATTGATGATGGTTGGGATAGAACGCACGCTTCTGTTCAGGATCCTGTTTGCTATTTGCCAAAACTGGTGGGAATCAAGCAGCTGCTCAGCTACTTTGGATTTAACGGACTGAGCGTGTAGCCATCTTTTATTTTTTATTACTCTTTTACAGTGGTTGCTGGCGTTCCCGAAAGCAGCTTTAGTCTTTGTGCATCTATTACTTTGGTAGCTATAGAAAAAGTGGTTTGTGCGATGGCAGCAACACATTCTGGGGAGAACCATGACTGGCTGTTAGGCTTTTGTTGGAATTTTTTAGATGGTATCAATCGGTCTATACCTACAATAAACCATTCGGTTAGGTCTGATACTATAGAGGACACATCATTTTTAATATGGAATCCAGAGGTAGATCAAATATGAATGTACGGAAGCTATCCCAGTCAGCCATGGAGTATCGGTATACAGTACGGTGGAGGGTTACGTCTGGAGACTTATTACATTTTATTTTTATCTTAACTCATACAACGGAGTGGTCGGAGGATCCTAGAGCAGATAGAACGGAACTTGAACACAGTTCAGGGTAAGTTGTGAGAAAGAGGCTTAGAAGGCTTGCATACTGACTGGTAGTATCGGGCACACGGGTGGGCTCGCAAACAATCTGAGTGAGGTCATAGGCAATGGCAAAATCATGACAGAACCTCCCCCTCATCATCTGTCTTATTTGAGTGGGTCAGCCATTCCACGTTATGGACATTGAAGTCACCACAGATGCGAATGTTAGCCGAGGGATGTGCAGACAGGATGTGGTCTATTTTCTCAGAGTTACTCTTAAAGATAGTAACTCCGTTATGGGCCGATAGAGGGCAAATATAAATGCAGTGGTGTAAGCAAGTGCAACCCGGAAGCACATATAAGGTAAATCAGGGTCTTCGTTTGAGATATCCCTTCCACACGGGAAGCCATCTTTAATGTAGGCATATATTCCCTGATCTTGGGGGTCAGATTTCGATGTTAAGTTAGAGTATCCATTAATTATGAACTCATCTTGGGAAGTGGTCGGCCCTATTCCAGTTTCACTTAGTTTTCTTGAGCCTCTGGATCTAAGTGTCCGAGGACCCTATTTTGGGAGTTGTTTCTTGCGGCTGGTTGCTTCTTGGGGCAAGTATATGTGAGGTGTTCTACTTCCCCGCAGATCCAGCATGCCGGTGGTCTTCCTGCGACCACAATAGGAAGTTTTTCCGCTTCTGTTTTAATGTAGTACGGGATCTTTAAGAAGGTTTCTTTAACAAAATGTCGAACGTCCAAATGCTGTTATAGTGATCTATGGTTACCCCCCTAATATCACCAAATTGAAGGAGATAAGCTGCAAGATACTCTCCCGGAGTTTAGCCTGGGACCTCAAAAATAGATACTGTGGTCCTTCTTCTTCCTAAGTACTCCATCTTCCAGATATATTCTGGCGTAATAATTTCGTTTTTTGAAAGGTTCACGCAGTCTTCTCTTTTGAAAAGCGCTGACCATGTATTATATCCTCTTGCTTTAGTTATGTGTTCCGCTCTCATATCGACTGTCGCAATGAGCTTCGTTACCGTTTCCTTCATTGATCGGATATGATCAGTTTGGTGGTTTGGCAAGGGGATTGGGGTGTTGGCCGTTTTGAGTCCAATTTTTTTTTTACAATTTCAACGTATTTTCTCTACTGGGTCGTTCTTCAGCATTGCCTCTTCCTTCATTTGGTCGAGGGTCAGGCGTCCAGGGTTTTTTTTCCGTGGCCATCTGCCAGGGTTCTCCTCTGAGGATCTCGTCTGGGTTTGTGGTCGTTTCGTGGGTAGGAGGGCTGGGAACACTTGTTGATATGGTTCCCAAGTGTTGTCCAATAAGTCTTTTGGCGTTTGGAGGTTTCGTTAGGGGGGCATTCAGATGTAAGGTGCCCAATCTCTCTGCAGTTCCAGCAGGTTGGTCGCCTGCCAGCCACTATTATTGGTAGTTTCTCTTCTCCCACCTCGAAGAAGAAAGTGTTGGTAAAGTTTTCCTTATCGAGGAGGATGTCGAAGGATCATACGCCATGGAACTCGTCAACTTGCACAGACACCATTTTGCTGAATTTTAAGAAGGCGCCAAGGTGTTCTCCTATGTGGTGCGGAACATGAAAAACCGAAACTGGTTCTGTTTCTCCATATACTCTGTTTTCAGTATATATTGCTGTGTGATCTCTTTTTGGGAGATTGTCAAGCATTCTTCCAATGAGTTGAAGAACGCACTCCACGTGTTGTAACTCTTACACTTAACGATGCGTAAGGGTCTAAAGCTGATGCCAAAAGGTTAATATCAGAGTGTGCTTTTATGACTTTTTTTTGTCTACTATAAAAAATATCAGGCACTTTATAAAAAATTTTTTGGTATATTTATAATTAGTCCGATATCGGTAACGAGTTCCAGGCATTGTTTTGCCTTTTCCACGCAGTCTTTGACATTGATGTCAACTTTAGGGGGTTTAGTCCATGTATTTGTGAAACTGGGGAGCGGTGAAGGTCTCATCTCCATAAACCCCCTTCTGTTGCGTCGTCCAAACCGGGCCTCTCATAACTGCCAGTAAACACAGAAAAACCTAGCGTTCTTCTTTCTTCATGATTGTTGCAGCACGGGGAAACCGAATCCAATACAAAAACTGCCCATTCAGCATGCGAACCGTGAAGCCTTCAACTAACTCACACAATGGCCGAACGATAGTGCGGTGAAAGAAAGCGTGGTCAAGGTCTTCTTGCCAAACTCCAATTAGATGTCTCGGTAAAACCCGCTGCATAGTCTTTTGCTGACCCAGAGGGCATTCTAAATTACCAGCCAGGTGAGTGATACCTCGTAATTATCGAAGCAGTTTGACCCAGACGCCCAAAGCCATATCAAGTGGTGCTCCTCCTTTGTAAAACCGAACTCCTCAATCTTTTCGTCTCGAACGGATCCCTTCACTAAAGCCCGATATAGTGCCTTGTGAGACAACAGCTGGGTGTCAGAGAGGCCTTCTTCCACCCGTAGAAGGAACCTCAAGGCCTGACGACACTCGCGATAGAAAGGGCACTCGTTTCGGGGCAACTTGTGTGCCTCAGCCGAATGCACACTCTCCAAAGCCTGAAAGGCTTTCTTACTGTCTTCCATCCAGAAGACAGCATTTCCCTCACTAGGTGTACACATCCGGTCCAGATATATCGGCCTAAGAGTGTCTACGAATTTCCACACTAGGCATACCCTGACCGCCTTCAGACGGATGCAGGTAACCGACCTCCCGGCTTACCATGGCTTGCTTTTCGCGCAATAAGAAAACGAAAAGAGCACGCACCAGATCAACTAGGGAGTGGGAGTACTGATAGGCGGTATAGGATGAGGGGGTAGATATGAGAATTACATACCTCTGCCCGATCCTTCAATGACAGGTTTCTCAAGACCCACAAATGAGATATGACCTTGACTGCTTCCAATACTTCTGACCAATTTTTCTCCAGCTGGAGGTTGGGGCCAAACCAGACGCTGAGTAGCTTGCAGGGCCCATCAGTCTAGCCAAAGGGTCCCTGAAGAGGCATACCCTCCAGACACCAATACGTAAGCCAATAAACTTAACATAGTTAATTATGGCCCCTGTGACATTTGCATACCGACTTGTTTCTATGCGAACGACTCTAATCTCGGCACTGCTCGTTACAAGCACGGTCACATCGTTAGCATAGGCGGTATACTTTACCGGGGTAGAGCCACCTGCAAAGTAATCCCGTGAAGGACCAGATTCACCCGAAGCTGGCGCAAATATGTCTCAAGCACATACAACATGGGTGATAATGGACAACCTTGACGGATAGATCTTGTTAATATAAAGGGTTTCGACATCACCCCATTCACTTCCACCATACCACATGGGTCAGCAAAGAAGAGGCGAATCCTAGAGCAAAACTGGGAACCAAACCCAGCCGAGCGAACCACAACCTCTAGGTAATGGTGGTCACTCTGTCGAATGCTTTGGACTGATCTAAATTGATCAGCGTGGCTTCTGTGTCGACTTTTTATACGATCAAGCGTAACATGTGTAAATTATCTTGAATCGTCCGGCCCTTAACAGAACAGGTCTGTTCGGACTTATTAGACGGTGCAAGACAATCTGCAGACGATTTGCTAAGATGTTGGCCAAAATCTTTAATTCTGTGTTTAACATCGCTAAGGGCCGGAAATTACCTATCCCATCCTCTCCATTTTTATTTTTGCGTAACAATTTAATCATCCCCCTGGTAAAGTACTGAGGTATGCACTCATTCCTAAACCAGGAGTTGAACGGCCAGCAAAGGGATAAAAATGAGCGACAGCCTCAAATACACCTCGTAGGGCAGACCATCAATTCCAGGGGTCCTGTCTAGTCCGACCTGTTTCATACTCTTTTATAATACCTTCACACTTTGCCGCTTCGGTCGCCTTAAAGCGAGACAAGTCGGCTAAATAGGTGTCAAACTGTTCAGTAGTCAGTCCAGGCTCTTTGGTAAAAAGCTCCTGAAAATGAGCATTTGATGTTACGGTTCGTCCGTCCGGCAATGTGACACTAGCGATTAGCAGAACATCGAAATTCCTCCACACGCAGTGACACGGCCATATTTGTTACCTCGTTTGGTGCTCTTTTTAACCTAGCTAGTAATCCCTGGTCCTTCCTGTTATCCAAGGAGTCCAGTTCAGCCTTAACTATAATATAACTATCACTATCCCCTCCTCTCCGCCTTTTCTAATCTATCTTCTAATGCTGCTTTCGCTGCTCTAGAACTAAGGTTGAGCCGGCGACTAAAAGCAGTAGCGAAGGACGTAGTGACTTTTAAAAAATTTTTTTTTTTTAAGGTTACTCCACCACTTATTCCCGGTAATAGCCCCCCCTCCGCTAATTCCTTGTTTCTGGAAGTCCTTCATGTCGAACAACTACGTGTTGAACTTCGAGTAACTAGCCATCCTAGGCTTAATACTATCTAAGTTTACTCAAACCCGGACAAGCCTATGATCCAAATAAACTATATTATAAAAACTTAGACAGTCTAAAAGCCCTAGGTCGACTCTCCCGACTAAGAACCGATCGATGTAACTCGAAAGTTGAACCGGATCGGAGCCGCATCTACCTGTCCAAGTCCATACTACATCCCCGGGCTTTTCATTTGGAAATTTATCGACAAGATCAAACTTGTCGACAGTCTCGAAACGCTTTAGCATCCCGGTTCTAGTTAGTAATTCTTGTGGTATTAACCCCGCAATCTAACTCGGGATCCAGGACCACATTCCAGTCTCCCACTAAAACTAACCAACATGACAAATTCATGAAGGGCTCGATTTGCCAAAAAAAGGAAACCAGCTCAGTATGGTTATTGGGCGTATAAACCCCAACAAAACGAAATGCCACATCCTTTACGATAATCTCATACGTGCAATCTTCCTTCCGGATCTGCGTATACAGGGTCACACGATGCATCAAGTGCGCTTAACTATCCAGGTAATCCCCCTCCTTGTGTGGGCATCATAATGTGCTGAATAGAGCTGAAAGTCTCTAAGGAGCACACCATGATAATAACTTGGAATAAAGTGAGTCTCCTGAATACAACATATATCCACATTGAGGCGTTGAAGGTCGCGTGCAACTCAAAGTTTGGCAGAGTTCTCCAAGGTCAAATCGTTGAACTTTGACCCCCTTAACAGTCAAATTTTCCCAAAGCTCGGTACCCTGTATATCAAATTTCGATTCTGTAGACTTAAAATTGACAGTTATTGCGTAGGGAAATGTACACAGACACGTTCACTTATATAGAGTGATCTCGAACGAACCATCGAACTTTGTTCGCTGCACCATATTCTGTCATCACTTATTGTATGGTACCACTAGGGTTGTGACAACAGCATAATTTTTTATTCTTAATTCTCAAGTATATATCCGAACCAGTACCACAAAGGAGGGGAAAAACCTGACGTCTTTGCTGTTACGACCACCGCCAAACCGGAAGTGACATAGGTTTAAATTAAGGCTAGACAATCGAAAATAGGGATGACTTTCGAAAATATCGGTGAAAAAAGCGACCCCGCCATGTAGAAAACTGGCAAGGTGAAGGTGAGGAAATTAATGTTTATAGCCAATTTTTCGGTTTTTGTCGCCTGAAAACGATACTGATCTTGTGAAAATCCGTCGCCTCTGTCGAACGTTTTAGGCAGACATGCATGCATACATACATTTATATATTGGTACCTAAACATTTTCGACCCAAACCGATTAAAAAGCTTGCCCTATCTTTGAATACCCTTTATGTAAATTTTCAAATGGTTAGACCAGAAATTGTCTGAGTAATTTGGTAGACCGAAGCGGTCAAATTTTTTAATACTTTGATCCCTATTATGACCCCATTCCCTTAAAATTGTTATGGGCTCAAATCAATAGAAGTTAGATCCATGTCCAAGGAACCTATATTTAAAATTTCAATTGTTTATACCCAAAATTGGCGGAGGAGTTTGGTAGAGTTCTCAAATGTCAAATCGTTGAACTTTGACCCCTTAACTGCCAAATTTCTGGCCGAAAACCGATTACGAAGATTTTCCCAAATCTCAATACCCTGTATATCAAATTTTGAATCTGTAGACTGAAAATTGACGGTTGTTGTGTAGGGAAAAACGCACGCACGCTCGTGCTCTTTCACTTTTATAGATATCAGTTTTCTACAAGTCTATACAGACCAATCCATCGTTTTATAATAATTATGTAATAAATATTTTTCGAGTTTCATATTGCAACTTTAACTTTTAGTCACCTTCACGTGAGCCTTCCTGCCAACATCCACTGAAATACATAGATGATGGATAATCAAAGTAGGTGACGTCACAAAATCATAACACAATTCGTTAAAACGCACTAAAGTATAGAGAAGGCAGGGGAGAGATCTTTTGTGGTTTTTATCTAGACAGATCGACGGTCATCAATTAGATTTAGCAGATCTTACTTGACTATTTCTTATTTTTGTTCCGTGTTTTTTTTCCCCTCTGATGTCCTTCACCAACAAAGAGGTATGCCTAATTGTTCAGTAGACGCCGTTTATTAATACAGATTGTGAAGACTGGATGACTCCACAAAAGGCGAATGACGTAGTCCATACAAAACGCGATTCTTTTAATGGTTTGAATCAGAAAAGAATACTCTCCAAAGCCGGCTAAATTAAAAATAAAATAAAGATTAATCTTTCTGATTACAATGGCTTAGTTTTTTTTATTTATTTATTTTTTTAGATCTCAAATTAATTATTAATTACTACTAATCGTGATATTTCCTCTCTTAAATGTAAATAATGGGGTGTAGGTCTTTTCTTCACTTAACATTTAATCACATGTTTTTCATCACGTGGATACTTAATCACGTCGACAGCTTAATCAATTGGGAATTTCCGAAAGCGTTGGAAGGGTATTTTTCACCATATATTTTTCTATTTTTTTGTCATCCTTCATAATCTGTATATCCATTTTTCTGCGAACTATTGTCCTCATCTTTATACTTGTTGTTCAAACTATTTGCAGAAGTTTGTTTACATCTATTTAAAAATGAAAAAAAAAAAAATTAAAATTTATATTTATTTATTTGTTAAAATCTTACAGTGGCTGCTATTTACTTTAAGCGAACAGCTAGTCATTCCTGTAACCCTTGCATAATTGGGGTTGGGTGGGGCAGTTTAATTAAGTTTAGATTTTAATCTCTCGTAAAAGTAACCCCAAAATTGTCCAAGGGGCTAAAAATTTAAAATAATCACATAAATAAAATCTATAATATAAATATCACCTGTATGTATGTCTATCTAAAATTTTCGACAGAGCAAACGATTTTCGCGCGATTTTTCCATGTCGTTTTGAAGTTCGCGCCTTCGGACTACAATATCGAAAAATTTGTCAAAAACATGTGTTCTTTCACTCTTAACTGGCCACTTTTCTACAAGAAATGGTCGCTTTTTTTTTCGCCGGTATTTTCGAAAGTCATCCCCTCTTTTAATTTAAACCTTCACCACTTCCGGATTGGCGATGGACGCCACGGCAAAGACGTCACGTTTATATTTATATATATATTAAACGTTCTTTTCCTCCTTCGCGATACGGGTACGGCCTGCTTACTACCACTTTTTTTTCTTAACGCACGCACAAACACCCGGGAACCCAGGCTAGTTATTACATAAATAAATTTTTATTTTTTCCTTGGGAGGTGATTGTCTTGGTGTCGAATGAGTGTCCACGTGATAAAACTGATTATATGTCCGTGATTAAATATCAGGTGATGAAATGTCGGTAAACCAAATAATGGATAATCTCTAAACATTATTTTTAAACGTTTGTTCACACACACTCGAAAAAAACAAATTTATTCTATTCATCTACGTTTCGTCTTTATCTCAAGACCTTTTCGGAATAATTGATTTAAAGAAATAAAATAGAAGTACAATATTTTAAAATATTTGACGCGTTTGTGATGTGAAAAATGTTTTTCTCCCGTTTTCAAACGATACAGCGGTTAGAATAGAACATGGGAGATTTTTTTTTCTCGAACGAACCATGTGACGGATTTATGAAATAAGTGTTTTTATTGTCGTCAAATGTCTGTATCATACGCCGGTAGTGGGTAGTGTGAATTTCAGAAGCGTTACATTAAGTACATGTTGACACTGCCTGGTGGTGAACAGAAATTGACCTAGTACACCTAGCGTGATTGATGGGAGTATTCAGAGGTCAACTCCCGGGTGCTGATGCTATTACATGAAAAAATTGCATCACGAGGCGAGACAGTTTCGGGACCAAAAAGCGGAGATCTAAAAGTATTTCCTCGAGACTGTTCGTTTGTCGACCATTTTTAAAGACTAAATAAGAGAATTAAGTTTGTTATATAGAGAACGGCAGAGGGATGACAAACTAAAACAATTAGTCTTGATTTTAGGAAAATAGAAAATTTAGAAAATATGTATCGGAAATGTTAACTTGATAGAATGGAATTTTATTCTGACAATTGTTTTCAATTGAAAGAGGAATTTGGAATCAAGAAGCCAGTTTAGAATGTGGAAATAACTAATCGATTATGTGATAAAAACCCCATCAGGTAACGACGTAATAAATTAGTTTTAGATGTGGAGTTTTTAGTTAGTTGAGTATCGGCATTTTCTGGGTCGCACATGGTATGAGACAAACCACTTGTAACTAGTTGTGGGGAGTGGGCGTCAAAAGTAGACAGTGAAATTGCAACCCTCACATAATAATTGGAGAATAAGATTATGAAATCACCAAACATGTCCAGCGTAAAGAGATGACAAGATATGCTGTTTGTTGTATATGTGAACCTCCTCCCCTCGACACAAACGGTACGTTATATGTACCGAACGTTTTGTTATGCATACATGTAAAGACACTGCAGAATATAATTGATGTATACACGATTTACACCCGCCATGTTATAAAGAGCCACAATATGGCAAGTTGATTTTTAAAGGAATTAATTTTATCGTCTTTTTCGTCTCTCCCCTCGTAAAAGCGAATTTCTCCTTCCTAAAAAAACAAAAAAAAAAAAAACGAAAAAAACCTTTGAAACAGCGAAAAGTCTTCATTAAGCCATGCATAAGTTTTATTCGCGTGAGTTAAACATCCAATCAACAGACACTGGGCGATGCAACTATCCAGATCAACGGCCACACACATAGAAAAGAGACACCCCAAGGAGACCAGATCGCACGTATGTAAAAAAAAAAAAAAAGTGTTCTTAATCGCATAAGTATAACAGGTACGCGTTTGTATTAAGTTTTCTTCGTTTAACCTTTTGTGTTAAAATGCTACATTGTTATTTAATTTGTAATTTTAATATCGATATTATTTTTTTCCGGAATATGACTTTAATCTAAATCCAAGTCATGCAATGCGCAAGAGAATAGTGCAATCAGTGAATTGTTACGTTTTTATGTTTTTTATTCACCGAACCCTTTCTTTAATTTGAGTTTCAAAAAACATATCTAATGATACTTATTGCATGGGACAGTGCATTAGATGTGGGCGTGGGGAGGGTCGGAAATGTTTTATTTAATTTTTTTTATAGTTTGTAACGTAGTTTGTATTGTTTGAATTCCTAGTTTACTTAGAATATTGCATTTTTTGCGAATATGAATGGAAGACGTTACTATTTGGGATCGAGCCTAACAGAATGATGGGGGAATTTAACCAGCCAGATATTTGTTCATATTACATTTAAATTTCTGCTGCCAAATATAGTAAGCTAGCAGTAAATCTTGGGACCTCAACAATGAAGAGGTGGGATTTTACTGCTTGTTTTGTTAGTCGGGAAGATCTACGTCAAAGGACGTAGATCGTCACGAGAGCTACTATGAGTTAATCAATACACATTCCATTAAAGTACTTGTAAAATAGGCACAGGGATACAACATTGCGGCGATGAGACAGAGGTTAGTTTGGCCGATAGTGCGAGATTTATTAGATTTGAGAGTTTTTGGTCTCTCTCCTCCCCCCGACAAAAGGAGGGTGAACCTGTAAAGTCACTCGCGTCCATTCGCCCGTCCGCACGTTTCTCAATAACTACGTCTTGGAATTTTTTGAAATTTTGCACAAACATTAAACATGATATAAACAAAAATGTAACAGAACGGATTTCCCATGGAAAACACCGGTTGCTTGCCCCCCCCCCCCGCCCAGGGGCGCCTTTCAGGTTAAAATGGTTAAAATTGACATTTTTGTGCTTATTAAAAAATTGATACCTTGAATTTTTATAAAACTTTCTGCAAATTTGTAAGCGATTTCTATATAATTTTTTTGTCTATACTTCGCAATAACTCTTGGTGTGCCCCGGGGGCTCTTTTAGGGCTAATAAAAACACTCCATTTTTGGGACTATTTTACCATATTTGTCCAAAATCTTCTGTGTGTTCTATTAGCAGTTTTGCATGGTGCTGAACTCAAATTTAAATATATTAAGGCCTTGGGGATTTTTGGAACTAAAGGGCCAAATGATGGACTTAGTCATTTCTTTTTTTTTTTCATGATGCAGACCTCAAATTTATACATGTTAAGGCCTAAAATTGCATCGGTTGTTCATTTTCACCAAAATTTGACGTCCTCTGAGAATTTTGGGGCTAAATGCTGAACTTAGTCAGTCATTATTTTTTAATGCCTCGTTCACTGTGCACTCACAGGGGACCATGCATTCTTCACTTGTTTTTTTTAAAAACTTTGAGAGCGAGTGACTAGTGGTAAGTGAACCGGCCAAGATGTGTCAACAAGATTCCATGCACGGGCGAATTGTGGCTTTGTAAATATAGAATGTTCTCTGGTGCGAGTAGTTTCATAGCACGGTGAAGGAATCGCACTTTTTGCAGCTGCCTTGGCAATGTCCTCAATGTATTTCAATTCATATTGCCTGTGAATGCTAAGCCGAATATTTTGAAAGATGGACTCGCAGGTTGGGTGTTATTTCTTATGATAATCGATGGTTGAGAAGTTTCGTCTTAGTAGAATTAAATGCCGCCATTCACTTACGGTCCCATTCTATCCACAGATCGAAGTCGTTTTCTAGGGGTTCTGTCATTGTCTTGGATATGTGTACATTCGTTTTTGCAGAAAGAAAAATTAAAATTTTTGTCAATATATATAAAGTATTTAGTGTTTGGAACTGATTTAAATTCGAATGGGTCACTTTCTATGAGATCTAAGAATCGGCAGGCTAGTACTCCCTTAAGAGGATTGTTTACAGGGAATCTGAACTTTTGCTTATAGTACTTATGGTTAAATTATTGAAAAAAAAAGTAATGTTCGTTCCGAGTTTGATTATTTCTATTAGGACATTGATGTCGATAGATTTTTTTTTAGGTGTATATGAAATAAACTTAAACATTTCTTAACGAGGACATTAGTATATAAAGATATTACGTCTAAACCGCGAAATGATATATTAAAGTGTTCTTGCATTGGAAGCGTTGTTTAAATGTAATATAATTGGATATGCGTATTATTGCTAACAGCGCCATTTGCTCAGTTTTGAGAGAAACAAACACCTTTACAGTATAGATTTAAGTAGCGATATAACTATGAAAGTACATTTCAATGCAGGTATAATTGGAAGTGAGGTATAAACTAACGAAGATCCAGTCTAAGTAATTTGATGGACATATTTATAGCATGTACGAAATTGTAGATATCAAGTATATTACTTAAATACAGTTCTTCGGGGCTCTAACGTTTAAAGGGGAATTCTCGTTTCATTAATGTGATGCGAAAAGACATCTTGCTACTCAACTCCCTACATAGTATCCCTGCAACTTACGCCCCCGATAGTATCCCTCTACATCAAAGTCGCACTTTGCCTTATTTGGATTGAAAATGGGATTAAAAAAAAAGGTAAATTAAACTGAAATACGCACATATATATATAATACGTTTAAAAACCAGACAACGAAAAGATTTAAATAAACGAATGTTTATTTGTTTAAATCGATATATTTCATTTCGTTTCGTAATAACACAATGCGACGGAAGAAGAAAAAAATCCGGATAAAGACTGTTTACGTCGATATATATCGAGTTAAACAAACATTCGGTTATTTAAATATTTGCGTTGTCTGGCTTTTAAATGTAATAGCTATAGCTCATGCGATCCCGTGCGTGGCATAACCAATTCCAGATGTTATTAAGCGCATAGATATGTCTTGTTTTTAGTTTTACGGAGGTCATATATGGGAATATTGAGATGATATTCAATATATGATGTCCATTTGTAATCGTTTTTATAGGATTTTGAAAGAGTTGTAACAAGATTTCGATGTGTGTGGTGTTGTATGCATCTTCGTCTGCTAGTAGAGTTGACATATCCGTTAAATATGTGCTTTTCTCGATCATTACCTTGCCACATTTATCTGGTACTGATAGAGCGATACTTTAGCTGTTTGCAGTTTTAGAGTTCTGACAACTTTTGATTCGTTTGAAAAAAAAAAAGCGAACAAAAATATTCTTTGAAGAAATTTTATTTCAGCTAATCGAATCGAAAGCGCAGAGAATGTAAACCTTAAAACCTTACAAAAATCGGCGTTAGAATAGTGAGCTGGTAACTACTTTTTTTTTCTTTTTTACATAGGCATCACCACTTATCAAGGCCAGGAGGCACTCGAGGATAAGGGTTAAAGACTTTGAAGTAGAAATTGAATAATATAGTAATCGTTAGTAATGGAAAATCGGTAAATTTAACTTACATGGAACGGCTCATCAAAAACTTGTTTACGTTAGACTTGAAGACAAGCATATTGTAGTCAGCTGGAAAGCAGGAAAACATGAGAAAATTCCACAGGCGTGCAGTTCCAAGAAAGAAGCTTTACTCATGAAATCTACCTTTAGGTTTGGGCACAGATAAAGAGTGGAGAAAATTAGTGATAGTGTTTTCTGCTAGACGAGTGTTTTTCGTGAAAGTTTGGCGATATTTAAGCTAAACGTAATAAATATTCCACTGGGGGAAAACAGATTATCGAGTTAATGATAATCTCGCCTATTGCCTAATGAACTGCTAAGACGCATTTAGTCTTTTTTTATGTCCAATTATTTTTCCAACAGAATTTAATTTATTTTGGTATGGCTGAACTTTGTAATTTTTCCCTTTCTTCTATACAGTTCTACAATGTACTATTCAAGTAAAACATTAATACTAAGCATATGTATAACATTAAATAAAGTTAAATAAGTATAGAATTTTCGGTTGACTTTAAGATCGTAGTCAGCGAAGAAAACGAAAAAATTGAATAATCATTAAGAATGGTCTTATGTTGTTTTTGTTAAATATTAATACTATCATTATTAAATGTTAAATGCAGGATCATTTAGAGTTAAAACCCGAGTTTTGTTTTTAGATAAACACGAAATTCAGTGGCCATTTTATTTTGATTTAACTTATTCACATAAAGTTGACGCATTATAATAATGCTTTTCTCTATTTTACACGCATAATACTAGATTGATTTTAAATATAAATGGTTCCTCATGTTGTAATATTCATTAAAAACCTCATAAAACCATGTTTAATGCTGGTGCAGAATTTTTCACGCTTTCTTCTGACCACGACCTGTAACATTTATTGAATTTTGTTTCATGCATGACAAGAGTAAAAGCAAAACTCCGATGATTATTTTTATTCGAAAAACTTGCAATAGAAAACAAATGTGTGTTTGTGCAAAATGCGAAACGGATTTGAAAGTAAAGAACGAAAAAGGAAGTCACATTAAAAGTTTAGAAATATTTAAAAATTAAAGCAACAAACAAAAAAGGCAACAAAAAATAGTTCAAAAACGTAACACGCTTTACATAGTAATATGGAAGACTCCATGCACAAGTTCCGTTTTCCTTCAACTGTGATTTGTTTGGGTTACAGATTTAAACACACAAATTAGTCCTACTTAATCATATAGATGCATAAGTTTCAGATTACATATTGCATTTAATAGCATGTGATAAAAGTTCGTCCATGTTCTGTTATTTACATATTTTACAATAATTTTTTTTACTAGCCCCGTGCGGATAAAGAAGACAAATCGATTCAGTAATTAATCCAGATTGGTGTCACCGGAATTTATTTATCTAACGTTTTGGAAAGGCCTGACTCGTGTTGCAAGTTTTTTTTTTTTTTTTTTTTTTTTTTATACTTATATAAGAGTTAGATGCTTAAAGATAAAAAAATATTTTTTAAAACAGTTATATATATATATATATAACTAATGTAAGTAAAGCTTAGTAGTGGAATGAAACTATATTTGTTAAGTTAGGTTCAATTTCTGTAGAAGTACCGACAAAATAATTATAACGTTTTACTTAATAATTATTTTATAAATATTTATTTGTAATAATCTGAAAAAGTCAAAATAAAATTTTACCGCTGCCATATTTACCTGAATTTAATTATTTTTTTTTTAAATCTTTATAATAGAAACTTAATTCAACGATTTAATCGCTGGCAGCCACTGCTTTTAATTTTTCTGTACTAAAATAATTTTTATTTGTTAACATGTTATTATACAGAAAATTGTCAAAATTGATCTATAAATGTTCATTTACAAATAAGTAAGTGAAACGTTTAATAATAATAGGAATTTTGGGTAAAGATCATTTAGAACACCTATTAACATTTTGAAATATAAAAACAATTAAGAGTTGCAGCATGTTAAAATTAAGAAATTAACACGAAGTTTTTCTGCGGCGATGAAACATTAATGACTTTGCGGGATGGTTGTTGGTTCAATTCCAGGCTAGGGAAAGGTTCTAGTCTAACCGCACCAATGAGTTGTGATAAAACGAAACAGTAGTGTACGTGGGTGACATGTATATATATATATATATATATATATATAGTGTGTGTAGCTTAATTGCCATATAATTTCCACAACATCGCAACTCATATATATATATATATATATATATATATATATATATATATATATATATATATATATATATATAATCTTAACCAATCAAAGACTATTCTACATTGATTATCAATTGAATCCTCCTTAGTGTATGAAGAATACACTCATCCCCAATATTTCTAAAAGAATATCTGAACTATCAAAGAATGAGTCTTTTTGATAAAAACAAAGATTATTACAATGAAGCTCTTCTCAGATCGGGATACCATGGGAAAATAGAATACAAGAGTGCAAACAGTAGGAATAACACACCTAACTGAAACCTCGGAGTGCGTCTTTAAGGAAAGATTCATAAACCATATTTCATCCTTCAAAAATACACCGGGGAACGAAACTAACAGAGAAGTCGATAATAATAGAAGGGGGCTGAAACAAAAATTAACATTAGAAATAAAAGAGGAACACTACTGCATTAGGGAACTTCATAAAAACACAAAAAATTTGAATTAGAATTGTCAATAGTAGATGAGGGTAGAAAGTATAAACCTGGTAAATCAAAAAAAATGCAATCTGTATTTACTGGAAGCTTACTACATCGTGAATTCTAAAGAAGAAATATGAAATAAAAGGTTTGATGCTTTACAGGGATGTCTTCATAGGAATAGATTTTTGCTATCACGTCTAAAACGTAGCTGAAAGAAAAGGTTCTTAAGTGAAAAGCCAGAGTTAAAATGGAGTTAAAATGGTTAAAAATGGAGTAAAATAGATTTGATAAATGATTAAAATTTAGGAAGCAAATCTAAAAGTCAACACTAGAAACACATTACTAGAAATAAAGACAATGGATCAATAGAAAATAATTTTAGATCAATAAAGATTAGCAATATGAATTCAACAGTAGAGAAAGAAACCATATTAGTAATAAAGAATGTTAAATTCAAAAACCAATAGACTAATAGGTACTAGATCAGTAAAACTTGTAAAATCTTAGCTTATTAAATAATATTTTTGTTTTGAACTGTTAAATTAAAAAACCAAGGTGGATCTCTACTTTCATTGGAATAAAACGTGGTGGAGCTAAATAATACATTAATAAATAGAATACTTATAGGATGTTTATTATTAGATAAGTATTTAAGAACTTAAATCCTGAATTGATATTATTAACATGGGAAAAAAAATTAGAGCCATCTGCAACCTCAGAAAATTATGGCCTTGTGGCAAACTTAGGTTAAAACTTCGGAAATAAATCGTAATCCCGGTAGAGATGTGCATTACAAACTTATAATTTGAACTGGTTAGTCTAGAATTAAACGGTGATGTTTAACTATTAAATAAATCATAATATAGGTATTTATCAACTTAGAATTCGACAAAAGCATTAAAATTTCTAACGTATAGGGTTACCTCCCTTTCAACGTCAAAACTAACAGATAACCTTAAATCAAAATAGATTGGAACGAAAGAAAATAAAAAATTAAATCCAAAATTTTAAATGAAAAATGAGATTGAATAAAAAGTAACATTAACCCTCTTCTCCTTCTTGAATAAATTTAAACAACCGCTTTTTGAAACAGCACAAATAAGTACGACGATATATTTGTAAATAGACAAAACAAATTTTAGATACGAAACTAACATAGAATCAAAACAATATGGATGGAACATAGTTGATTAGTTCGGAATCGAAAAAATAAATAAAATAAAGAAATTTCATTTAATAAATTTGTGAATAATATTAGTAAAATATCTTAAGTGAACATATGTAATTGGTGGCAACGTTAAATGATAATTCGATTGAATTTTTTTTTCATAGAGATACGAAAACATAAAAATCTTTAAAA
This sequence comes from Euprymna scolopes, assembly GCF_053919585.1. Classification (NCBI taxonomy): domain Eukaryota; kingdom Metazoa; phylum Mollusca; class Cephalopoda; order Sepiida; family Sepiolidae; genus Euprymna; species Euprymna scolopes. The sequence goes on from NC_136500.1 coordinate 54,937,822, forward strand.
AAAAATTGGAAAGAAGAGATGTAGATAAAATATTTTCTCATAGTTTTCCTTAAAAGTATTTTGTTTTTTCAAAACGTCTGATGATAGGCTGTTCTTGTGAAAATTTTCCAACGATATAGGGTTTGAATTTGTCCGAATGGTTTTGAAACAATTGTAATGAACGATAAAATACATTTTTTGTTGCTATCAATCCATTCTTTGACGTATTGATTTTGTTAAAACATATATATATATATATATATATATATATATATATATATACACACACACGTCTGTGTGTGCGTCTGGTCACGAATAGGCTCCTATATGGTTGACTATTATAGAAAACCGATCACATATAATGATAGAATATGTATCGAGACACATGAATGGGTATGTTTAATCTGGCATAATGATGATTCATTCAAATTGTGGGGTCTGCGTACGCGCCTGGTCCACAAAGTATGAAAAAAAAACGTTTACAAGTGTTTTTGATATTTGGTACATAAGAATACTTTGATAAGTATGTTTTAACTTAAATAGGGATGGTATAATAAAATTGTGGGGTCTGCGTTCGCGCCTGGCCTCCATAGAATGGAAATAGGCACAAACTTTACAAAAGACTTTTCATATCTATCTGCGTAAGTATACTTTGATAATTATGTTTCAGTTTGAAAAAATATGGTATAATGAGGAAATATGGTATAGAATGGGAATATGTCACAAAGTTTAACAAGTTTTTTTTTAATATAGATCCACAGAACATTGTGATAAGTGTTTCAGTGTGAACAGGTATGGTATAATAAATTATGGGGTTTGTCGATATATTTTTACTTTCATCATATTTTGTTTTGGTTTTGAAACCCCCAAATTCGAAGCTATTTCTTTACAACCCTTCCTTTTCATAACATATCATACTTTCATAAATCAGAGTCCATTTTCTGTAGGCTGTTTTTGAACCTAGTCAACGACAGGTACTTTTGCTAGTATATATATATATATATATGTGTGTGTGTGTGTGTGTAATTGTTCTATTGTAAAAAGACATAAGGCCACCCATTCACACGAAATAAAAACATGCTGCTGATGAGTTGCTTAGTGTGTATAAGCTGCGTTATGCCTGAACGTGAAATGATATATATTCAATAAAAATTAAAAGAAATTTTTTTTGTTTTATTGATCCATCGACTTTTCGTCTTATTTTGCTAAAATCTTTTTCAAGATGGCCGACGTAAAGAAATAGAAGTTAAAATCAACAATGCGCCGTGTGTATATCAGGATTTCGCTTCTGATTTTATCTACGAAGTTTTTTTTTCACTTTGAATAAGTTTTTAGCAAAATTAAAAAAATTTTGAAACGGCGATGAGCGAATAAAAACTTTTGACTTTCCCTTTTCATTTTGCTTGATTATTCTTTTCGCAATTATTTATCATCATATGCGATGAAATATATTGAAAATTAGAAAAGAATTTGATTTTAGCATTTAGTATTTGTAATGTACTGAATATATATATATATATATATATATATATATATATATATATATATATATATGGCGATTTTTGTTGTTGTTGATTTTTTTAAACGATAATCCGATCATTAGCGTCTCCAACTTTGGAGAACATGGAAAATATCTTTCCTTAGAAAATCGCCCATATTTTTTTTGGACGTAAATAAATATTTATTTTATTTATAAGTAAAGCAGATTACTTATATACACACACACTTTATATATAATTATACATACATATGTATAATGTATATATATATATATATATATATATATATATATTTCTATATATACATACATAAATGTTTATAAATATATATTTACTAGCAAGTCGCCCGGCGGTACCCAGTCGTAAAATACGCTGAAATATATTTTAATTTATGCAGATTTCATATTTATTATAGAGCCAATTCGGTATCGATTATTATATTGTACCTAATATATAGTCGTGGTTTCAAAAGTTAAAAAAAAAATGACTTGTGTGCCATCAGCTGGAATCGAAACCAAAACGTATAGCTCCCCAGCCTTATCCGTTCGCGTATGACCTAAATGTATAGAAAAACTGCAAGAAAACGTTGTTTAACAAATAACTATTAATTTAATTTAATGCGCAGAAAAAAGTATAGCCGACTTACGCCGGGCCAAGATCAGTGTTTTTTTTTGTCAACTACGCTATATATATATCATTTCAACTCTGTGGTACAAATGTTCAGAGAAGAGTTTGGTAGAGACTTTTTCACACACATCGGTAATGTCTCTCTTTCTCTCTCTCTCACACACATATATAGTGTGTCTGTAAAAATATTTTCTTATACTAGAACGTTTTCAACTTAAATTCTACGCAGTTATGCAGAATGTAGAAACTATGCATAAATGAAATTCAGCATAATAGTGAAATGACAACAGTCATCTAATAAAACACCATAAAAATGAATAAGGCTCGTTTTTCAAAGAATTATGAAACCTTTGTGTAATCGCTGACATATCCATGATTGCGTGTATAAAAAAGTCAGTTCTAATAATTTTTATAAAATGTAGGCTTTTAATATCAATGTCAGAGCGATAAAAAAAACTAAACTCAGGTATATAGATATGTACATTTTATATACAGGGTGTCCGTAAAGTTACTATACAGTCTTATTGTTTTATTGTATTATATTTGTATTAATAGTTAATATATTACAGGGTGTCTGTATAGTAACTTGTAAGACTGTATAGTAACTTTACGGACACCCTGTATATTATATTTATAATATATATATATATATATATATATATATATATATATATATATATATATAACATAACGTAACTTTCTTAAAAACGATCGTTCTGATAAGATTTCTGAACTAAACTGAATGAAGACAGCAGACTTTGTCTACATCATAATACCTTGTGTAAAAATTATATATATGTGTGTATATATATATATATATATATATATAATATATATATATATATATATATATATATATATATATGTATATGTATGTACGTGGAAAAACGGTAGTAATACAAATGGTTTTTACTTACAGGCACAGCAAAACGGATGATGTAATTTCGGTTTCTGTGAACTTTATCATAAACTTTTTCATTTAAGTGCAATCATATTTTTAGAAGGGAGCTTGAATATATACTGATGAAGTTCCCGTACATCGAAACGTCTCGAAGACAACGTTCCATTTTAGTCACGCTGACATTACACACACACACACACACACACACACGCACACACACACACACACACACACACACACCTAAAATAGAGAACCATAAAAATAGAAAAAGATACATAATTTTAGTTTGCACCTAAAGTCACCTGTTAATTTGGCCCAATTAAGAGTGTCCACTATTGCATTCTTAGAGTTTAATGCTTTTCCTTCTAAAATCAAAGATGGTCTAAGACATCCTGAGTGACTTGTTTATTAAACCAAGAGAGAAATATTAATTGATTTTTGACTTGATCTCTCTATCAAAATCATAACATAGCCAATTAAAGACAGTAGATCCTGAACACAATAGGTTTCGATATACTTTTTTACTAAACCTTTTAAGCAATAAAAATACAATTGGCAGTCTTATGTCATATCGGAAATGTATTTTATAAATCTTTCCAATTTTCATACATTTAAAGTTTGTAAATTTACATTTAAAGTATTTATATTTATGTATAGTATTTAAAACATGTTATCTACGGCATATGTATAATACATGATATATAAATGAAAATCAACCCTTTAACAACAAAATAGAACTGATATCTCTAATTGCGTACACACATGCCTATATATTCCTTCACATAGACTTTTATAACAAGAATTTTGTTAAGATAAGTTATATATGTGTGTGTGTATATATATATATATATATATATATATATATATATATATATATATATAGACGAGTTTTAGCAAACAAATTTTTGCATAATTGTGTTTCCTTTTGGTATGTTATGACAAGGATTTCTGTCTTGCACTGAAGTTCGTTGTTAATTGTGACGTTAGAGACGAACGTTCGCGCCAATACTCTATTCGCTTTGTTTAAGAGTGTTGTGAACGATTTATTTTGTGAATTTCCAAAACGGTCGACACAATGCACAAATTTGTTTAGGAAAACTCACCCATTTAAATTAACTCAAGTTGTCATAATTAAACACACATACACATGGGTGCTTATTTCACAGCTTCGTTCATTGATTATGCTATGCAAAATTATTGATCGTTCTTTTTCTTCCGTTTAAGACATTTGTTCTTTTTCGTAATTTGATTTGTCTGCCTTTCTCACAATCTGCTCACATAAATTGCCGCTGATTTTCGATTCTCTTCATTAGACGATTTTCGCGACGAAACAGTTTGTTCAGGACTTCCTTCCTGGAGAAGATTTGGATTGAGAGTATTCTTTGTGGCCAATTTTCCGTTGTATTCTCGAACCAGGTTCGCCTGCTGGTTTGACATTTTCCTATTTAAATCTGTGTTTGAGCCCACAAACGCTGGGTTGTTGATATCCTGGATTAAAAAAGAAAAAAAGAAAACGTACATATTAAAGTAGACATATGAAATGAATTAAGAAAACTTGGACTTTCGTTAAGACTATATTGATTTTAGATCCTGTTGCAGATATTAATATGAATGTACTCACAAGTTTCGAATACCTTTCACTCTCTTTTAATTCAAAGACACTTCCGGCTTCAACGCATATTTCGTAGTACAAAACAATGTATGTTTCTCTCAAGCGCTAAATAAATATTAGTAATGTTTGGGGCTATGACAACAGCATATTATTTCCATTATTTTGACTCTCGAGTATATATCCGACACAGTTAGACACAGTTAATCAACCAAGAACCACATCACTCTATATAACAGCATATAAGATACAAGGCTTCTGAATATTATTTGTAAAAGTGATTTGTCCATCAAAAACGATACTGAACTGGAGTATCTTAAAATGGTGTTGGATGCAGCATATTCTCTATAAAGTTAAAATTAAGCAGTGGAGTGGAAAACTCCCATTAGAAATTAAAAAAAAAATGGCTCATGACGGCCAAAATGAGACAAGGCACGTGCTTTGTTTATTTCTTTCCAAAATAAGTCTTTTATTTGTTCTTTTTATTGTAATTTCAAACACGTTTGCAGGCGAAGGCGATTTTAAAAGTTCAATATATGACTTTTATTTAACAATAGAAAGAAATCATGAATCATGTTATTTGTTGACGTTATATTGCAGTCGAACCGGTTTTAAAACTCTCACTTTTCTAAAAAAAATTACGCGTCCACGCATATTCATAAAGGGTTGAGCCTGCCAGTCGTTTGCTGTTACATTTAAAATACAATACTGGCCAAATGTGACAGAATAATAAAAAAAAATAAACCTGCTACGGAAATAACCCAAAACAGTCGCCAAAAATACACCAAAATCTTCCATCACAAAACACGGGAAGAATAGTCCACCCAGCAGCGTGTCAAATATTTTCTGGATGAACTCACCCAGGACTATATAGATAACGAAGGCTCTATAGACTGGCTTAAAAGAGAATCGTTCCACTATGATTAAAAGAGAATTATAACCGTTGAGTAGTTTCAGCAATAACAGGTGCACATTCTGCCACAGAGAAGAGAGCGTGATCCAGTTGGTATTCAGCTGTAAGGTTCTGCTGGAGGACAGTTGCTGCACAACGCAATAAAAAGAGAGTGTGTAAATATCTCCACTGGAGCATCTGTAAAAAATCGAATATAGCACCAATTCATAGGAACATGTTTACCAGAAAGAACAGTTGAAAATAAGTTGTACACCATTCACTATGATTTATGTAACTTCTTACAACTACATAAATCAACTACAACCTGGATGTCTTCAAGTTCAACATAAACAAGTTCCTGATGAATCACCCCCTTAAGTAGGACACTTTATCAAATCTCCATTACTAACGATTACTACGATATTATCCCATTGATTACTGTACACGCAATAACCCTTATCCCAAGTGGCCTCCGGGCCTTGATAAGTGGTGACTTCCTTGTAAAAAAAAGACGGGGCTATTAAACCTGACATAATGATATGGGACAACTAAGAGGAAGAAGTTAATGTTTTCAATGATGCTGGACTAAACAGAACTAAGATGGAAAAGATAACGAAATACCAAAGTTTTATGTACGACATGAAAAGAAACTGGAATATTATTAAGGCCTTCATCATTCCAGTAATGAGAGGAGCAACCGGACTTATGAAAAAGAATTTAAAAAACAATTCGAGTAATCAAGTGCAAGAGCAATACAAACAATCGCAATTTAAAAATCTCTCTGTTTGAATGTATGAAATAGTGAATGTCTCGCATTCGTTAGTTTAATCTTGAGCTGGAACAAACTGATAAGAAACTAAAAAAAGAACATTGAATTGACGTATTATGATAATATCTGTTATCGTTTCATTCTTATATTTTCGATGTATCGAAGATGAGATATCCTTCACACTTTCTATATATCACAAATAACAATCATTTCATTATTTTGAGGTTTCGTTGTTAGTCATGTTAGTTGGATGTTTAGAAATATTATCGTTATCGTAGTTGTCACTGTCACAATAGTTCGCCAACTATATTCTAAGATCCTCCTGAGTTGGAATTTATATAATGAACTTGGAAATACCGATCTCGGGACGGTAAAATTAATCTCACGAAAAGAACAGTTTTGTATTATTATGAAGATGGAAATCGAGGTATAATTATACAAAATTTTATGCCTAGAATGTTTTTTTCAATTAATGTCAAATAACTATGTATACAACATAATCAGGTTTACATACCGGTTCTCGCTGAATTACCGAAGTTAAAAAAATGTTGAAGCTGGTAAGTGCCAGATGGGTGACCATTTAGGAATAGCGGACTGTATATAGAAGAACTGCAAGAACTTAACGCCGTCATCTCCTCCAACGAAGATATAATGCGATTAGCGATCTCTTGTGAATTTCATACTCCCATGAAACGTTCTCCTTCGGAGGAAGTCGGTTCAACCCACCTAGGTTGAGTGCTGCTTTAGTACAGTAGCATTAATAACTATGAATCTAATTGAATTCAAATCTAATTGATTCCTATATTTTGCACTGTAAAAATCCTTTTCAGTATTCTAAGGAAATTTGGAGAATATTTAAAATGTCAAGGGAATAGATTGTTTTCACTATCCGGCACTTCACTTATATCGTGGCTGACGAAACGAAAACAATTTACTCCTGTGCGTTAAGTAAAGTTTGTTCGAAATCATGAATAGATTTACGAATAATCTAAATAATGTAAAAAAAAATTGATTAATTTAAACAATGTAAAAAAAGTCCGAATAATTAAAATATGCAAAAAAAAAAATTGAATAATTTAAATAATGTAAAAAAAAAATTGAATAATTTAAATAATGTAAAAAAAGTCTGACTAATTAAAATATGCAAAAGAAATTGAATAATTTAAATAATGTAAAAAATGTCCGTATAATTAAAATATGCAGAAAAGTGTGAACAATTCAAATGATGTAAAAAAAGAGTGTCTGAATAATTCAAATAATGTAAAAAAAAAATTGAATAATTTAAATAATGTAAAAAAAATTGAATAATTTAAATAATGTAAAAAAAATTGAATAATTTAAATAATGTAAAAAAATTGAATAATTTAAATAATGTAAAAAAAATTGAATAATTTAAATAATGTAAAAAAAATTGAATAATTCAAATAATGTAAAAAAAATTGAATAATTCAAATAATGTAAAAAATAATTGAATAATTTAAATAATGTAAAAAAAATTGAATAATTTAAATAATGTAAAAAATTGAATAATTCAAATAATGTAAAAATAATTGAATAATTCAAATAATGTAAAAAAAAAATTGAATAATTTAAATAATGTAAAAAAAATTGAATAATTTAAATAATGTAAAAAAAAATTGAATAATTTAAATAATGTAAAAAAAAATTGAATAATTTAAATAATGTAAAAAAAAATTGAATAATTTAAATAATGTAAAAAAAAATTGAATAATTTAAATAATGTAAAAAAATTGAATGATTTAAATAATGTAAAAAAAATTGAATAATTTAAATAATGTAAAAAAAGAGTGTCTGAATAATTCAAATAATGTAAAAAACATGTCAGAATAATTCAGTGTAAAAAAATTAATAATTCAAATAATGTAAAAAAAATGTCAGAATAATTCAGTGTAAAAAAATTAATAATTCAAATAATGTAAAATAATGTCAGAAATGTAAAAAAAAGACGGAATAATTCAAATAATGTAAAAAAGCTTTACTTACACCGTTTTCTTTCAGGTCTTCAGCATCCACATCTTTTTTGAACGATGGTAAAATGCTATCTAACCAATACATTTCCCGATCCGTGAAAATAAGATCCATGGCTTTCCGGACGAAACAAATGGCCACAACCTGTATGAATAACCACAGAACATTTACATATAAAAAATAAATCTAAATGCCAGTGGCGATTCCAGAGCGACTATTATAAAACATTATAAAAAATAAAATAATTATGGAATGCTGAGAATCTGTAATACAAATCTCACCTGTATGTATGTATGTATGTATGTATGTATGCCTAAAATTATCATTTTCTTTGTTGCTAAACACACACCTCCAAACACTCGGGCAACGCCAGGCACCCAGGCTAGTCTATAATATAAATCTCACCTGTCTGTTGCCTAAAACTTTCGACAGAGATGACGGATTTTCATGAGATCGATATCATTTTTAAGTTCGAGCCTTCGGGCGACAATTTCCTCCACCCTCAACTAGGCACTTTTATATCGGCGTATATATTGTAAGGAAAGGTGGCTTTTTCAAAAGTCATCGCCTTTTGTTTTTTCGATTGACTAGCCTCCATTTAGACCTTCGCCACTTCCGGTTTGTCGATGGACGCAACGGCAAAGACGTCATGTTCTTTTCCTCCTTCGCGGTAAAGGTTCGAGTCTGCCTGACTACTACCACTTTATTATTATTATTATTATTATTATTATTATTGCTTACCTCCCTCTCCCAAACATTCGGGCGCCCCAGCTAGTTTAAAATAAAATACAAAGACAAAAATAGACGTCAAAAGAATGTGTCTTAAATCCATCGAGATAAACACGTATACTTTTAGCAACTTCTGCTATTTACGTTGATTGAAATTAGCAGATCATGAAATTCTTACAGCTACGTACCTAGAAGAGGGAGCTATTAAACCTGACATAATGATAGGGGACAAGTAAGAGCAAGAAGTTAGTGTCTTCAATGATGCTGGACTAAACAGAACTAAGATGGAAAAGATAACGAAATACCAAAGTTTTATGTACGACATGAAAAGAAACTGGAATATTATTAAGGTCTTCATCATTCCAGTAATGAGAGGAGCAACCGGACTAATGAAAAAGAATTTCACAAACAACTCGACAAATATACTCGGTGAATCAAGTGCAAAAGAACCAATTTAGTTCAATTTAAACGAATATAAAATGCTTAAAATTTATTGTTGTAGCAGCCATTATTGTTGTGGCAGTCCACGAGATAAAAGATGGAGTCTTGTTATTTATGTGCGATGACCTTAGTTCATTATTTTGCATCGAGTAGAAACTGTCCTTCACGAGAATTTGTAAAATTGACGTCACAAGTTGGTTATATTATCAAGATTTGTCTTGGAAAATTGTGAGTACAATTCAAGAGTCGAACTTTTGATACTTTTTGTGCGCGTTTGAAACTTTTACTACTACATTTTTATAGATAGGAATTAATGATCTATATATAAATATGATAGCGTGTGTTATTTTGTGTCACTCTTACACCTTTTTTCTTCCGAGTGACTGTCATTTAATTTTCATGACCCTCTCTTTGTGGTACCGCAAGATGGGGTGACTTTGACCACCCGGGGTGACTTTGAGCCATTAAAATAAAAAAAAGTAAATGTGTAAATAACTCTGCCGCAAATATTTGCTGCTGCGCCACTACGCGTCTGTAAAATTATGAAATCGTATAGGACCTGGGAATTATATTTAAAATTCAAAGATCATATATTACTTACTCATTATTATTTTAATTTATATTTATTTTAAAGGATCAAAGTCACCCAGGATTGCCAGTGTCACACCAGTTTACGGTAATAAATAATCTTACCAAGAATTCTTCATAAGGTTTTGTTTCAGTTTCGATTATAGCTGATGGCACTCGAGCCATCTATTATTTCTTTAAATACTTTTACAAGGAATTCTTCATAAGTTTTGGTTTTGTTTTCGATTATAGCTAAAAGGAGCTCCAGTTATATGTATAGACGCACATATATTTCCTTTATAAATTTTGGTTTCGATTCAAGCTGATGCATCCAAGTTATATGGATATATATTTTTTTATTTTTGAAATCACAACTTTATAATATAAAAGAATCGATAAAAATCAACACTATAATATATACGAAATCTGCATAAATTAAAATAATATATTTAAGCGTATTTTACGGGCTATGCCGGGAATTCCTACTAGCTTAGATAAATACTTTTGCAGTTTTGACAATAGCTACAATATCAGGTCATCTCCATTTACGCTGAACATCCACAAAGCCACCATCAATAAATTACATATGAAAGAGTCCGCTGTGGAATTTCCACAGGTTCCACTAGTTTGTAATATTTGAATTATTCAAACTACTATTTTTTCTTGCTTGTTATTTTCACACCGTTTCTATCCGACATTACCTCCAACTTTCTTCATATGCATCGTTGAACTTGGAAGTTCGGCATAAATATTCCCGAGTTTGAAAAGATGTACCTAAAGAAAAACGCAAGTCATATCGGATTAAACCTTGCAAATATAACAGATGTGAATGCTAATTCGAATATAACAGATGTGAATGCTAATTCGAATATAACAGATGTGAATGCTAATTCGAATATAACGGATGTGAATGTTAATTCGAATATAACGGATGTGAATGTTAATTCGAATAATTTGAATAATGTTATATCCCTAAAACATGTTTGTCTAAACGGTTCGAGTTTTCTCGTTGATTGTGTCATTGATCCGGTAAATTAATTCATTTTATTTTTATTTTTTAATCAAAGGAACCTCACTAATAAAAAGATTAGATTAATTTCCCCAATTTTAAAATGCAACAAGTTTATGCACGAGAATCTTTAAACAGTGAACTATATTTTCATTCCCAAATAGTTTATATTTGTATTTTATTGTGTGAAAACAAGATTAGATAATTTCAGATTTAACGTTAAGTAAATTTGTTTCAAGCTTTATAATAGACAATGATTTAGCTATACACATATTGCACAACTTGGAGCAAGGTTTCCATGAGTTAAGTGCTTTCTCTCCTCGGTCTTTCGATCCTCTGTAGCAACTATGTAGACTGCCGTGCATTTATGACTATGAATTGGTGAAGAAGTCAGATATAAACGGAAGTTTATTTGTACAAAATATGGCTTGGTTACAGAAAGGTATGTGAATACTATTTATGATTTCCTCGTTGTCATTGTTTTGGCATATGCTATGTTTTGGGATAAAATATGCTTGAAGGACCCACAACTAGAGATTTTAATAAAGAACTAGACTTAAACTCTGCTAAAGGTTGATTCCATAGATAATCCAAACTTTCATTTAATACAATCGTTATTGAAAGTAAAAAAATTCTCATAATTGGGCTGGTCAATATCTGCCCAATTTTATGGTTCCTGATAAAGTGCAGATACGGATCTAATTTGATTACCCCGATCATTTTTTTTCTTCTCTACAACGTTTTTTTCTCTCTCACAGATGTAATGCTGCTAATCGCGGTCTTTTTTTTAAATAAATACTATTAAGGAATGTATGCTTTAGAATTGTCTGATCGATTTCCTGCTTCCTTTGTTCCAGCTCGTTTGACTCGCTGGTCTAGTTTCATCAGTTTGTTGTTTTAATACCTTATTGTAATCCAGGTTCCAATTCCAGTAGCTTTTTCTAAGAAACACAAGCTTGTGGATTTACCTACAAGTATAGTCATTTCGAGTCATAGGGGCATGTTCGTAAAATATGATGCATATATATGGAATTCAGGACGGCTACCCCCAAAATACCGTTCATGGAATTAAAAAAAACTAACTTCGCAATCCTTTCGGCAATCCAACGAGATTTGATACAAATAAATGTTAACCTTTGTTTGATTCATCTAAAAAGTCGTAGTCATAAGTATCAAGTAGTTTTTATTTTATCAATCAACGAAAAGAACACCTGAATACGACGTGCAAAATTATCTATAGCTCAAACACAATACTCTCTTGATATGGCACTGATTTCTTTTACTTGGGAATCACCATTTATCAAGGCCCGAAGGCCACTCGATGATAAGGGTTAATGAATATAAGTATCGTAGTAATCGTTTATGTTGTAAATTAAATAGAATTTGATCATGAGGACGGCTCAACAAGAACTTGTTTACATTCGATTTAAAGGCTACCATGTTGTATTCAACTAGGAAGCAGGCCAGTGGAACAGTATTCGTTAGGCGGGCAGTTCTAGGAAAGAAACTTTGTTCATGGAATCTGCTTATAGATTTAGGCACAGTTAGAGCGTGGGGGATATCGCATACTGTGTTTATAGCTAGTGTTTTTTTGTGTGAAAGTTTGGCAAGGGGAGGATAGATTAGATTTCAGTCGATTTGAGATGTGATGGCCTCCTTCAGTTCAGCAGTCATCTGGGGATTGTGTTAATGGAAATTGCGGTTGAGAGAATCTCACAGATAAAAACATCTGGAAGGCAAGGTTTTAAAAGCGTGGAGCCTATAAAGTATGACCGTTTTACTTATGAGAGGTCACTAAAATGCTTTCATATTAATAAATGGTGCTAAATCCAAAACTTTTGTGTATTTATAACTGGAATTTGATGGACATGCTATATGTTAGATAAGAAGGACTGTCCCCTTCTCTTGTAAGTAAGAAGGCAGACTAGATAAGTGAAAATGATATTAGGAAAAGGCTAGAATCGAATCCTGTAGGCAAGTGTTAAAAGATAATGGAAATTGAAATCCCAGGAATGCAGCCTATTGTTAATTCTTTTAGAAATAACTAAATATTATTTATGTCGAAAAAAAGTAGCGATTGTCCATTCTTTTAGAATAACTGAATATTAAATATGTCAGCTAAAAGAATGGACAACGCGAGTTAAAAAATATTGTTTAAAAATAGGTTAGATATTAAACAATTAAAATTGAGAATTCTTTTTTTGCCAAAAGTGTGTTTTGGACAGACATGTGTAAATCCACGTGAAAGTTAGTCACGTTGAGAACCATACTTCTGATGTCATAACCAAAAGACATTTCTCAGTATATAAATCGAGGGTTCGAAGTTAAGAGGATCAGATAATCGGAGCAAATCACACACAGTGATAATCAGTTGGAAACTGTGAGCCCCTTAGAGGCGAAAGGAGAAGAGAAGACCATGTAGTCGAAAAGACTTGAATTCCTGACATCATCAATTGGCCGGTTGAAGAATAAAGAAATCATTAATAATTTTGTAATTGTTGTCTTCGTGTCGTCTTTACAACCGAAAAGGTAAATGTGTTTTGTATATTCACCTATAAACGAACTCTTGCAAGTAATGTGCCTCCTTCATCATCAGTAATGTATCTCCCCTCTATATATGTTAAGAACTGTTGCATCATATCTTCCAGTCTGTATTAATATGAAGTCACCAAAAATCATCCCAGTCTGTTATAAATGTCCCCCTCAGTATTATGATCATCGTCGTTATCATCTCCGTTATACATGTCTCCGACATGAACCCGTCATCTCTTTCAATATGTACCCGCTACACAACATATATACGATTCCATCGTTGACATTGCTTTTGACGTACGATGGGTTTTAGTATAAAATAGGCACGAGGGATCCATTACAGGAGATTCTAAAAACGAAACAGACTAAAAAAGCCAATTCCATAGATAATCTAAAATTTCATCAATAACAATCTTTGACGAAAATAAAATGACATTGGTTTCGAATTAAGCAGCATTATTTTATAGTCTACGTTTTCGCTACGCTTGCCTTAAGTAAATATAAACATTTTTAAATATCCATGCGTAACGAATTTTCATATCGTGGTGAAACGGATTTACTTTTCGTGTTATATTTGAGTTCGCTATTACAATATGTCGACGCACATCGGTTTTCTTTTTAACAATCGCTCTATTAATTTTTGTCGCACGATGAGAAATATAGTTTTAACAGTTGTAATTTAAAATTTCTGACTGTCACTTCCATTAAAGATATCTAACAGAGAAGGCCACACTTGAAATGTTTCTTTTGTTAATGGCCGAAAGTAAAATATCCGAATGTGTTGTTATGATGGCATGTAGACAGGAAGTGTCACCCGCCAACCTGATTACGCAGCAAACGTTTTCTGGATGTTAGTTTTTCGCAAGTTATCTAAATTTTGTAATCCACAATCATACAAGAGCAATATATGTATAGGTGCGCAACGGTAACGCTAAGAGGGTGGGTGGGGATGAGAAACAGTTGTATGTGTGCCTAGTGTTTCACGAAATTTCCATGAAGAGAGCTTCTTTGTAAAAGCTTCACATTTGTGGAAACATTATCACACGGCTGCTTCCCTGCGGTGGTATTTAAACTCGGTGCAAACAGAATCTTCTCATAAGTAATCAAACAGCTAACTCTATTTAAAAATTTCAATCCCCCCCAATGAGGTTTTCATCTCTCATGTTTAGCTAGAGTGGCTACGATCCTTGCTAATTGGAGACTCAACAAAAATGATCTTAAAAAATTGTTTCTCAGTGTTTTGTGAATTCGAAAGAAAAGTGGCAATTTACTTTACTTATTTTCAATTGCATATCCAGGACAGCAAGAGACTTTTTTTTTTTTTTTTTTTTTTGAGAATCAGTTTTCGTCTTTTTCCGGTCTTACTATTAGTTAATCGACAGAGTCACCTTTTTTTTTTTTTTTTTTTTTTTTTTTTTTTTTTTTTTTTTTTGCTACGAACGTCACGTCCGTTCTTCTTTCTAACTATGAGGTTCTTATGTGCCCGACACAGACTGTCGCATTTGAGGTCACATGCTTGACCTTTTCGACCGAATTACTTGAACATTAGAATTACGTAAATCGTTAAAGAGAGCGCAATGAAGTAATAGTGACCTGAAAATGTCAAACGCACTACTTTATTTGGGAGAAGATTGAATAACTACGCGGAAACACTTATAATGCACCAGTACATTGATTATTATTATTATTGTTATTATTATTGTTATTATTATTATTATTATTATTATTATTATTATTATTATTATTCTGTTTGAATGTATTAGTTAGTTATGTATTTATTATTACTATTGTTGTCTGGTTAGTGCTCTATTTCCTCGGTCTTTACATCCTCCTTGAACCTCACTTATTTGGTGTGGTGTCAGTTTATGGTGACACACGAAAAAAAGGCTGTGGAAGACAGGAGTGCAGTGGGGTTTACTTACAACCATACAAATATACAGCAATACGACTATACAATTATACAACCATACAAATATACAACAATACAACTATGCAACTTACAACTATACAAATATACAATTATACAACAATACAACAATACAAATATACAACTATACAACTATACAATATACAACTATACAATTATACAATTATACAACTATACAAATATATAACTATACAAATATATAACTATACAAATATACAACTATACAAATATACAACTATACAAATATACAACTATACAATTATACAACAATATAACTATACAATTATATAACTATACAAATATACAACTATACAATCATACAATTATACAACTATACAAATATACAACTATACAAATATACAACTATACAATTATACAACTATACAATTATACAACTATACAATTATACAACTATACAATTATACAACTATACAAATATATAACTATACAAATATACAACTATACAATTATACAACAATAAAACTATACAAATGTACAACTATACAATTATACAGCTATACAATTATACAACAATACAACTATACAATTATACAAAAATACAACTATACAATTATACAACTATACAATTATACAACTATACAAATAGACAACTATACAATTATACAATTATACAACTATACAAATATACAATTATACAACAATACAACTATACAATTATACAACTATACAAATATACAACAATACAACAATACAACTATACAATTATACAACTATACAACTATACAACAATACAACAATACAACTATACAATTATACAACTATACAAATATACAATTATACAATTATACAAATATACAATTATACAAGGATACAACTATACAACAATACAACAATACAACAATACAATTATACAACTACACAGCAATACAACTATACAATTATACAACTATACAACTATACAAATATACAACAATACAACAATACAACTATGCAACAATACAACTATACAATTATAAAACTATACAACTATACAAATATACAACAATACAACTATGCAACAATACAACAATAAAACAATACAATTATACAACTATACAATTATACAACTATACAATTATACAAATATACAACAATACAACAATACAATTATACAACTATACAAATATACAATTATACAAATATACAACTATACAACAATACAACAATAAAACAATACAACAATAAAACAATACAATTATACAACTATACAGTTTCAATTTTCATGATTCTGTGTGATGTTTCTTTATGTTTTGGATCTTCAGCAGTTTATATATGTCCGGCTTGTGCCTCTAACTCACGTGTATTAGTCTCTGCATTCAAGGGGTTGCCTTAATATTGCAGCCGTTTTCATTATCTTTATTCGCTGTATCTTCTCACCCATTTCTCTGATTCAAATCTCTCACATTCTTTTTTAATAGCTTTGCAGTATTGTTCCTAGTGCTCCTACTATTAGTAGTATTGTCTTGACTTTTTCATCTTCCATATCCCTTTGAGCTTTTTGGCCAGTTCCGTGTATTTGCTCAGTTTCTCTGCCTCCTTGATCTTCACTCTGTAGTCTGTTGGAACGGCAAAGTCTACAACCTGGCAGAACTTTTATTTCTTGTTAGCTCTTATGACATCTGGTCTTCTTGCTTGGATGGGTTTATCCGTTTATACCCATTCCCATAGAATTTTGTGACTTTCATTCTCAAGTATTGCTGCCAGTTTGTGCTTGTACCATTTATCAGTGTTCAAGATGCATTTGTTTGCATAATTCCCACTTGATCGTGTCTATTTTTATATTGTTTGAAGGGAGAATTATTATTATTATTATTATTATTATTATTATTATTATTATTATTATTATTATTATTATTTATTATTATATCAAGTCGTCTGGAAAGACAATTGAAAAAACTACAACTCCCCGATGTCTTAGGCGGCCTTCAGGCCTCTGCAATTATAGGTACCACCAACATTCTTACGAAAACCCTTGATCTTTGAAGCTCCTGGTTTGAAGCCTGGATTAAGAGAAATCCTCTGGAAATGAATCCCATCCCTTTCCAGAGAGACGTTGATAAACGAAATTAGAATCATTATTGTTGTTATTATTATTATTATTTTTATTATTATTTTTATTATTTTTACTCACTAGGAGTTTTCACACAGGTAATCATCAATGATTACTCACTGATAATAACCGGTGGTGTTTCTCTAGATTTTCAGTACTCTCTACCTCTTTCGACAACCTTTACAAATAAATTTGCGTTATCGTAATAGCCTCTTGTCATTGATTTCTCACTGGCAATAAATATTGGCCTCCGCTGGAATTCGGGTGGTATTAAGCCTCTCTAAAGTCTCAGCCCTCACCGTACTTTTCCAATGGAGGACTGGTTAGAGCTTTCTTTCCTCGATATTTTCATCCTTCTTGACTCTTCTGTGGTACCAGTGATTAAAAAAAAATATTTATGAGAGAGGCATAGTTAACTTAACATTTTACGTTTTCCCCGGTTTTATTGGTTTTCTATGGGAGAGTTCTCCTTTCGTTTTATTTCTATTGCAGCATTCCAGTTGTTCGTAGTTCACGTGCGTTTCTTTCCATAAGATTTCAGCTGGTTTTATTATTACTATCCGTTATATTTTCTATTAGTGTTATTAGTACTATTACTAGTTTTCTTCTTATTTTTATTGTGATTAATATTACTATAATAATAATAATAATAATAATAATAATAATAATAATAATAATGATAATAATAATAATTATTATTAGTAGTAGTAAAAGTAGCAGTATAGTTACTACTGTTATTATTATTCTTATTATTATTACTAGTAACAGTTTTGTTATTATAATTAATACCAAGGTGCCATCAGCTAGAATCAAAATCAAAACATTTAGCTCCCCAGCCTCATCTCCTACCGATGTAGCTATCAAGAGATAGGTAAGAAAGATTAAATATTAAACGACTAAAAAAAAATTAATTGAATTTGCGCATGCGCAAAAAGAAGTAAAAATATGTCGGTAAGTTGAAATGAACAAGTTTGCGTTTCAACTTATATATGTACATACTTCTGTACGCGTTATTCATTCTGACAAATATTTGACTCATTATAAACCATTCTTGGTGTATACTTACGCTTTTCTGGTTATTTCAGTACTATGTGATCAATAGTTTAAGAATTTATCGGTTAAATATTTACAGACAGACACATTCATACGTATTTATTTATATAGATTGTTTTTAATAGCAGTATTGTTATTAGTAGATATTAATACTACTAGTACTGCAGATACTACTAGTACTAGCAGTATTGTTATCATTACCGTTATTATTATCATTGCTGCTGTTACTGTTATTGTGGAAGTTCTCATACAGATAATTTTCAATAATTAACCACTGATAACAACCGATGATTTTTCCCGGAGTTTTAGTGATAGTAAGTCTTCCTAGATTCCCAGTACTTTTCACCTCTTCTAGTGGGGATCAGGTTAATGTTTCCATTCTTCGTTTTTTTTTATTATGTTGAATGTCGCTGACTGGTTGTTTTTATTGAGGTGGTTAACGACTTCTCAGTTTATCACTGGCTAAAGCAATATGCACATTATGCACAGGAAACTAATTGGTCTGTACTGAAATGCAGAAGGCCGATCTCCCTCGTTTTTAAATACTGGGCAGACTATCGAGGTTTTCCAAGGTGTTGGAAAGTATTTTTCGTATAGGCAACGATTGAACAACTTTGTTAGTATTCGAGCTAGTTCCGGCTGTAGCTTTTTATCAAATGATAATTAGGATATTTTCAGGACCAGTTGCTTTGGTGAGATCAAGGTTCTTGATAAGATTGGAGACATCTCGGAGATATGTATGGATGTCGCACAAAGTATTGTAAAACAGACACAGAAATGCAACCTTGAGTCGATTGGACAGGGATTAGAGCTTGGTTGATAGTGAGTGACCAATTATATTAGATACTAATTTTGGACTTTATCTAAGAGGGAGAGATTAGATGTAACAATAATACGCCATACATGAGCGAGGATAGCCTTGTAGATATGTAGAATACTAATAGGCGTGAGAGACTTTCTAACATTGCAGAGGTACTCCACTTTTCTTGCAACAGTCTTGGCAATATCTTCTATATCTTTGTTCCAATTCATGTTACCTTGTGCCGATGTTATTCCGATGTTTGAGCGTTGGACTCTCGGGCACAGTGTTATCAGCCATGTCAATCGGTGGTTGTTAAAGCAAAAGAGATTTGTTTTAGTAAAGTATAAAATGTCATCATCCTTTTCTGTCCACATTTCGCTACAGACTGAGTGTAATTTTCTAAGGATTCGACTATTGCCTTGTATATGTGCGCGCCTATGTTTCCTACAAGTCAAAAGTAGAGCATCATCAAATATACCCATCACTGACACAATTGCATCAGAGAGGCCGTTTATGAAAATCGATAACAACCTAAATCTTTGTTTTGGATGGGAAGGATGTAAATATATTAATTATATTAAATATTATATATTATAATATATATATATGTGTCTAGCACTACTATTCGAATTAAGTTTTATTAGAAAACCTTTGTGACATACCTTGCGAAAGGCTTGAGATATATCAAGCGCTACAACCCCAGTTCCACCTGACTTGTCAAGTGTACGGTATATGTGTTCGGATATGACCGCTAGGATATCGCATACTGATTATCAGGTGGGCTTTCCTGAGGCCACAATCCTAGTAAATGGAGGGCCAGCTGATGGTCTACTTGTATTGCATGTCTAGTATTCTGCATAACCACTTGTCCCGCACCCCTACCTAAACTGAAACTCTAAAAAAAAAACAAAAAAAAAAACAATGACAGTAAAATCTAAAATTAGGCTTAAACAAGGACAAAACTCAAACAAAACCAAATTGCCTCCTCCCTTAAGGCTTACATTTACGAACATCCGTGGGCTTAGAACTAATTTAAATTACGTTGAAACTTTTCTCCTAACAAACACCCCGGATATATTAGCACTGTGAGACTAACCTACACTCCTCCATCCTCTTTAACTACTTTAATATGCCCGGATATCTCCCACTCTGCCGTAAGGACTCTGACAGACATATGCACGGGCTTGGAGTCTATATTCGAAACACCTTCCAGCAAGAACAACACGCATCACTGTTAGATCTGTTTCTGACCACAGTCCCTGATGATTGCGTTACGAATGCCCACAACCCACTTGGAAATGCTGATCATGTAGTGATAATAGTTGAAATCGCACTAAACTCTAGAGCCAAAACGGAAGAGCCATTACTCAAAACAACGAGATATCATAAAAAGGCTGACTGGGAAGCCAGCAGGGATCTCATCAGAGACGCCCCATGGCGAAATATCTTCCCACTTCCTGCTGTTTCGTGCGCACACGAAACCACTGAATGGTTCAAAACAGCAATTGAAGCACATGTTCCTAGGCGGAAATTTTATAGCAAGCTCCACTCTCCCCAATGGTTAACTTCCACATGTGCAGCTGCCATCGCGCAAAGGCAGCATGCACATCGCAGATTTATCCGACATAAATCCAGTTCAAACAGACAGAAGTATATAGAAGCCAGAAATAACAGTAAGAAAGAAATAGCGATAGCTAAGAGAGAATTTACTGAAACCACCAAAAAAAAAAAAAACGCATTGACGCACAGAAATTAGTAACCCGTGACTTTTGGAAAATCTATAACAGTGTAGTAAATAATGGGCAATCAACAATTCCCCCACTATCCAACAATCATGAGGTTGTTTGCTCAGCAACCGAGAAGGCTAACATGCTTGTCAGTCGGTTCGCCTCCAACTTCACACTGGACCTTGCAAACCACCCCCTACCTGACTTTCCTTTGCAGACAGACGCCACACGGAAATCACCCCATCTCAGGTGCATGCCATCATAAAAAATCTTGACACTTCAAAAACATGTGGACCTGATCTCATCCCGTCTGTGCTATTAAAAAAGTGCTTCGCCGAAGTAGCGCCGGTTCTCTCCAAACTTTACAACAAATGCCTTAATGAATCTTGCTTTCCTGCCTGCTGGAAAACTGCTTCTGTGGTACCAGCTTTCAAGAATTCTGGTGAAAGAACGGACCCAGTAAATTACCACCCCATTAGCCTTCTACCACTTTTCGCCAAAATATGTGAGTCCATTATTAACCAAGCTCTAGTCTATCACCTTACAGATGCTAAACGTCTGACCAACCAACAATATTGATTTAGGCAATCCCGTTCCACGGCAGACATCCTAACTTTAATCTCTGAACGTATATACCATTCACTGGACAAAGCAGGGGAGGGTAGAGCGGTAGCTCTAGATATATCTAAGTCTTTTGACTGGGTACGGCATGAAGGTCTTCTCTGGAAAATCAGATCATAAGGTATCACTGGAAGAATCTTTAACATAATTAAATCCTACTTAGATAATAGAAAAATCCAGGTTGTCATCGATGATCCAAACAAAATGATATAAATGCGGGAGTGCCTCAGGGGTCTATCCTTGGACCTCTATTATTTCTAATATTCATAAATGACCTCCCTGACAAAATTGTCTGTGAGATGGGTATATATGCTGATGACACCACTCTCTATAGCCGACACGACAGGAAAACAAATGAACACATATCCAGAGAAATGGCAAAAACACTAGAGGATGACCTCTGATCTGTAGTGGAATGGGGACAAAAATGGATGGTCACATTCAATGCTGCTAAGACTAAACTTGTTTCCTTCAATAACTACAAGAAACCTTCTCTACCAATAGCAATGGCCAAGACTCTTTATCTGAAAACACATCCTTTAAACTCCTCGGCCTAACGTTCACAGGAAACATGAGTTGGAAAAATTACATTGAGAGCATTGCTAGAACCGCTGCGAAGAAGGTAGGTTCTCTCTATCGTGCTATAAAGCTACTAACGCCCGAAAATATCCTGTACCTCTATAAGGCGACCATTCGCCCATGTATGGAGTATTGTTGTCATATTTGGGCTTGTGCATCTGCTACTAGTCTCCCACTCCTAGATAGGGTTAAAAAAAGAGTCGCCAAACTAATAGGTCCTGAACTGTCATCTAAGCTTCAGCCTCTGTCCCATCGATGTAATGTAGCACCCCTCTGCCTGTTCTACAAGTATTTCAATCGTGAATGCTCTAACGAACTGCAAGCACTTGTGCCACTCGACGTAAGTACCCCCCGACAAACCCGACAAGCAGCAAAATCCCACCCCTTCACAGTTGAGATCCCTAGATGTAAGAGAGCCTTCTACTCCAGTAGTTTCTTCCTCAGAACCGCTGTACTTTGGAATTCCCTTCCGAGTTCCTGCTTTCTCAACTGTACTGATATGCAGAAGTTCAAGTGTAACGTGAACCGACATCTTGCTGCCTAACTCCCTACATAGTACTCCTGTAGCTTATGTCTCTGATAGTAGCCACCTAAACCAAAGTGGCAATGTACCTTGTTTGGGGTGAAATTGCAATAAAAAAAGAAAGAAAGTAGTTTAGCATTATGAGGTTGCCGACTGTTGATATATCAATCAAAGATTCGAAGATTTTAGCGAAGGAGTAAACTGATAGAGTAATAACTTTGAAGGTCAGTTCTATCACCAGAATTCTGAAAGTCTGGAACCACAGAGGCAATGTTTCAGTTACCAGTAAAACAATATCCAACAGAACATTTGTAGAGTTTTAAGAGGATAGAGGCCAGTCCAATAAAACATTTTTATTACTATTGCTGGGATAAGACCAGCCCCACCTGATTTGTAGGTGTCAAGTTTTTTTTATGATGTTTCAGACATGGGAAAAGAGTTTACGTTAGGGTTAGGCAATCAAATATGGCTTCAATCCGGAATGGAAATTTTGAAAATGAATGAAAATGAATGATAATGAATGAAAATGAATGGTTTGTGGAATCAAAAGTGAGATTCAAGCACAAAACAAATAGTTCGACCGCATTAGTTGTTGTTCCAACGGCATCATTGTAGTTCGATGGTCAGAGAAGTATTCATTACTTACAGTTCCTCATACTATTATATCTTTTCCAGAAATCCCGGATTCCTAGTTTCTGTGACTCAATGCGTTTTCTTTAATTTCTTGAATTGTCTATTTTTAGTTGACTTATGGCGGTTGATTTGGCGGAATGCGTGTTACAACAGAACAATAACAGCTGCAAATTTCGAGATGAACCATTGGAAATAGTGGGACTTGCTGAGTAATTTACGCATGGAGACTCATTCGGTTTGCTTAGTTGCGCATTAATCAGCAGAGGGTGGTTTTACTTCATGGGGTGCCTTTGATGTGATCTCTGATGGATTTCCAATTATTCCGTTTGAAATATCTTCTCATTTCAAGAAGCTTCTGATCGGCTTTGGGACTAAACTTTAAGGTGATATTATTATCACAAGGCGGTCAACGTTCCCCAGAAGACATTGAGTATTCGTTGCACAAGTTTTGGGGTGTAAGGCCAAGGATAGGTAGAGAAGTAAGACTTGCTGATCTTCACGATCTGGGAGGCGGGTCGAGAAAGTGACAGGAACTGTGCAATGCACAAATATACATGCATTTACTAGTTGCGTCTGTATAGCTTGACAATTAAAGCAAATCATGGTGGGGACATTGAAATCCCAAAATACATGTGGGCTCTCGGACCATGTAGCATATTCCAGTTTATCATTTCCAGTAATGATAGCGAGTAATCAATGAAAAAAGTAAAAACTGCCTAGCGAATATACTTGGTGAACCAAGTGGTAACCAACGCTTGAATCCTCACCTCTTCAGTAAGAATGAATGGTTCTCCTCTCAAGGAAGTCATCTCCTTTGATAAACTTCTAGGACTGACTTTCATTCGAGACTTAAAATGGAAGTCTTATATAGAATCTATTGCTAAGGTTGCTGGAAATATTGTTGGATAATTCTAGTTCTTCAGAAAGTATATCATTCCTAACGCAATTTTCCACCTGTATAACATCCAGATACGTCTTAAGATAGAGTATTGCTATTATATCTGGGGTGTTGCCGCCTGGGACACTCTTTCTTGTCTAGAGAAAGTACAAATTCAACCCCGCAATTTAGTAGATGGGTAATTTCTTTTCGTACCTAAGACCTCTTAACACATAATAGATTTTGCCAGCCACTCTCTACTGTATCGTCAAGTTAATGGTTGCTAGTTGACTAAGCTCCTATCCTTGGTTATTTCCTGCAAAACATTCACAGCAATACATCATCTTTCTACGACAACAGTAAATAACTTTTCTTTCGTATCTCTCTTTACTAAATAAAAAGTAAATAAATAAATAAATGAAAAACAAAACAAAACAAAAACACCATCCCATCTGTGTAACAAAATATCACGAGTTTGCTGCCATACTAACAACATGTTCGCTTTAAATTTAATCTAAACAAATACTTGTTGAGTTCCTATTAAGTAACTTCCTATTCATTGTTTCTAATCCTCCTGTGCTGGTGATCATTGTCCAACTGACGATCTTTTTAACGCCTATCCTCGAGTGGACCAGGGCCCTGATAAGCGATAACCCAATAGTAAAAAACATTAAAAAATGATACTCACCATCAATGGGAAAAGTATTGAAATTGATTTGATGCTTTTGACGACCCACAGAACAATTAGACACACGATTTGAATGCCAGTGTATATGTGCACTCTCTTCACTGCCACGTGACGAAGGTATTGGTGATCGGGTTGATGTTTGACGGGTTGAAACATTATAAATGTTCGATCAATTAACTGAAAACAATATTAATAAAAGCCGGTTAAATACACATTAAAATACTTAATTACGAAAATCTAAGACGGCAAAACATTAGGTTATTATTTTTAAAAGTAATCTTTTTAGTATTGGAAATGTATTTTTTTTTCTCCCTTTTTAAAACGATTACTTTTTAAAATAATTTTAAAAAATCTAGTTGATGAACTTTGTTTGAGATGTAATTGTTTAAATAACGCCTTATTTACTTGTACTTACATTGGTTCTCGCCAAATCACCGAAGATAAGCAACGTTAATCCTGGCCAGTACCAGATGGGTGATTATTTGGGAAGGCGAGGCGCTGTATGTACCGCGAGGTAAAAATACCAGGCTGGGAACCTGGCGCAGTCTATCCTTCTCTCGAGGGTAGATGGGCCTCTCTTAAGCCGTGGTAGGCAACCCATCTAGTGATGGCGTCTCGATAAAAATACACTTGATAGCCCTGGCGAAGCATCAAGTATTTCCAGTCATGAGAAAAAACGTGAAAGATTCTGAGGAATTTGTTCACGTTTCACCTACTGGCATTGGATGACAAATTTCTTCCTTTCATTTCTACTTGTGTCTGAAGATACTGACTTCTTGATATTAAATGCACTAAACATTGATGTTATTGATTTTTCTTTTCCCCTTTTCATCAATTATGTCTTGCAAAAGTTAAAAACGCAACCAACAATTTTCATCTACAAAACAACAAAACCAAACATCATGAATAAATATACTGAGATATAAAGTGTTTGAAGCATAAACAGTTTTTTCCTAAATTATTGGATTGGACATCAAATAAAATGTCCGTTTCACTAAAACAAAGCAACCAAACAAAACATCATGTATAAATATCTGAAGATATAAAGAACCCAACACCTGGTATTTCTAAATTATCACTTTGTAGCTACAGTGGAGGAAAGTGTCTAAAAATAGTGTTAAAAGCGTAACATTTCACGTAATGTTAGAAGTAAAAAAAGAAATTTTTCATTAGAAGGTAAGTTAGAGTAGAACTAAAACGACGTGTATAGGAAGATGTGCCATGAACTAGAAGTGCGCAATGACACGTAGCGATTAAGAAAGCTGAATGGTTTCGGACATTGTTTTTCTTCAAAGCTTTGTCCTTGTTCAACAACCCAGTCATACGAAGCGGACGATGGAATGCTCACTCAATGCTTAAAAAAAATCAAGAAGAATGACGCAATTGAGATTATTGCCACTACAAAGACACAGAAACTCTGATTGCTACATCGTCACTACGATAAACTTTATAGCTAGACGTAACTATTCGTTGAGCAAGTTGTTGTCAACGAGCTGTTTTCTGTCTGTTTCATTTTTTGTCCATTTATGCCTAAACTCTTTTTGTCTTTTTTTGTTATTACGAAATGTTTAGATTCACATTCCATGATCTGAGTTTTCTTTCTTTTAATCACGAAATATAAATAGTAGATACGAAATAAACGTTAAAAAACAACAACAAAAAACAACAACAAAAAACAAAAGACAATATTATTGCATGTCGTCATATTTTCTCTTTTCAGGTTTGATTTTTTAAAGAGAGAGAAAGATAGATATCTCCCTCCCACGGTGGGATGATGTGACACAAGAGTCGGTAAGTGGGACTGAAAAGCCGGCGCCCTAAAGGAAAATCGCTCTGGCCTACAAAATTCCTGAGCAACCCAGTCGGCATTCAGCGGCAAGGGCTCGTAGGGCAATTAGCAATTCTTCTGAAGGGGAGAAGTTGATGCCTAGTGTGGCGGACCTCTTAGAACTGCACTGGATCAAAGTCATACTTCAGTCAACAGGGGAAAAGCATTTAAAAATGGCTAAGACTCTATTGGCATTGAAGAGACAGAGATGGATAGATAGATGGATTGAGAGAGAGAGAGAGAGAGAGAGAGAGGGAGAGAGAGAGAGAGACGGACAGACAGACAGACAAACAGTATGTATGTTCATGTGAATCTGTAGGCGTTTCAGTCTGTTGCTGTGACGAAAGTCATTGTTGAAAACTGAGACGTGTTCAGTTTCCTATTGCAGCACCGGAAAGGTCCGGTAGGAGACATTCTTTTTGTGAACGATATGAACCCGACAAAAACAGAAGAGGAAGCCCACTACTTTGTAATTTGTGAAACTAGGACGTGTTGAAGCAATGGGATCATACAGTGTACACTAGGAAGCTGGCGTTATCCCGGTTGATCTTTGAAAATTACCGACATCCGCTTTTGAGAAGACTGCCCTCTTTAACATCTGCAGTTATATGTGTATATTATTTTGGAGGTAGTGAATTGCTTACAGGTCAGGGGGGT